>NW_024081116.1:103734-623434 GCF_003009895.1 Hyaena hyaena
AAATAGTTTATTGTCAAGTTGGTTTCCATATAACACCCAGTGCTCATCCCCACAAGTGCCCTCCTCCATGCCCATCACACCCCTCCCCCCCACACCCATCAGTCCTCAGTTTGTTCTCAGCATTCAAGAGTCTCTCATGGTTTGCCTCTCTCCCTCTCCCCCACTATTCCCCCCTTCTACTCCCCCATGGTCCTCCGTTAACTTCCTCCTAATCCTCCTATACGTACAAACATACATTTGTCCTTCTCTGCCTGACTTATTTCGCTCAGCATAACACCCTCAAGGTCCATCCATGTTGCTACACATGGCCAGATTTCATTCTTTCTCATTGCCATGTAGTATTCCATCATATAGATAAACTATATCTTCTTGATCCATTCGTCCATTGATGGACACTTAGGCTCTTTCCATGTTTTGGCTATTGTTGAGAGTGCTGCTGTGAACATTGGGGTACATGTGCTCCTATGCATTAGCACTCCTATATCCCTTGGGTAAATTCCTAGCAGTACTATTGCTGTCTCATAGGGGAGTTCTATTGTTAATTTTTTGAGAAACCTCCACACTGTTTTCCAGAGGGGCTGTACCAGTTTACATTCCCACCAACAGTGTAGGAGGGTGCCCATTTCTCCACATCCTCACCAGCATCTAGAGTCCTCTGATTTGCTCATTTTGGCCACTGTGGCTTCTACCAGACATTTAAATCAGAGTTAATACCCATTCTTCTCAAGCTATTCCAAAAAATAGAAATGGAATGAAAACTTCTGGACTCATTCTCTGAAGCTAGCATCACTTTGATTCCAAAGCCAGACAGAGACCGGGGAAAAAAAAAGAGAATTACAGGCCAATATCCTTGATGAATACGGATGCAAAAATCCTCAACAAGATACTTGCAAATCGAATTCAACAGCACATAAAAAGAATTATCCACCATGATCAAGTGGGATTCATTCCTGGGTTACAGGGCTGGTTCAACATTCGCAAATCAATCAATGTGATACATCACATTAACAAAAGATAAAAAGCATATGACGCTGTCAATAGATGCAAAAAAAGCATTCGACAAGATACAGCATCCCTTCTTAATAAAGACCCTAGAGAAAGTCGGGATAGAAGGAACTTACTTAAACATCATAAAAACCATCTATGAGAAGCCTTCCGCTAACATCATCCTCAACGGGGAAAAACTGAGAGCTTTCCACCTGAGATCAGGAACACGACAGGGATGTCCAGTCTCACCACTGTTGTTTAACATAGTGCTGGAAGTCCTAGCATCAACCATCAACAACAAAAGGAAATAAAAGGCATCAGAATTGGCAAAGAAGTCAAACTTTCACTTTTTGCAGATGACATGGTACTCTACATTGAAAACCCAACAGATTATATGGAAACCAACTTGACAACAAACTATTAAAAAAAAAAGAAGAAAGAAAGAAAATCCGACAGACTCCACCATAATCCTACTAGAACTGATCCATGAATTCAGCAAAGTTGCAGGGTACAAAATCAATGTACAGAAATCATTTGCATTTTTACATACCAATAATGAAGCAACAGAAAAAGAAATCAACAAACTGGTCCCATTCACATTTGCACAAAAAACGTAAAATACCTAGGAATAAGCCTAACCAAAGATGTAAGAGATCTGTATGATGAAAACTATAGAAAACTTATGAAGGAAATTGAAGAAGACACAAAGAAATGGACAAACATTCCATGCTCATGGATTGGAAGAATAAATATTGTTAAAATGTCATTACTAACCAAAACAATCTACATATTCAATGCAATCCCAATCAAAATTGCACCAGCATTCTTCTCAAAGCTAGAACAAACTATCCTAAAATTTGCATGGAACCACTTAAGACCCTGAATAGCCAAAGCAATAATGAAAAAGAAAACCATAATGGGAGGCATCACCATCCTAGACTAAGCCTGTACTACAAAGCTGTAATCATCAAGACAGAATTGGCACAAAAACAGATACATAGACCAATGGATAAGAATAGAGAATTCAGAATTGGACCCACAAATGTATGGCCAGTTAATCTTTGATAAAGCGGGAAAGAGTATCCAATGGAAAAAAGTCTCTTTAACAGATGGTGCTGGGAGAACTGGACAGCAAAATGCAGAAGAATGAAACTAGATCATTTTCTCACACCATGCACAAAAATAAACTCAAAATGGATGAAGGACCTGAATGTGAGACAGGAAACCATCAAAACCCCAGAGGAGAAAACCAGAAACAACCTCCTTGAACTCAACTGCAGCAGTTTCTTACTTGACACATCCCCAAAGGCAAGGGAATCAAGAGCAAAAATAAACTATTGGGACCCCATCGAGATAAAAAGCCTCTGCACAGCAAAGGAAACAATCAATAAAACTAATAGGCAACCGACAGAATGGGAAAAGATAGTTGCAAATGACATATCAGATAAAGGACTAGTATCCAAAATCTATAAGGAACTCACCAAACTCCACACCCGAAAAACAAATAATCCAGTGAAGAAATGGGCAGAAGATATGAACAGACATTTCTCCAAAGAGGACATCCAGATGGCCAACAGACACATGAAACGATGCTCAGCATCCCTCCTCATCAGGGAAATACAAATCCAAACCACACTGAGATACCACCTCACGCCAGTCAGAGTGGCTAAAATGAACAAATCAGGAGACTATAGATGCCGATGAGGATATGGAGAAATGGGCACCCTTCTACACTGTTGGGCATGTAAACTGGTGCAGCCCCTCTGGAAAACAGTGTGGAGGTTTCTCAAAAAATTAACAGTAGAACTCCCCTATGAGACAGCAATAGCACTGCTAGGAATTTACCCAAGGGAGACAGGAGTGCTGATGCATAGGGACACATGGACCCCAATGTTCATAGCAGCACTCTCCACAATAGCTAAAACATGGAAAGAGCCTAAGTGTCCATCAACGGACGAATGGATCAAGAGGATGTGGTTTATCTATACCATGGAATACTCCATGGCAATGAGAAACAATGAAATCTGGCCATGTGTAGCAACGTGGATGGAACTTGAGAGAGTTATTCTGAGTGAAATAAGTCAGGCAGAGAAAAACAGATATCATATGTTTTCATGTATAGGTGGATTAGGATAAACTTAATGGAGAAATGGAGAAACTTAGTGGGAAACCATGGGGGAGAAGAAGGGGAAAAATAGTTGGGGAGAGGGAGGGAGGCAAACCATGAGAGACTCTTGAATACTGAGAATAAACTGAGGGCTGATGGGGGTGGGGGAGAGGAAAAGGCGGAGATGGGCATGTAGCCGGGCACTTATTTGGGATGAGCACTGGGTGTTATATGGAAATTAACTTGACAATAAACTATGAAAGAAAAAAAATTTAAAAATAAATTTAAAAAACTTCTAAAGAATAAATTACTTGAACATAAAAATAAGAAAATGTATACATATTTGTTTCCTTCACTATCTGCATTAACTCATAATAAAGATACAATTTCTCCTGATTATTTAAATTTTATGAAAAAGACTTTGAAAATGTTTATATTACCTCATATGTTATAATAAGCATCTCTGAACCAGCCTCGTCTACACCAGGAATGTTTTCCAATCTTTAGGAATATTCTATATATATTTTGCAATCATATATTATATAAATTATTTATAATAATATAAATGCATTATCCCTATTCAGTAATTATTTGTATTATATATGATAATATATGAATATTATTTCTATTCACAAATTTCCCAGGTACAACTTAGCTAGGCAATGGACCTAACTGATATATTGTTTCCTGTTAAACAGCTACATGTGGAAAATCACAGATCTAGTGAAATAATTAAGATACTGCATCAGGAAGCACCTGGGTGGTTCGGTTTGTTAAGTGCCGGACTTCAGCTCAGGTCATGATCTCACCGCTTGTGAGTTTGAGCCATGTGTTGGACTCTGTGCTGACAGTTCAGAGCCTGGAGCCTGCTTCAGATTCCGTGTCTCCTTCTCTCTGACTCTCCCCCACTCATGCTCTGTCTCTCTCTCTCTCAGAAATAAATAAACATTAAAAAAAAAAAAAAGATACTGGATCAGATTTGAAAAAAAATTCCTTGTTTTATTTTTATTTTTTAAAACTTTTTAAAATGTTTATTCATTTCTGAGAGAGACAGACAGACAGACAGACAGGGTGTGAGCAGGGGAGGGACAGAGAGAAAGAGGGAGAAACAGAATCTGAAGCAGGCTCCAGACTCTGAGCTGTCAGCACAGAGCCAGTTGCGGGGCTTTAACCCACAGACAGCAAGATCATGACCTGAGCCGAAGTTGGATGCTCAAGGGACTGAGCCATCCAGGTGCCCTTCCTGTTTTAATTATATAAACCAGATATGTAAGTTTTGTATGTTTACAAAATTCTAAAACTGGAATGTCTTAATTATCTACTCACTAGAAGCTCCTTCTAGTATATCTTGAAATTCATGTCTGCTGTATACTGGCAGAAACATAAAATCCTTCTCATGAAATCAAAGTACTAATTAGAAAGAAATCCTGAGGCCTTAGAGATGTCCTGTTTCTTAATTATCAAAAGCAGTATGATGCTAGGGAACGAATTTTTTTTTTAAATCTTGCTTTTCTTTAAAAATTGTTGTTTTCAACAAAATTGTTATTTTATTATAATGTTCTTTGTATAAATGCAATAGAAGATCAAGTGCGTATTTTTATTTCTAATTTTTTAGAATTGAAGTTATTTGATGAAAAACCAGCAAAATCTGAGTTATCACAATTTAGAAATATCTAAACTTACATGTATTTTCCTTAATTTATTATTTTAATTTCCATTTGCTAAAATAAATTATATGAATAATTTACACTTCTGTTTTTCATCTGAAAGTGTTTTGGTAGCCAAGAAGCATGATAATAAAGCAGAATAAACTTTCAAAAGATTCAAACACACACACACATACACACAGGCACACAAATGTTCAAGTAGTATAGAAATGTTTGCTAAATAAGTATCATAAAATGAAGCAAATTATCAGGGGCTTTACTTTTCCAAAGAGTATTTTCTGACAGACTCTCCCAAGGACTGGAAACAAGACTTATGGGAAAAACTACCATATGATATCACTATATGTGCTTAAAGGAGGCTTTATTCATTGATTTTGGAAAACTAGTTAACATATTTCTGACATTTGAAGTACTAATACTTTTCCTTTTTAAACCATTTTTTTCTTCGTGAATCCTTCAAGTTTCCCATTTTCTTTTCTTTTTTTTCTAAATGTTTTTTATTTATTTCTGAGAGAGAGAGAGAGAGAGAGAGACAGCATGAGCAGGGGAGGGTCAGATTGAGAGGGAGACACAGAATCTGAAACAGGCTCCAGGCTCTGAGCTGTCAGCACAGAGCCGGACCCGGGGCTCGAACCCACAAACTGTGAGATCATGACCTGAGCCGAAGTTGGACGCTTAACTGACTGAGCCACCCAGGCACCAACCCCCATTTTCTTTTTTTTAATGTTTACTTTTGAGAGAGAGAGAGAGAGAGAGAGCAAGAAAGAGAGCATGAACACATAAGGCGGGAGGAGCAGAGAGAAAGGGAGACAGAGGATCTAAATCAGGCTCTGGGCTGACAGCAGAAAGCCTGATGTGGGGCTTGAACTTGCAAACCTCAAAATCATGACCTGAGCTGAAGTTGGACACTCATCCAACCGAGCTACCCAGGTGCCCCCTCCCCATTTTCTACCTTGCTTTCCCAAATATTCTCACAAGGCTTGAGACTTACAGTTATTATTTCCACCAGATGAGGTCATAAAAGCCCATACATATTTACATTCACAAAGAATAAAGCCTTAGAAAATATTTATAAATAAGAATAGAGAAATGACATGTGAATTAATTGCTCAAAAAATAAATAAAAATGTAATTGAAAATGTGACATCAAGAGATACTTTACATCATACACTGGGGTCCATACCTGCCCTTCACTCTCGGCTGCTTCTACTTCCTTCTCTTTGCTGGTTAACGTGCATCCATTTTTCTTAAATAAATACATAGTTTCAGTATTAAGTTGTATCAGTTCTTTCTCTTTAATCGAAATTTGAAGGAATATATTTTAAATATGTGAGATTATCAGCCAAATTATTGTTTTGCTAAAGTTCAGACTGACATACCTTAGAACAATTGTGAATTTGTACTGTGGCAACTTAAACTATGATGGATAGACCTACATTTTCTAAAATTGTATCCTTGTATTAACCGGTGGCCATGGGGAGGATTTGCATAACATTTGAAATGAGGCCCTGAAGCATAAGAAATATTCTTTTTAGCCCAGGGAGTTCAGTGCAGAGCCGTGTACTATAGAAGCTCACAGTTCCTCTTCGATTTTCTGGCTTCTCTTGTGGGCATGAGCAGGCAGTCCTCCAGCTCCTCCAGGTCCTGCTAGAAGTTTCTATAATCTTCTATTTCTGGGACAGATGCATGTTTGCTTTTATGACAAATGCTGACAGGTTCTCCTGTAAGTCACACATCTTTGAAGTTGAAGGCTTGGAGGCAGTGAGTGACCAAAATAGGTTTCAGGTAATTCTCATGAGATCCATTTTTGTTTGCCCTCCAACAATCTTTCCATCTCTACTATTTGCCCACTGACTCAGGCCCAGCACCAAATGCAAAAGTAACAGCTGCATATAAACTGATTAGTCATCTGCTACAATTGCATAAAATCCAACCTTTAAATAAACACACACACACACACACACACATTTCTATCTATCAACCATCATTGATGAAGTATTTTGTTCAGCATATCTGATGAACTTGAAATAATATTGTGGTCTCATAATAACAGAATAAAAGTTCCAAACTTTTCCAGATACCTTCTAATAGATACCAGAGACTAAAAGAGAGTCCCAGAAAGCTAATCACATTTCCACCATTATTGATAGAGCTACAGTTTGATATTAGGGTATGTTAGGATTAAGATATATATTCTTGAACTGGAAGGATATCATGTGTGGTGGATGCTATTGATACTCCATCCAATCCCCTCAAATGACTGCTACTTTCTATGCACTGATCACCCATTTTCACTGTACTTTGCATCATTTTTAAAAATTGTTTTAAATGTTTATTTTTGAGAGAGATAGAGTATGAGCATGAGCATGAGCATGAGCAGGGGAGGGGCAGAGAGAGAGGGAAACACAGAATCCAAAGCAGGCTCCAGGCTCTGAACTGTCAGCACAGAGCCTGACACGGGGTTCAAACTAACAAACTGCAAGATCATGACTTCAGCAGAAGTGGGAAGCTTAACTAACTGAACCACTGAGGTGCTTCTATACTTTGCATCTAACATGCACAATATTTTTTTTCTGAAGGCTGAATTAGGGTTTTTTGGACTGTGTTACTTGTATGCACAAAGGCATGCAATCTAAAGGTTTACAATCCACTCTATCTATGCAAAGCCAGTTGTGAATGGCTATAAAACCTTGCTGTTTTCCCTCAAGACATGCCAAATTGAGACCTATGCTCTTGACCTGCATTCACTTCTTCTCCTGACATCAGGTAGTAGATGGACTGTGCCTGAATTTTCATTCTTGTTTACATTCTTCCCTGTTCAGCTTCACACACTACTTTAATAACCTTTTATATGGAAAATTTCTTTCTTTTTTTTTCTTTTTCTTTACCCTTTTTATTTTAGAGCAAGAACACATGCAAACAGGGGAGAGAGAGACAAAGGGAGAGAGAGAGAATCCAAACAGGTTCCATGTGGAGCCAGATTCAGGGCTTGATCCTATGATCCTCAATCACACAACCCTGGGATCATGCATGACTTGAGCCAAAATCAAGAGTCCAACACTCAACCAACTGAGCCTGTAGGCTTCCGGGAAAAGTTTCTTAATGAATTAGTTGTACATGAATTCTCATTCTTAGATCAAATTTTAGTGAATCCAACTTAAGATATCATGCAATGAACAAATAAAGATTGGATGTTCATTCTCAAAGAACACATGAAAACAGCCATTGTGGTAAATGTGACTTGATTTGCAATTAATGGATTTTCTTAGTTTAATAAGAATTCTGGCAAGCAGCACATATTTACCTATTTTTCTTTTAGGAAACATTTGAGTAGTGTCTACCTTAAAATAAAATGGAATATAACCCAGAAGAAAACAATTTGGAAAAATCAGTGACATTTAAGAAATAAAATTGCTTCATTATAGTACATTAGTTAATAAAACCATATCACTCTACTATAATATATCATCAATAACAATTAATGACTTTGACTCAAAAGCTATTTAGTGAATGCTGTATGCAAAATATATGTCCAGTTGTCTATGGTATAATTGCAGTCCTTTTTAAATCTTATGGTCCTTATAAGAGGCAAAATGTATTTGGCACTTGCAAATGTAGAATTCGTCTCTTAATCAAGTGTTAAATCTATAGGAAATTCTTTTATTTTCATTTGTCAGTCATGTGTGTTATAATTTTATAACATAGTGACATAATTTACCCAGACATCTTTGAATTTCTGTGAGTCTTCATATTTAAAGTTGCTTGTTTGCAAGGAATTATTTTATTAAAATTTTCCTCCTCATTATTAATAGGTCAATGTACTTAATTATTAATGTTTTTTCATGTAGAATATTTGTTAAAATATTTTTTATTATGTGATCCCTAGCTCATTTGAAACGCAAACATGATTCACTCTTTCAAGGGACAAGGAGATGAGATGACAGCTAATCAATAATTAGACTTTGTCCTTAAGTTGTTCAACTGTCAAGGTTAAAACATGTCAATCAGTGAGAACAAATGCACCATCAGTAATAATTACCTCAGCAAAAAGTCACAAGTGTCCCATCACTTCCCAAATATTAAAGCTAAGTAAGAGTACTATTGAGTGTCCAATTTCATTGTCCTATATTTTACTTTAATTAACAAAAAGAAATATTGAGTTAATTCTACCTCTCAGACCTATCCATTGATTTTTATAGAAGCATTTTCTTGTCCTTGACTTAGTAGTCAAGAGATTTTTAGCCTTTAATTATATCCATAGATTAAAAACCAAATACCAATCTATTCCATGGAATGGTGTGAATAAGAATGTTTATTGAAGTTGGAATTGGAAAACACCACCACTACTTGTAGAGCCTTGAGAAAATTATTTCAGTTTTCTAAACCTCAATTTTTGCATTTCTACCATGAACATTAATAATTCAAGACACAAGATTTGCTTAGGAATATGAAGGTAATGTATATGTAAAAGCATCTAACACAGGTGCTATTCAGATGTGGAAAAAACAAATGTTTGAGTAAATAAACATTTTTTATCAATGTATAGTTAACATATTGTATTATATTACTGTCATTGACAATATAAAGATTCAATAATTCTATACATTATTCAATGGTCATCACAGTAAATGTACTCCAATCCCCTTCATGTATTTCACCCATCCCCTGAGCCACCTAGCCTTGGCCACCACTAGTTTGTTCTCTGTATTGAAGAGGTTGGGAGGCAGGTGCTGGGTCGCTCAGTCGGTTGTGTGTCCAACTTGGGCTCGAGTCATCATCTTGCAATTCATGAGTTCCACCCCTGTATCAGGCTCTACACTGGTGGTGTGGAGCCTTCTTGGGATTCTCCCTCTCTCTCTTTGCCCCTTCCTCACTTGTATTCTCTCTCTCAAATTAAATAAATACACTTCAAAAAAAAGAGGTTTTTGTTTGTTTCTTTTTTTAATTTTTGTAAATAGTTTATTTGTTTTTGAGACAGAGAGAGACAGAGCATGAGCAAGGGAGGGGCAGACAGAGAGGGAGACACAGAATCTGAAATAGGCTCTAGGCTCTGAGCTGCCAGCACAGAGTAATGCAGGGCTCGAACCCACAAACCTTGAGATCATGACCTGAGCCGAGGTCGGACACTTAACCGACTGAGCCTCCTAGACGCCCCATACGCTTTAAAGAATAAATAAAACAAATGAACAAACCAAGAAAAATAAAAAGAAACAAACACGGGGAGCCTAGGTGGCTCAGTCGGTTAAGCGTCCAACTTCGGCTAAGGTCATGATCTCATGGTTCGTGGGTTTGAGCCCCGCCTAGGGCTCTGGGATGACAGCTAGCCCAGAGCCTGGAGCCTGCTTCAGATTCTTTATCCCCCTATCTCTGACCCTCCTGTGCTCATGCTGTCTCTCTCTCTCTCTCTCAGAAATAAATAAAACATTAAAATAAATAAATAAATAAATAAATAAATAAATAAATAAATAAATAAGAGAGAAAGACAGAACAAGTGAGCCAGGGCAGGGCAGAGAGCAGGGGAGATAGAGATTCCCAAGCAAGCTCTGCACTCACAGAGCGGAGCCCAATGCAGGTCTCCAACTCTAGAGGCATGAGATCATAACCTGAGCTAAAACCAAGAGTCAGATGCTTAACCAACTGAGTCATGCAGGTGCTCATTTGTCCATTTGTTTAAACGAAATGTGTTTCCTAATTAGTTTAACCATCCTTTCTGTAAGTATTAACCCATGTGTTCATGATTCAAAGGACCAAAAACAAAACCAAGTAAAAACTAGTCATTTTATACTACAAAGTTTAGAGAAACAGACGCATGCATGTATGCACATACCCACATACCCAGGAAGTAAGAAAGTTTCAGTAAGTAATGGAATAGCAAGTCATTTTTATTTCTGGAAGGTAAACCAAGTCTTTTATGGATACCATAAATAATGTGACCTTAAATCTATGCTTACTTAATAAACTTTAAATCTTTTTGTTTTTGGTATTGCTTTGTTTACTTGTTTCGTTTTTTGGCTTTCCTGATACCACATACATTTAAATTTTTTTAATTAAAATATTCCTTTTTATAAATATTTCAAGGTAAATACATAAATCTACATGCAAACACAAGCTTCTTAAAAAATGTAACTCCTTGAAATAATTCATTGAACACTTGAAGTAACTAACCTTGAGACATATAATTAATCTTGTCAAATGCCAGGCATTGAGCCCCCATGGGCCTGTAGTCTAAGGTTATGAAAATGTGAGGTTTTGAGTATCTTCAAGAGCCAGAGGATTACAGAAACAGCCAAGCACTTTCTTTCTTTGCTTTCAGACAGCCAACACATATGGTTCCTGTCACAAAGCAATTTTTAGTGACCACTGGAGCCTTTCTAATGGAAATCCAGTGACCTTGAGCATAAGCAGTTTGACAACATCAGTACTTCTTCAGAAAGATCTCTGAGTAATTTTGAAGTGACTCAAAACACTGTAACTTGAGGCAAATTTTCATCCATGCATCAGAAGACAGCAATTAAAATTTAATGAAAGAAAACAATCTATCAGTCACTGTGGAAGATTGGGAAAGCATATATTCTTTGATACAAATGAAATGAAAGGTTAAGCCCATGGAGGGGGGGAAAAAGATGAAAGAGACTGATATTTGTGCTACAGTAGAAATTACATAACATCACTTGGATACAAGTGTCTGCTTTTTTCCCACTGTTCCTTAGAAATCAACCTACTGGAATTTTCTTTGTTTATAGTGACGCAACCACGCCTGGGGGTAGGAGCACAGCCAAACTAATCTTAGAGATAAGTAGAGTTATTATTTATAGACATCTTTTTTTATATACACAAATGTTTATTTTTGAGAGAGAGAGACAGAGCATGAGCAGGGAAGGGGCAAAGACAGAGGAAGACACCGAATCTGATACAGGCTCCAGACTCTAAGTTGTCAATGCAGAGCCTGATGTGGGGCTTGAACCCATGAATCATGAGATCATGACCTGAGCCAAAGTTGGATGCTTAGCCAACTGAGACACCCATGTGCCCCTATTGCTAGGACATCTTCTATCCCACTTCTTACTCCTGTGTTGCTTGTAACTTCCATGCATTTATCAGAATAGATGGCACTTTGCACTATAAGAACTTTTAAAAACTAACAGAACAAAAGAGTATTCCATAAATCCAAGTTTGCTTGGCATCATGCAGAATTTCAAGACATGTTTATTTTATTTTTTTAGAAGTTTATTTATTTATTTTGAGAGAAAGAGACAGAGCACAAGCAGGGAAGGGGCAGAGAGAGACAGGGAGAGAGAGAATCCCAAGCAAGATCCAAGCAGTCAGTACAGAGCTCTCTGCATAGCTGGAACTCAGGAACTGTGAGATCATGACCCAAGCAGAAATCAAGAGTTGGACACTTAATGAACTAAGACACCCAGGTTCCCCTCAAGACACGTTTAGAGTTAATTTTGACAACTTTTATATTTTTTCTTTTCTGTCTCTTTTTTATATCAAAATTGTTTATAAAGTTAATTATATTTTTTATTTATAAACATGAAACAGTTTATGTCTTTCCTACCACAATGAAAGCTCACATCTCTCTCTCTCTCTCTCTCTCTTTTTTAATTCAAGGTCGTTAACATACAGTGTAGTATTGGTTTCAGGAGTAGTTTCATCATTTAAATATCAATAACACCCAGTGCTCATCCCAGCAAGTCCCTTCCTTAATGACTATCACCTATTAGCCCATCCCCCAACCCACATTCCTTCCCGCAACGCTCAGTTTGTTCTCTGTATTTAAGAGTCTCAAATGTCTATTGACTGATGAATAGATTAAGAAGATGTGGTGTATATATACACAATGGAATATTACCCAACAATCAAATGAATTCTTGCCATTTGCAACAACATGGATGAAACTAGAGAGGCTTATGCTAAGCAAAATAGGTCAATCAAAGAAAGACAAATATCATATGATTTCACTCATATGTGGAATTTAAGGAGTCCACATCTCTTAATAAGCAATAGTGAGGTTTTCTAGGAGGTGATAATTGAGGAGCAAATACTAGGTTTGTTGTTATTGTTGTCGTTGTTGCTTTGCTTTCTGTTGAGAAACATTTGTATTAAATATTTTATTTTCATGTAGAGTCTTAGAGTCATAGTATATAGTTCCACCCCATTAGCACTGGATAATTCTCTAATGGACATCTACCCTAAACTCATGGCACCCAAGTGTATAGCTTAGATAGCATATGTACCTGCTCAATTCCCAGGCATGGTTAGAAAATGTATATTTAAATGTAGTCTTCTTAACATTTCAAAGTAAGGAAATGATAATTATAGTGTCTGTTTATATAAAATTAAAGAAGAATACAGGAATGTGTCTTGGATGGACAATAATCATAACCAAAACTGTTCAAAGAAAGAAAATAAGGAATTATCTAAAAAAAGGAGAAAAAAAAAGGATCAGAGAACAAAGAACAAACTACTAACTGGCTTCATATTTCTTAAAGTAATTATTCTAATGGATTTCCCTACTTTACAATATTTGTTTCCTATTTAAATCTTAAATTGGAGGAATAGGAAAGGATTTTGCCGACTCTTATTTTCCCTATACAAAGGATAATTCTTCAAAGCCAGAAGAAAGGGCAACATTACAGGGCCATGTTCAATAATATTTTACTTTCATGGGAAGAAGGCTGAAGCAGAACTTTATTGGACTGGTAAGTATATATTCACCAAGTGATCTCACAGACTGTCCCCCTGCATGCTGACACAGATGAGGCACTATTTCCAGAAAAATGAAGCCATAAGATAACACAAATGCCATTACTTCTTTTTTTTTTCCTGTGGACACAACTTAATAAAGCCACTGTCAGCTACACGACACACATCTTAGCTAAATATATTTCAAAATTGGTGATCTAGCAAAGCTTTGCACAATCTTTCGTATTGCCAGTATTGCGGATTCATTCTTGCAGTATATTACTTATCGCTTCAATCTAAGTGCTGGATACATTTTCTAGCATGTGTTGACATTATTCTCTTATATAAATTCTTATGGGATAAACTGATAATTTAGAGCCTGTGACTACGCAAAGCTCTAGCTTCCTGCCTGGTAAAAGAAGCAGAATATGCAGTTCTATGGGTGGTAAAAGAACTCAGTATGTCTTCATAGAAAATGTACTTTCAGAGAAAATGATATTTTTAATTAAAAATAAAATTTTGAAGCTTCCATCAAGTTTTTAAATGCTTCTTCTAAACAATACATAATAAGTTAGATTTTTTGTCTATGCTTATAGTACAAATTTTAAAATAACTGGGAGGAAAGATTTATAGAGGTTATCTGAATTAAGTAAACAAACAAATACAAAATTATATTACATGTATTTTACAGGCTTATTTTACCAACCAAAGTAAATTTTATAACTTGATAATTCCAAAATATTTTGCCACAATATCAAATTTAAAAATTTATTCAGGTCACAAAGGTTCTGTAGAGGAATTTCCATATGAATCATTGCAAATAATGATTTAAAATATATTATACATATTATGTAAATATATATAAATTCTTTTGACTATGGTAAAATATATGTAACATAAAATTTGCAACCCTAACTGTTGTTAAGTACACATTTCATAAGTACGTTCATACTCATTGGTTTTGCAGTCAATCTCCAGAATGTTTTTCATCTTGCAAAGCTGAAACACTATGCCCATTAAACAACAATTCTCCATTTTTCTCTGTCAAATAGTCTCTGGTAACCATCTTTCTACTTTCTGGTCCTATGAATTTGACTGTTCTAAGTGTGTCATATAAGTGGAATCATGCAATATTTGTCTCTTTGTGACTGGTTTATTTCACTTGACATAATGTCCTCCAGATTCATTCGTGTTGTAGCATTTGTCAGAATTTTCTTCTTTATTAAGGCTGAAGAATATTTGAATATCTATATATGCGTGTGTGTATATATATATGTACATATATACATATACATACATATATATACATACACACACACTTTTATGTGTTCATTCATCCAGTTTAGACACTTAAATTGTTTCTAGTTTTGGGCTATTGTGAATCCTGTTTCTATGAATAATGTGTGTACAAAGATGTCATTCAGACTCTGATTTTTATTTTTGTGGGTATATACAAAAGTGTTGGCTCATAGTATTTAAAACTGCTTTCTGAAGCACAATCCCAAAGGAATTAGAAGACAAAGCACAGACTGGGAGAAAATATTTGCAAAAGACTCATCTGTTAAAGGATTCTTACCCAATGTATACAAAAATATCATAATATTCAGTGATAACAACCTGAGTGAATAGTGGGCCAATGACTTCAGAGGCACCTCACTAAAGAAGATATACAGATGGCAAGTAAGTATATGAAAAGAAACTTCACATAATGTTATCAAAGAAATTAATGTCAAACAAAAATGAGATACCACTACATAGTTAGTAAAATGGCTAAAATTTGGAATGCTGCAAACATCAAATGCTGACTAGGGTGTGAAAATTGGGCAAAAGATGTGATTTTTCTAAGCCACTGCTGACTTTCTGCTCATCTATTCTGAGTATATTGGTTACATTGGTTGATATATAGGTTATATACTATAGCAACACCTGATTGTCATTTTGACTTTGTGGACTACTATGGTGAATAAAACCACCTCTCTTTTAGTTTCAGATTACTATCAAGATCAAATTGAGTCTTACAGCAGAATCTTATTGTCAATACAGAACCAACAAATGACATCTTACACTTGCTTCTCAGTAGGGCTGGAACAGTCAATCCATCACATTTTTTATAGCATTAGTGAAGTGAGTGGCCTCCTGAGGACCTGAGCCAACTGATTGGTTTCTTGTTATTAAAAGTAAATCCAGGGGCACCTGGGTGGCTCAGTCGGTTGAGTGTCCAACTGGCTCAGGTCATCATCTCACAGCTGGTGGTTTTGGGCCCTGCTTTGGGCTCTGTACTGTTAGTTCAGAGCCAGGAGCTTGCTTCAGATTCTGTGTCTCCCTCTCTCTTTGCCCCTCCCCAGCCCACACTCTATTTTTCTTTGTCTTTCAAAAATAAAGAAACATTGAAAATAAATAAATAAAATAAAATCCATCCTAATAGGCTCAGCTCTCTGAATTCATTGTTTCTTTCTCAAAAGAAGCACAGTTATAATCATGGTTCTGTTCACTTCTCCTCTGTCTCTCTCTCTCTTTTGATGGATACATACATAGATAAGTACTTAGATACACATGTACATATTTAATATGCTATGTTATATACAATGTGAACATGTGTAAACATATATGATCACCATTTTGTTTTGTTCCAAGCTCAATACGGCCATCCCAACAGTGTGTTAGGTCTGGCTGCAGGTACACTTGCAAGGATATTAAATGCAGAATCATTGCAGTTTTATAAAGAATGTAGGTGAGAGTTACAAACACACACACAAACACAGCCTGCAAAAAGACAGTTCAATTTTGCCTCATCAAGGCCTTGTGATGTTAGGCTCTGCAGGGTTCTGATAAGTAATTTCCTCTGCAAATAAACTTAAATGATTCTGTATCAGTCAGAATGATGAAGATCATACCAACAAATTATCTCAATACCTACGTGACTAAAAACAACAAAGATTAATTTTCTTCTCATCCTCCATGTCCGTCCTGTGTCAGCTGGAGGCCATGGTCCATGCAGCCCTTGACTAGGGATGAAAAGGGAGAGAAGCCACCATCTGCACCTCAGCTATTGCTAAAGCAGGGAAAGGAAGCTCTGTCAATCACCAGCTGGTCCATCCAGGCTTCTTCTTACCGTTTATTGTCTAAGACAAGTGACATGACTGTGCCTAATTTAAAGAGAGAACTGAAATGCAATCTCCTATGTATCCAGGAGAAAAATAGTGATCAATATTGGTGAGAACAGTGATAATGTCTACTATGGCTTCAGTGTGTTGTCGAGTCTAATTTCTAACTTATGCTGGATGTGCAAGTTATTTTAGAAAAGCATAATTCATTATACTGATGTTAATATTACAAATGTTAATTTTTTTAAAAAAAGATTGAATTTTCCCAGGTGCCAAAAGGGATAGACACCTTTCTCACTCTTCCTTTTGTTGGAGCATTTCATTGAGAAAATTCAATAATTAGAAATCTTTTTTCTGTTTCTTTGACATGTAAGTAATACTATGTAAAAGTTAATTGAATCGCTCAGTAGTTTTACAATTCAGGAGTCCTTTTTTTTTTTTTTTTTGAAATATCAGCACTAAAAAAGACAGCATCCCTACATTGTAACTATCTAGTTGTCATAAAGATGAGAGTTTTTCCCCACTTTGGATAAAAACAATTAACTAACACAGAGACCATCTCAATTACCAGGTGAAATTCAGATAACAGTTTAGGGTAAATGGTGGTGTCTCATCCTCTATTATGAGAACAAGTTATCATTTATCTTGAAAACATGCATGTAATGGATTATATCTGCCTGGCTACCTAAAAGGGTGAGATTTCATTCTGTCTTTTCAATCACATTAGCAAATAGCCTGTGATGCACCTAACAATTTGGCTTAAGGCTTATTTAGTAATAAAATTGGTTTCTCTCTTTCCACATTTGTGAAGAGGTCTTTCCGAATTGGCAGGAAATTCTTTTTAAATTTTCTCCCATTAGAATGACAGTTGAATATATATATATATATATATACACACACACAAGTATATGTCATATATATATATAATACACACAGGTATATTTCATATATATATGAAATTTGTCTGGGAAGCAGGGACTAATGATTTTCAAAACCAAGCTGCAGTGCACATGCCTTGTCAGTAGGTAAGAAAATTGCTTCCTCTTAACATCAGTAGTCTTGTCTACACTGCTTACATACTAAAAACACTGTAATAATATAGCAGTCTAAAATATACAGTCCAAGTAAAGTTAAAAATTCTAATATGTGCACGTTAGAAAACTATTAAGTATAAACAGAAGGAATAATAACAGTGATATTCATAATTATAATAATAGTGCACAAGTTGTGCTAGATTTATATGAAAAAATCATATATATATACCTAGACAAAGAAAGCAAGCATCATTAAAGGCTATATATGTGATTTGCATATGTGACATATATAAGTATATATTTTACCTACACAAGAATAGAGGATATATCTGATGGTTTTATGTAACCTGCCATAAGATTTTAATATTTTCTGATCTTTATTATAACTGCCATTATTGTTGTGAAATATTATCTTTGCTTAAAACTAAATTTATCATGGTAAATAGATACATGATTCATAGATAGATAGATAGATGATAGAAAATAGATAGATTTAAAAAGTAAAGTAACATGTTTCCAAATTATAAAGCAATATATTTCAAAATGAGAATTAGGATATTGATTTCTTTGACTCCAGAGTGCATTATTTTTCCTCTAAAAACATGTTGCCTATTACAAAAGCATGTGTCTATAAATGCAATAGGCAGAATAATGCCCCCTCGCAAAGATACCCATCTTAATTCCTAGGACCTGTAGATACATTACTTTTTATGTCAAACTTACTTTACAGTTGTTATTAAATTAAGATTTTTGAGATAGCAAGATTATCCTGAATTATCTAAGTGGGCCCAGTGAAATCACAAGAGTTATTAACAGGGTAGAGGAAGGCAGGAGAATCAGAGTCCAGGAAGGTGATACGACAGTGGAATTAGGGGTCAGAATCAGAGGGAGAGATTCAAAGATGCTATGCTGTTGGCACTGAACAGGGAGAATGGAGACATGAGCCAATGAATAAAGGTGTCATCCAGAAACTAAAAAAGACAAGGAAACAGATTCTTCTTTAGAGCCCCCGGAAGGAATGCAAGCATACCAACATCTTGATTTTAACGCAGGGAAAGCCATTTTAGACTTCGGGCCTCCAGAACTGTATGATAAATTTGCATTGCTTTAAGCTACTGAATTTGTGGTAATTTGTTACAGAAGCAATAGAAAGCTAAAACATAGAATGAGCTGAATACTATCCATACACTTTCTGTGGGCTCCCTCTTCTCTCTTCATCAATGTCCTCCTTGCCCTGCTAAAAGATGTGCAATAACCAATTCTTTTTTTTTTTTTTTTTATCTTTTTTTTTTATCAACAGATTGGAGAGCACTAACAAGAGATTTTGAGCATGAGAGGAAAGTAGTTTGAAGTGGTTATTCAGTAAGGTCTTTCCTGTCTGCAACCACAGGCAGGCTGCCTTCCTCCACTGTAGCATATAAGTGGTCTGCTCTTCANACATAGAATGAGCTGAATACTATCCATACACTTTCTGTGGGCTCCCTCTTCTCTCTTCATCAATGTCCTCCTTGCCCTGCTAAAAGATGTGCAATCACCTATTTTTTTTTTTTTTTTTTTTAGCTTTCATTTGGATCAACAGATTGGAGAGCACTAACAAGAGATTTTGAGCATGAGGAAAGAGTAGTTTGAAGTGGTTATTCAGTAAGGTCTTTCCTGTCTGCAACCACAGGCAGGCTGCCTTCCTCCACTGTAGCATATAAGTGGTCTGCTCTTCATATCTCTTTGGGCGTTGCTCACCATGTATCCCTTCTCTTTTCCTCTTCAGGTCTAGGGGTACAAATATATCCCCTGTCGGGACTGGACCATGTACTGTTTATTCCCTAGGTGGTTTCACTACACTCTGCTTGATCCTTGTAAAAAGAGCTTTATTAAACAGAGTGGACCAGGTGCCTGAAATAACTCATTCATTAGCAAAACGGTACTACCTTCACATTATACCTGAAGTTCACGACTCTCCTGCTGCCACGGTCTCCAGCCCTCTGCGTTTGTACTTGGAATAATTGCCTAAAGTCCTATGTACTTGTTTTCTCTGCCTGGAACTTGCCACCCCAGATACAGAATATTCTGCCCCAGTTAATACTGATACTTTAAATACATGACTTTTCTCACTCCAGACTGGATCTTCTCTGAGTGATGAAATAGGAGAAAGGGATTGCATGACCAGTTCTCCTCTTTTATTTTAACTTCATTTTAGAGAGAGAGCCCCAGCAGGGTTGGAGGGGGTGAAGGAGAGAGAGAGATAGAATCTCAAGCAGGTTCCATGCTCAGCACAGAGCCTGATCCAGGGCTTGATCCCCCAACTCTGGGATTGTGACCTGAGCTGAAATCAAGGGCTGGACATTTAACCGACTGAGCCACTCAGGAGCCCTAATTCTCCTTCTATACAAAGTAAAACTGCCACTGCTTTAAGGCAGAAGTTTATTTTCTGCTTCATGCCAAGTGAAGTTCTTGGACTGGTTTATTAGCTTCTTTTTTTCTAAACTCTGCCAAGTAATGGGACTCAAATAACTATGTAAATTCATTAATCTCATAAAGCAATTAGTGTAAAATCCAATGACTGTTAAATTATTTCAAAATGAATTAGTTACAACATAACTTTTAATTTTCATGATAACCCTCATTTATTTACACAATATGATAATTCCGATTAAATAAATGCAAAGATGTAATGTATTAAACAGAGCAGCCAAAACCTTGTTTGTCCCTTGTAAACGTGGCTTCTATGACCTATGCTTAAGTGAATTAATATATATAAGATGCTTAGTACACTGTCTGCCCAAGAATAAGTGATCATGAATTGAATATCCCTCCTTCTTTTACCCTTAGTAGTCAGCACAGCTTAATAATATATTTTGCCGGGGTCTCATTTCATTTAACTCTTGAATAGAAAAACAAACAAGGCAACTCCAGAATCTCCTCAAATATTTCACTTTCTATGTTTTTAAACTTTTTTTTCTTTGTATAATATTCTAGGATTGAAAATGATATTGTAGGGTAAAGGGAAGTAGCCATATATGAATGAGATGTGGGGGTACTACACAATGAGTACTTGACTTCTTTAATAATGTGCAACAATCATTCATGTTGTGAATCAATCAGATACTTATTAAGTACTTCTGCTTTGGTATAAATTATGAGAAATATAGCACCTCATATTTTAGGGAATTTATTGCTGGGAACCACACTGGCCTCGCTGGATGACAGTCACAGAGAGGAAATGGTAGCGTTTGCACAGCTCCTGCCATTAGAAATGAAAACTGTGATCTCCTTCTGCTACTACTGGCTCATGTTGGAAATGAGGCTGCTGGTATTGACCAGGCCTCACAATATTCCAAGTCAGACCGATATTCCTCACACAGATTGCTCAAAAGGAAAGGCATCTCCCTGTCTTTTCCAAAGAGATTTCAAATGAAAACATTGTGGATGATTGCTAAAAGGCTCTTCCTAAGGGCCTTGCAGATCCAAGACTTACATAATAAAGGGGGTTTGAGTCTAGCCTTGAGACAAAGAGCCTAATTTAGAGTTAAGGGCAGATATCCACCCCCACCCAATTGTTTCTGCTTGGAGCACCAGCCTCCCCCCTCCCAAGGCAGTTGTTACCAAGTATTTGGAGTGACTTATTCTGGCCCTGAATGTGCTGATTGCTCCCTGTGAAGGAACCTATTGAGGAACTTCTTCTTTTGTGATTATGGGAGCAGAGGTGTCTCCTGAAAGACCTGTTTGACCCCTGCTAGCAGAGAAGTAACCTCACCCTTTTAGGCTAAAAACATTGTCTGATATGCTGCATCTAAATCACCTATCTCACTATTGATAAAGGTTATGCAAGAGTCTGCTACAAATCTATGTTCTGTGATATTCTTACATATCAAAGAAGTTTGTCATCAGAAATCATTGTCTAAGGCAAATGCCACTTCTGTGCCGTCCCCCAAACACTTATAAAATAAAGTTGAGCCCCAGTCAGAGCGGAGATGCCTGCCTGGTGACCAGAAAGACTCTCAGGCCTCTCTCACCCCTCCCTCGCCGACACCGTCCTTCCTTCAGGGACCCCTGAACCCGGGCCAGAGCCGGTCTCCGACAGTTTATGACTATAATATATGGTTAATATAGAGAAAGAACAGCATATATACAAAGAGCAGAAATGAGTACAAACACTGGATCTATCATTAACCAATAACAAACCATTTTATGTCTTGATTTCATTCTTTACAATATGAATTATGGTGATGATAATAATGTGATGATGATCACATTCCTGTATTTTATCTAGTGGCTGTGATTCATAGCTGGCATGATTATTAAAATTTAATAAAGTAATATATTTGAATGAAGTCTGTATATTATAATGTAATTCATATGTTATAAATACTGGTTTGGTGTTTTAAAGAGCTAATTGCTTAGTTAGCTTAATAAGCGCTAATCTGAAAACTACTTTAGATGAGGTTTTAGTTGTGAGTAAGGCTCTTTTGCCTATCTTGGTATGACATTTGGCTGGATAAGGTGGAAAGTGAATAGATCAGAGTCAAAACTGCAATCATATAATGTTTTTCTGGTTTCTATGAGTAAATCATTGTTTTAAAGTTATATATAGTTCTGTTTCCCAACATGATGAAATGATGTGTATCAGCCATACTCTTCTCCTGTAAGTGGCTAAAAATATTGTGAAATATAGCAGCCATGTTCAAACTTTGAACAGCAATTAGCTCAGGAGTCTGATTTCTGAAAGAAAGAGAATATTTCAGGTAAGCTCTAGATTCGCCCCAGGTTTCTGCCTGGGTCACTTTCCAAACTACAGAGCAAGCAAATATAGCCCAATCAGAGAGCAGTAGTATTGCTCAGTAGAGGAAAGATAAGCATTCAGGGCTGATGAGGTAGCTGAAATTTTCAGGAAAGGGCTCTTGAAAAAGGAAGCTGTACAAAGAAAGAACTCAAGAAATCTGGATAGGGATCTCCTTGAGTCTTGGTTGAATACTAAGCTGTTCATGCAGAGGCCTGAGTCTACCCCAAAACAGCTACTGGGGTAGCTAAGTGGAGATTCAGGAGGATGAATACAGCTGGGAGAAGTTAGAATTTTGACCAGCCAGAGTAGAATTTCGACCAGCCAGAACACACCACGTATTCAAGTGAGACCCCAAAAAAGACCATAACTTAGGAGTAAACCTACTCCCATCCTTGAACAATGGTCCACAAACAGAGGCAATTATGTCCCCAAGAAGACATTTGGAAATTTCTGGACACATTTTTGGATTGCTACAACTTGGAGAGTACTACTGGCATATAGTAGCTAGAGGTTTGGGAGGCAGCTGAACGTTCTACAATAAACAGGACAGTCTCTAAAACAAAGAATCGTCCAGACCAAAATATCATTAGTGTGGAGGCTAAGAAACATTGCTGTAATTGAAGGGTTACTCTGGACATGCACAACAAAGCAATAAATTAAATTTCTAGTGACGTATCATCACTAATTTCCTCTATACAATAAAAGTTTTAGACACATGAAGAAGGAAAATGTGGCCCAGTCATTTATAAAGTGTCAGTGGAAACTTCCTAGGCTCTCGAACCATGAGAAATAAACATGTGCTGCTTGTCACCCAGTCTACTGTACTATTTATAGCAGCCCAGTCTGACTACAATAAGGAGCCTAACTTATTTCCACATTGAGAATATTCATTCCCTCCATGCTTATGTATATATGAGAGTCCAGTGATGCTCAAAGCTAGATTAAGCTCATTCTTAAGCCTTCTTCATGTTACTTTGTCTGTAGTTGAAAGTCATTTTCAAGATGAGGAGATGAACCACTTTGATATTAGTATCGGGCTAGGACTCATAAAACCCAATTTGTAAATACTATTTTTTAAAGCTGGTCCTACTCCAGTGCATGCTATCAGAAGGGAAATTGAAAGGGTATCACTCTGTTGAGTAGACATTCTGTTGTACTCTTCCCTGCCCGTTCATTAATACCATCTCACAAGAGAGCAAATTGTGCTGAATATTTCAACCTGAATTTCTTTATTTTTTTTTTTTTAAATATTTTATTTATTTCTAGGAGAGAGAGAGACAGCGTGAGCAGGGGAGGGTCAGAGAGAGAGGGAGTCACAGACCGAAACAGGCTCCAGGCTCTGAGCTGGCAGCCAGCACAGAGCCCGACGTGGGGCTCGAACCCACGAACCGCGAGATCATGACCTAAGCGAAAGTCGGACGCTTAACCGACTAAGCCACCCAGGCGCCCCTCAACCTGAATTTCTAATTCCTTGCCTGTTGGACTTACCAGAGAGGTGAAGACTTCCTGAAGCTTTGTGCTCTCCACTGCCACTTTATAAAATCTGGCATGACTCTACCTCTCTCTTCCATTCTCTCCCTGCTACTGTCCTCATACAGCTTTTAAGAGATAGTCCATCTTGTTAAAAGGCAGTCAGTATTATTAATAGTCTACCTTTTATTTCTTTCAATATGTTAATACAGATTTCTTACTGATTCTCCTAAAATATCTCAAACACTTCAGAAAAAGGGTGTTGTGTAGTCTTTTTAAATTACTTCATTCCTATAGAAAGAAGGATACTTATTCCCTCATATGGCCTTACTTACTGCTTCATACTTAAGGGCTTATTTAGGTAAATTAATCCACTGCTCTGTTGAATCAAAACCAAACTTCCAAAACAAAACAAAACTCAAAGCTGCAATTTGATAGTAATCAGCATTGAAAATGTATAGATTGCCTTGAAAAAGTGGACTTTAGATTACCTTGATAAAATAGACTTCAAATTTTATTACTGCCTCTCATATATAAAATTAACAATGAAAATTGAATTTTTAAACCAGCATGATTAACAATGAATAATCATCATAACAAAACAACATAGACAAACACATATACACACATAGAAATATGCATAAATTTATTTTTATGAAGCTATTCTAAAATAGATACTCTGTTTTCAGAGTAAATGGCTGAACTTATCACTTATTGTGGGTGCATTATACAGTCACTGTAACTTAGTAATGGAAGACTATGTTAGAACATGGCTATAGGGTGCCCTTATTCATATTTTCTGTGAAATTCCTGCAGGTGCTTGAGGATAAATAATATTTTATTTAATTTCTTTCTATTTTAAGGACAGAATAATTAGAAACGCTGTGAAGCACACTATCTTATGGCAAAGGAATTAACACAAGAGTTTTAGGAGGTTGATAGGAGAAAACATAAATATATGTCTCATGAGGCTTAAGAAGCTATGGAAATTTTTATTTGGCAGAGGAATTATGTTCTTTTAACCAACAGCAAAAGATCCTATGTACATAATCTTCTTTTTCTCTGCTAAAGTAAACATTAAAAAGGGGAAAAAGGAACTGGCATTCCACAGAGAAGCTGCCTTTGAAGCCTCTGAAAGAGAAGAACATGACTTAGACAAAAGTGTTTTCTTCACTCAGTTTCACTTGGTGGCTAGCGCTAGATGGCTAGGCACAAAGTTTACAAGAATTATTAAACTCTGTTCTCTTAGCAGTATGTTGCCTAATGGAAAAGATAAAAGCTGAAATGGAGAATTCCCATTACTGCTACAAGGAGAATCTCAAAGAGTAAAGAAACAAAATATAAAATAATTCTCATTTGGAAACTTGGAAAACTAGGTTTTTTTAATGACATCAGCATACAACATAAAGACAAAAATGCTGGTATTAAAGTGTTTTATAGTAGAAAAGTTATGTGGGCCATAAAAAAAATCACTTCTCTAATAAGATTACAGCAGAACTTTTAGGTTTTATTCTCTTTCCTTTCTTTCATTTCCTCCATCTTTTTTTTTCTTTTCTGATGTTTTTTTTTTCAATAACTAAAATTGACCTAATAACTCAAAGTTACTCAGAAGGTCATCATTTGAATTATTTGAATTGTGGAATTATACAACTCTTAAAACATTCTGGAATTTACTATAATTAAATATGACCCTATATATGGTAGATTTTATATTAACGGAATGTTACAAACTAGTAAAAATGATTTCTAATTGGATCATCAAAAAATAATATAGGGGCTAAAGCAGAAGTGCTAGAGCACAGTGGCTTTGGCAACAAAAAGGACACATGAAAAATTAGGCAAATATCTGATCATTTATTCAGATTATACCTTTAATATGAATATAATAAGAGTGTTAGAATTCCAATGTTTTGGTTCTCTGCATAATTCATTCCAGTATTCCTAAAACATTAAACAATTTTCAAACTTTATTTTTCTGTCCATTTTGTACTTGAAAATAGTGACTGAATGATTGTGCCCACCACCAAATTCATATGATCTAACCTAGTCCTCAATGTAATGGTATTTGGAGATGAGTCCCTTGGAATGTGATAGCTCATTAGGGTCCTTCATGAATGGGATTAGTGCCCATAGGAGAGGCCACAGAAAGATCTCTTATCCCTTCCACCATGACCTCAGCAACCAGTGAGTCTGCCGCCTCTTGATCTTGTTTATGTCAGCCTCAGAACTGTAAGGAATAAATTTCTGCTTTTTATAAGCTACCCAGTTTATGGTATTTTGTTACAGAAATCTGAGCAGTTTAAGAGAATAATTAATAGGGTTCGAATATGAGTATCATGATTAGATATTTTGGTAAGTTTTACGAGTACCTGCTTTTTGTGTGTGCACATGTACAGGGAGTAGATCTAATTGCCTGACTGGTGTCCAGTGTGTATGGACAGTGTCACTGATCCATATAAGAATAGGTCATACTTTGGGGCATCTGGGTGGTTTAGTGGGTTAAGCATCTGACCTATGCTTAGGTCATGATCTCGCAAATTGGATTCTGTGTCTCCTTTTCTCTCTCTGCTCCTCCATGCTTGTGCCCTCCCTCTATCTCAAAAATAAATAAATAAGCATTTAAAATAAATAGATCATACTGGAGGGTGGAGGCCAAGATGGAAGAGCAATATTGAAATTCCCTGCTTCTTTCATCCCTGAAATGCAGCTAGATCAGCATCAAACCATTTTTCACACCTAGAAAATTGGTCTGAGGGTTATAACACAACAATCAGCATAACTTGAGCCACAGAACTCAGCAGGCATGCAGTGAGGAGAGGTGAACTGGGGAAGAGAGAAACTGTGGAGGTAGAGAACTGTTTTTGTTTGCAGAGAGAGGAATGAGACACTGGAGAGAATACAGGAAAAGCCCTCCCCCTTGAAAGCAGCTGAAAAGAAAGAGAAAGAGTGGAAACACCAGTGAGGAACTGAACAAGAAAGGGAGAAAAGACAAAAGAGAATGAAAAAGGTGTCAATACCATTATGGATCTATAAACAGGGGAGTGCAGAGCCAGAAACTCCACAGGTGCATACTTGGTTGTGCTCTGGTGGGAAGGGCAAATCCCCAGGAGCAGAGAGTGAGGTCCAAGGGGTCCTTGGGCCATATGGAGGACATTTGGTAGAGGCCATGTAGCTTACCCACAGGAAAAGGTCCCAGTGGACCCCAGCATATAGCCACATTTGCAGATGTTGGAACAAACATGCTAGGAAGCAGTGAAGCTTGGTACCAGATGTGTGTTGTGATTTACCATGGTCCCTATACTGCTGCTGCCACATAATCACACAAAATTTTTCCAGGGTGGGCTGGCACTGGGTGCAATCGTTGGGCCACTAGAGTGGCACAGTTGCATGAATACTCCCTAGAAGGGCTGGCACCAGCCATAGCTTGATGAGACCCTCCTCCAGAGGGTCAGAGCAGTTCAAGCCACAGGGCCCTCAGAAGTGAGGGGTTTGAGCAGTCCCATCTGAGATAAAATTTGGGAGGGAAGTGCTACTTAGCAGGCTGACGACTTGGTCTCAGACAGTGTAGAAGTGGGCAGTAGAAGGAAACTGGAGACAAAAGAGGATGCTTGATTGCTGGTTGGCAATTATATGCCAATAAAATAGGCAATCTGGAAGAAATGGACAAATTCCTAGAAACATATAAACTATCAAAATTGAAATTGGAAGAAATAGAAAATTTGAACACACCTATAACCAGTAAAGAAATTGAATTAGTAATAAAAAAATCTCCCCAAAAAACAAGAGTCTAGGGCCATATGGCTTTCCAGGAGAATTCTGCCAAACATCTAAAGAAAAGTTAACACATATTATTTTGAACTTTTTACAAAAATTAGAAATTGAAGGAAAACTTCCAAACTCTTTATGAGGCCAGTATTACCTTGATTTCAAAACCAGACAAAGACCCCTCTAAAAATGAGAACTACAGACCAATATTTCTGACAAATATGGATGCAAAAATTCTCAACAAGTTACTAGCCAACCAGATTCAACAATACATTAAAAGGATAATTCACGGGGCGCCTGGGTGGCTTAGTCTGTTAAGCATCCGACTTTCGCTTAGGTCATGATTCCGCGGTTCGTGGGTTCGAGCCCCGCGTCGGGCTCTGTGCTGACTGCCAGCTCAGAGCCTGGAGCCTGTTTCGGTCTGTGACTCCCTCTCTCTCTGACCCTCTCCTGCTCACGCTGTCTCTCTCTCTCTCCTAGAAATAAATAAAACATAAAAAAAATTAAAAAAATAAAAATAAAAGGATAATTCACCACAACCAAGTGGAATTTATACCTGGGATGCAAGGATGGTTCAATATCCAGAAATCAATCAATGTAATATATCACTTTAATAAAATAAAGGGCAAAAACCACATGATCCTCTCAACAAATGAAGAGAAAGCATTCAACAAAGTACAGCATTATTTCTTGATAAAAACCCTTAAGGAAGTAGGGATAGAAGGATCGTAGTTCAAGATCATAAAGGCCACATACAAGACAACCACCACAAATATCATCCTCAAAGGGGAAAACCTGAGAGTTTTCCCCCTAAGGTCAGGAACAAGACAGGAATGTCCACTCTTGCCACTGTTATACAACATAGTATTGGAATTCCTAGCCTCAGCAATCAGAAAACACCAGGGAAAAAAAGGCATTCAAATCATCAGAGAAGAAGTCAAACTTTCATTCTTCGCAGATGACATGATCCTCTATATGGTAAATCGAAAAGATTCTACCAAAAAACTTCTAGAACTGGTCCAGGAATTCAGCAAAGTCACAGGATATAAAATAAATGCATAGAAATCAGTTACATTCCTATAGACCAATAATGAAGCAACAGAAAGAGAAATAAAGGAATTGATCCCATTTACAATTGCACCAAAAACCATAAAATACCTAGGAATAAACCTAACCAAAGACATGAAATTTATACACTGAAAACTATAGAAAACTTATGAAAGAAATCCAGGAAGACAAAAAAAATGGGAAAATATTCCATGCTCCTGGATTGAAAGAACAAATATTGTTAAAATGCTGATACTACCCAAAGCAATCTACACATTTAATGCAATCCCTATCAAAATAACACCAACATTCTTCACAGAGCTAGAACAAACAGTCCTAAAATTTGTATGGAACCAGAAAATACCCCACATAGCCAAGGCAATCCTGAGAAAGAAAACCAAAGGTGGAGACATCACAATCCTGGACTTCAAGATATATTCCAAAGCTGTAATTATCAAGATTATGGTACTGGAACAAAAATAGACACTTAGATCAATGGAACTGAATAGAGAATACAGAAATGGACCCACAACTGTATGGCCAACTAATCTTTGACAAAGCAGGAAAGAATATTCAGTGGAATAAAGACAGTCTTTTCAGCAAATGGTATTGGGAAAACTGGAGAGCAACATGCAGAAGAATGAACCCAGACGGCTGTCTTACACCATACAAAAAAAAATAAACTCAAAATGGATAAAAAACCTAGAGGAGAAAAGCAGGTAAAACCTCTTTGACCTCAGCTGCAGCGACTTCTTACTCAACCAGTTTTCAGAGGCAAGGGAAACAAAAGGAAAAATGAACTATTGCAACCTCATCAAGATATAAATCTTCTTTAAAGCAAATAAAATAATTAGCAAAACTAAAAGGCAACAAACGAAATGAGGAAAGATATTTGCAAATGACATACTAGATATGCCATTTGAAAATATTCAAAATCTATAAAAATACTTATAGTATTCAAAATCGATAAAAAAATTATCAAATCAATACCCAAAACACAAATAACCCAGTGAAGAAATGGACAAAAGACATGAATAGTCACTTTTCCAAAGAAGACATCCAGATGGATAACAGACACATGAAAAAATGCTGAACATCACTCATCATCAGGGAAATGCAAATGAAAACCACAATGAGATACCACCAGATACCAGTCAGAATGGCTAAAATTAACAACTAAGTCAAAAACAGATGTCGGTGAGGATGTAGAGAAAGGGGAACAATTTGCACTACTGGTAGGAAAGCAAACTGGTGCAGCCACTCTGGAAAACAGTGTGGGGGTTCTTCAAAGAACTAAAAATATAACTACCCTACAATCCAGCAATTGCACTACTAGGTGTGTTGTTTTGAAGGGACACATGCATCTCAATGTTTATAGCACCAACATGTGTGCTGTTTCAAAGGGTCACATGTACCCCAATGTTTATAACAGCACTATCGACAATAGCAGGAGGAGGGATATAGCCAATGTCCATCGACAGATGAATGGATAAAGAAGATGTGGTATAAATATACAATGGAGTATTACTCAGCAATCAAAAAGAATGAAATCTTGCCATTTGTAAAAACATGGATGGAAGTAGAGGGTATTATGCTAAGTGATTAAGCCAGTCAGAGAAAGACAAGTATCATATGACTAAACTCATAGGTAAAATTTAAGAAAAAGAAAAAACAGATGAACATAGGGGAAGGGAAGCAAAAATAATACAAAAACAGTGAGAGGGACAAAACAGAAGAGTCCCTTAAATATGGAGAACAAACTGAGGGTTGCTGGAGGGGTTGTGGGTGAAGGGATAGACTAAATGGATGAGGCATATTAAGGAAGACACTTGTTGGGGTGAGCACTGGGTGTGATACGTAGGGGATGAATCACTAGAATCTACTCATGAAATCATTATTGCATTATATGCTAACTAACCTGGATGTAAATTAAAAAGTAAAAATAAAAAAGAGAATAAATCATACTACCATTGGTTTTAATATACTTTGACGCAGGAATGAGTGAATATCCATTTACTGTTATTTAATTCCCTTTCTGTTCAGCCCAGCTGGAACCCATCACCTCTTTTACTGACCAGGTGTCTGCATAGTCATCACACATACTGATCTGCACTAGCAAGTAATAACCAAGGAGAAAGAACAATCAACATATCTCAAGGGCACTTTTGAATAATTTATTCTTGCCTATACATTGAGAGAATTTTTAAGTCAAGTATTATTCAGAAACTTCTCATATGAAACATTATCCTTATCCAATAACTCTTTAATCTCAATTTTGCTTGAATAAAAAAAAATCAAAACCGTAATTTTAAAATCAAATGCCTTTCAAATGAGTGGTAAAAAGTACTCTCTAAATTATTGATAATAAGAACAAATGATTCATTACTTTTAAGGAATGGGGTAATGCATGGTTTAAAATGCAAGTGTGTATTCCTAACTATATATTTCCTTCCACACATAAAAACCATAAAAAATAATGTAAATTAAAATTTCTTTTATCATTAGATCTAAATGTTTTTTAAAGTTTTTTGTTACACTTCAAATTACTCATTTCTAATTTTGGATTATTTTATGTTTTTCTGGTGTAAGGCCACAAGTCTAAACGTCTAAACCAAACTGACTCCATGACTGGCTTTAAGTTTCCCCTCTGAACTAGAATGCCTGAGTTTCAGCTTTCCCGAAACTATCAGGCAGTTACACATTGCCCAAGGCAGGAGAAACCACCCTTGCAACACCCAATCAAGAAAGTCCAGCGACCACCCTCCACATTACTGAGGGAGAGGCTTGGAGATAGAAACTATAGATAGGACCCTGTTACCAAATGTTAAAGTTAACCCGTTAGTCGCCAAACAAGACCCTAGGCTCGCTCTGTGATTGGTTGAATTTAAAGGTACTCTAAATGTTGTAATTAGATCCCACCAAAAGTAAAGAATACTCTAGACAATGTGTACGGTCAAACCCACTGTCAATGATGTTGAATAATTATGATTGGATTACTGTTCCCATGTCACAACTTCTGTAACTCCCCCATCACAAACCCCATAAAAACCCCTTGTTCGGGGCTCTCAGCGCGGATCCATGCGCTGGTGAAGTCAGTGAGCCCGAGCTCGAGCCGGTAATAAAGCCCTTTGCCTTTGCATGTGTGACTCGGTCTCACCAGTGGTCTCTGGTCAGTGAGGATACTGTGATCTGGGTATAACGCTGGCAGGGAGAAACAGTAAAACATTGCTTATATACAACTTAAAATGCTCTTTGTGTCTTATTTGTAATTACTCATTTCATATTTCATATTTTATATTTTACAAATGTTTTAATATAAAATTAAGTATTTTTAAATTATTGATTTAGACTACTTTGGGGCAGCAACTATTCTTGTTTGATGTAAACAGAGGAAGACTATATACATATATGTGTATATGTATATGTATGTATATATTTAAATATATATATTTGAAAATTATACAAAAACCTTATAAATATAAGTGAAAAAATATTTTTAACTATATCAGAAAATATAAAGGAACAAAGCACAGGAAAAATCATGTGACATTTGGCCATTAGATAAAGTTTAAACACAAATAACACTAGAAATATTTTTTTAAGATAGAGGCATATATGTAGTAATACTTTAAAGAAATTTTTAAAATAAAAAAATAACATGATAGTGATTAGCTTTTGAAAGATGGAAAGTGATGTAAATATGAAAGGGCACATTCTTTTGGCTTCTATGGAGAGGGTGCAATTCTATTTCCCTAGTTTGTTTTGAAATTTCCCTAGTTTGTTTGCATAATTGTTGGGAGCCATTTTCTGAACTCATAGGTTGAGAAAACTCCTTATGAGGTTAAGGTAAGTTGCACGGACTCTTACCATCAGATGGTGACCTCGATACCTACCCGCACCCAATTATTTTGGCTTGAGTACTGACCCCCAAGTCACCTTGTTAATTGATATTAGGAGTGACTCATTCTGGCTTTGATATGCTGATTGCACTTTGTGAGGGAACTTACTATAGGAACTTCTTTTATGGTTATGGGAGCAACACTGCATTCCTGAAAGACCTGTTTTTCTTAATACCTCCCATTAAGCAATGAGCTTAACTTTTGCCTTTACTATGCCTATGCCGCCTCTGGGCTCTTCCCCATCTTTTGCATATCAATGTTCTGGAAAGTCTTTACTGATAAAAGGATTTATCATCAGAATGCCACTCCAGTGCCATCCCCCAAACACCAATTCATAAAAATAAAGTTGAGTCTCAGACAGGGTGGAGAGACCTGGTTGATGACCAGAAAGAGTCTGGTGCCTCTCTCATCCCTCCCTCTCAGACACCGTCCACCCTTCAGGGACCCCTGGACCTGGCTGGAGCTGGATTCGGGCACATTATGTTGTATGATATAATTTATTGTATAAGAATTTTAAAATAAGCAAAAGACTGATTGAAAAGCACAATTAATTGGGGTGCCTGTGTGGATCGAGTGGTTAAGTGTCCTACTTTGGCTCAGGTCATGATCTTGCAGTTAGTGAGTTTAAGCCCTGCATTACCCTCTGTGCTGAGACCTCACAGCCTGGAGCCTGCTTCAGATTCTGTGTCTCCCTCTCTGCCTCTCCTTCACTTGTGCTCTGTCTCTCTCTCTCTGTCTCAAAAATGAATAAAAGATTAAAAAATTAATTAAAACGCATAATCAATCTATATTAGGCTTATTTTTAAAATATTTATTAATTATTTTGAAAGAGAGAGAGAGAGGGAGAATGAGTTGGGGAGGGAAGGAAAAAGAGGGAGAGAGAATCCCAAGCAGGCTCCACATTGTCAACACAGAGCCCAAGGTGAGGCTAGGTTTTAGGAACTGAAATTTGACCTCAGCTGAAATCAAGAGTTGGATGTTCAACTGATTGAGCCACCCAGGTGCCCCTCACACTAGGCTTATTTTTAACAGAAAAAAATGTAAAACCATTATAAATTTTTAAATAATGAGGAAAATGAAAATTTATCTGTATGTTAACACTAAGCATCTACAATAATCTCATATTCAAAATAAATAATAAAAAGTAAAAAAACTATGTATCATGAGATATTCACTTATTAAATAAAACCTGTTAAGCAATATTTAAAAAAGAATGAAAATTGCATTTAGGAGAAAAAGTATGTATAAATAGGAAAAGTAAAAGTAGTACAAAATTATATAAAAAAGAACTATGAAGAAGATGCAAAAATCTGATTTTTATATACCTAAAATATGGTTTCAAATATGTGTATGTATAAAGTAGGTGAACTACCACATCCTAATGGTATAGGTACAAATATAATTTAGCTTTTAACACAGCTAACACAAAAATGTATAGGCCTAGCTACATAAAAAGTTAGAAAGGACATAAAATATATAAATGAAGGAATAAAACAATAAAATCACATTTATACAGGCATGTGAAAGCATACATTCTAAATGATAAGAATATTAATTTTCTTCCTATGTCTATCCTCAGTCAAGTAATTATTACCCTTTCATATGAGCTTTTATAAACATAATACTTACAATAAACATTTTAACATTAAAAGTAATGTTATCCTTTCTTCAGACAGGGATATATTCCCTGCTTATTACTTCCATGTATTTTTCTTTTCTTTCCACCTGCATCCATTCACAGAACACAGGTTGATTGCATCCTACTGAGTGCCAGAACTATACTGGCTGCTACAGACACCGAGGCGAATAAAATTACTCATGCTCTCAAGTAACCACACAATGTGCCTCACATTCTCATAAAAGATTATTATGATATATGATAAGATCCCTAAGAAAACTACATAAGCAGTATGCCAAAGAGCAAGATGGAACACACTAATAGTCAGAATGATAACACGCCAGAAGTTTCATCTTTCTCAATTATAAAATTCAAGATTGGCTAAGATAAAGATGTTAAAGATTCTGGTTTCCTATCTATCTCCACTCCTACGAACAGGTCTAAAACAATGACGTTAAATTCATTTAACTAATTGATATAGTGCTATCTGTCTACCTACATCATTATTACAAAGTATCCAAAGTATCAACATAATTCAGCCTCTCTGCTTTTAATTATACTTCATTTCACATAATGTAAATCCCCAGCTCATAGGCACTTTTATTTCCATAATCTTGCTGCCTATCACTTGGAAGATTTGTACAAGAGATAAGTAAAGAATCTCTCATGATCATTAATTACCTGTTGAAAGAGAATGATATCTACTGCTCATCAGGTTCTGTGTTACATGCACTCACCTCGAAACTCTTACTGACTGAAGTCTTAAATAGAGGTTATTTCAGATTTAGTTACACAACAACCCCTATGTGATTTTACAGCTTAGGTAAAGTATCCATCACATTATTGCTGAAAAGGAAGTAGCCTTAGTATCTACACAGAAGGGAAAGGAAGACATGTTTACAAAGAGACTTCTTTGAAGTAGAACTGGAGCCACACATTTATGAATGTTGTCTAAATTAATCTTTGAGAGGATACCATGCACAGTATGGAATAGCCCATGGTTTCTCCTTTGGCGTGTCATTACTCTGTTGAAATTCTTTGATATTTCACATGCACTGTCTCATAATGCTGGTGGAAAAGTGGGGGGTAAGGAAGCATTGTCTATGACCACAAACTGGGACTGACAGAAAGTGACTGTAATAACATGTTAATTTTTCCCCACAGGTCTGAAGACACAGTTCACAGATTAGTTTAAAACCTGAACACTGACCTTCTGTTCTGGAAATTCCCCCAAAGAAAATGATTCTTCTGACAGTACCTGTATCGGTTTCTTAGAACTGCTATAACAAACTACTGCAAGTTTAGTGGCTTAAATCGACCGAATTTGTTTTTTCTCTCAGTTTTTGAGGCCAGAATTCCAAAATCAAGAGGTGCACAGGGCTGCACTCTCCGAAGGCTCTAGGAAAGATCTTTTCTTGACTCTTTCAGCATCTGGTAGCTCCAGGTGTTTCTTGGATTGTGATAACTTTAATCTCTGTCTCCATCTTCAGGTCTTCTTCTCTGTGTCTTTTCTTCTTACAAACATACTTGTCATTGGATTTAGGGTTGATCCCAATCTAGGATGATCTCATCTCATATTCCTGAATCTGCAAAGTCTCTTTTTCCAAATAAAGACAGATTCACAGGTTCCAGGTATACATATCTTTTCAGAAACCACCAACCAATCCACAACGTAGCTAAGGATGAATATCAAATACTAGGGTAAGCAAAGAGTTTTATGCTTAGTATATATCTTTGCTCTAACAAATTTGTTATGTTTATTTTACGTTATGATATTTACTGTAAGTCTTGTTCAATTACAGACTGAAACAATAGTGAACCAGTATGTATTTCTAATACTATAACGTCTTAGCCGTTGCTTCACAATTCTTAGACTCGATTCTAGCATATGTGCTTCCAATTAAGCTCCCCAAAATATCATGCCCTGGTTTTTCTAAATCACCCCAGGAAAATCCTCTTCTGAGTTTCTGGCAAATTTTTTTTAATCAGCATGTTAGTGGGTGAGAAGTAATGAACTATACAAGAGATGTATTTTCTTAAATTTGTTTTATGAAGATACTTCACCTGATCAGAGATGAGCACCATTTATTTTACTTTATCCTTCCATCATGGCCTTTAATGCACTTCCCGAAATGTTATTATTGAAGCATTAAGAAAGCATCTTAGGAGTTGTTCCTATTTACAATGTTAAAAGAGATTTGGGAGACAATTCAGTTCAAGTAGGAAGTGTTTGTGAGATGTGTATTAACATCTTCTCTTGCAAGAAGAAAAAAAAAGGAAAAAAAATGCAACTACTATGATATTATTTGCTCCTGTTTAAAAATGTTTTCGAGGTAGGCTTTCTGTATAACTTATGACAGATAATTGTTTCAGTAAATATTCTTAGTTTCAAAAACAGAACAAGCGTTGGCTATTTTGAGAGAAGTGCAATTTTTATACTTTTTATATGCTCAGCCATCTTACAAATCAGCTATGTTTAGTGATATTTAGACAATTTTCCTTCCAGTGGATTATTTTTTTTAAATGGGGGGAGGGGGAGGGAGGACATTCAACATAGTCTTGAGAAAGATAATAAAGGTACTGTTGTCCCTGTCATTTAAAAACAAACTGCTGGTACGCCTGGGTGACTCAATCGGTTAAGCATCCAACTTCAGCTCAGGTCATGATCTCACGGTTCGTGAGTTGGAGCCCCACTTTGGGCTCTGTGCCAAGAGCTAGCTCAGAGCCTGGATCCTGTTTCAGATTTTGTGTCTGCCTTTCTCTCTGACCTTCCCCTGCTCATGCTGTCTCTCTTTCACTCAGAAATAAATTTTAAAAAAACATTAAAAAAAATAAAAGCAAACTGCTCTGATCTTTCTTGCAGAGGTAAAATAGCCCATTTATTATCTTTATATCACCTTTCATGATGCATATTAATTTGTTCCAGCAAAGTCACTACATAAAGAATAACACAAACATTTGTATGTTTACATGAAATATTTTGGTTAGGACATTCTAGTTAAAGTTGCTTAACAGTATTTTGGAGAGATACATAATATCTTGATCTTAGTGTTATTATATTCAGTTTCTGACCACCACATTTCCTATGGGCCAAAGTAACTGAAAGGGGGCATGTAGGTGCCTTAGTCAGTTAAACATCCAGCTCTTGATTTTGGTTCAGGTCACGATCTCAGAGTTAGTGAGGTCAGACTCTGTGCTGACAGTATAGAGCCTGGTTCAGATTCTCTCTCTCTCTCTTACTCTCTCTCTGTGCCTTCCATGCACACACACACTCTCTTTCTCTCTCAAAATAAATAAATAAACTTTAAAAAAAAAGAAACCCTTATAAGCATGGGGTCACATGTGACTCCAATGGTTAAGTGTCCTGCTTCAGCTCAGGTCATGATCTCACAGTTCATGGATTCGAGCATCACATCAGTCTCTGTGCTGACAGCTCAGAGGTTAAAGCCTGCTATAGATTCTGTGTCTTCTCTCTCTGCCTTTCCCCTCCAATTGCACTCTGTCTCTTCCCATCTCTCAAAAATAAATGTTAAAAACAAACCTTATAAAAAAGTGACTGAGAGTCATTCTGCCTCTCCTACCCTCTATATTTCATGTGCAATAATTACCAATCCTACTTTTACCATCTTGGCTCTGCCAATTGGAAATGTCCACTTTTTTAATGATATAATGGACCCATTTCAATGGTGGCATCTCCCACCATAATCTCTGGCTTTCCAATTCTCATACCACCTTTATTCCATACTTTTCTTCATATTATGGCAACTGTGGTCTACTGACTTCATATGAACCAATTTTACTAAACCAACTTTAAGTTAATCAACTAAGTAAATGAAGTATACTCAATCTAGGACTCTGGAAAATTGCACTTATATTATACATTCAACATGTCCTCCTCTTGTGTTTTGACCTTGGGCTAAAAACTTTAGAATCAATTTCCACATATGTTATCCAGGTATTTGACATTAAAAGTTAACCAGATAATGCAATTATTTGGCATATAAGCTGTCTCATCTTAAAATAGACCTCAACGTTCTCCACAAATATCTTCAAGTTATTATCTAGGGGGAAAGACAGAAGATGAAATGAAACTTGAGGAAAATGGGCACCCCTTGCAAGACAAGTCTCAGATGTGATCATTACAAAATATTTGAGCAAGTGGGGTCTAGTTTTCTCACATGAGTGAGGAGGAATGTTTCTACTGTCAATGGAGTGCTGAAGGACTTGGTAGGTATATAAAACTCTCAACTCAAATCTGAGGTGCCTACGTATTCCCACCAAGTGCCTTAATCTGAATATATCTTTCTGATTTTCTAAGTCTGCCTTGAAGTCTTAACTTAAAATTCTGAGGTTTTTAAAAACTAATTATTATTTCTCTGTCATTTTCATCTTTAAGTTCTCAAGTAACAATGGAAACAAATATTGCATCTTACTTCATAGACCTAGAAGTCTTCATTATTACCATTTAAATTAAGTTTAGTGTTTACATGTTTTTCCTACCCTTGCCTTCAAACATCTCTTATTTCGAACTTAACCAAGAAGGAATCTGTCAGGACTCTATCATAAAAACAGAAAGACTATGATTATTATATTATAAAGGCATGTATTTGAGGAATTTATGGATTATGTAATTGGATTTTATGCCATTATGCAAACCACTGTAAAAAAAAAATCTCAAAAGAGAAATTGCGAGTCATCAAAGAAATTACTAAGCAAACCTTTTAAAACAATGGTGTAGGTGAACAACTTGGAGTTTGAGGCAAATCTGTAGCAAGACTTGTTCAGCTACCAGAGTGGGGCTAGTATTGAAAGTCACTGAATTAATCTGTGAAAGTATTTTTCCTTTCTTATCTGGCAGTGTGCCTGGGGCGCTATTAGTCAGCAGGTAGATTCAGAAAGAGGACATGGATATGAAGCAGGTAAGTTGTGGAAGATATATACAGAATTATCTCACCATATCTACTCATGGTGACTTTCAGATATTAATGGCTGCTACTCCATTTTCATCTTCCAAATGTCATGTTTCTCTTTTGCCTAACTCCACTCATATGCATACAGGGAAGAATAGACTGAAAGACATGTTTCCACCGTAACCAAGCTGACACATAGTACTAAACAATCACAGTAGATGAAAATTGTAATTAATTTGTTACTACATAAGCCAGTTTTAATATTCTATTTTTTTCAATGCAGGAAATCCTAATGAAGAAACTTTCCATGCTGGTTGACCACATGATCCCAATAACTCATCAAGAGAAACTGGTTCCTGGAAAATTCCCTAAAACATCTCTGGGTATTTTAATGACAATTAATTTAATGAAGGGAACTCATCACACAGGTATGAAAAAGACACAAAGTCAAATAGAGTGTTGAGGAAATTCAAATATTAGCAAGAGGCAAGGAATCAGTGACCACTCTTTAGAAATGGAGAAAGTAATAATGAGGCCACAAGTCAAGTTCATCTTCTGGATATAAAATTCTTTCAGGGGCCATGGACCTCTGGGATCATGGAAGAGGGATTGTGTATGGAGAGCAGGAATTATGGAGGCAAGGCAGTCACTACTGGAATAGGTCAGAGATGTGAGGAATAAAAATGGGAATATCTGGTTTCTCCCCTTTTCTTGTTCTCCAAGCTATTGGCGGCAATTACATTTTTTTAATGTTTATTTATTTTTGAGAGAGAGAGAGAAAGAGAATGACAAAGTGCAAGAGGGGGAGAGGCAGAAAGAGAAAGAGAGGGAGACACAGAATCTGAAGCAGGGTCTAGACTCTGAGCTGTCACCATAGACCCCCAACGAGAGGCTTGAACTTACAAACCTCAAGATCATGACCTGAGCTGCAGTCTGATGCTTAATGATTAAGGCACTCACGCACCCCTATTGACAGTAATTCCTACTGGCTAAGAATTTATTGGCTAAGCCTAGGAGGTTTCGAGGGGGATCCTGAAAACTGGTTTGGAAAGGAAGAGCAAACAATAGATGAGAATGACTGCTAGGCAATGAATGATATGTGTCTAAACAATAATATATTAGATATCACGAGAAGAATTCTATGAATGGGTATTCATTAATGTAAATATACTTGGATAGCCTTAAGAAATTGCTTGCTAATGCACTCTAAATCTTAAGAGATTTGTTGAATTATAAATTCCTTAGAAATGTGGAAAAATAATCTCTAACTTAAAGAAAATGAATATGAAGTCACCTGAAAAAATATTTTTTTATAATCTAATAGCCATATATAACCACACATTATATTTTAAAAAATAATTCATATTTAAATTTTAAAGAATGTTCTCACATTTACTGTGTTTAAATGTTCACACAATAATGTCATGAAATGGATATACAATGGTTAATAAAACTTGGGTAGTAATAGGGTATTTATTTTTTAACACATACTGAAAGTCCTGGTATTTAATACACATGAATTCCAGTTAAGACCATCTCACACAAAGTACTGCACCTTATATAAGACCAGAGTCTCCCTCTATGAAGGAATATGGTTTAGATAGGAAGCAATGTGTAAATAACCAAGCACTTTTCCCTTTCTAAGATAAACAGCTGTGTATCACTTAACAGAAGTTATTAAAGTAGCTAAAACATTTTTTTAAAAGCTGATGAACTTTGGTTTTAAACTACAAACATCAAACAGCTGTATGAACAGAGTTACAGGCATTTTCTAGCAATACGAGACACATGCAGGCACATCAGCTGACATATTCGAATCACAACCTAATAAATAATACTACCAATAATTATTGGCAATACTACCAATAATGTTGTAATAATAATAACAACTAACATTTATACAGTTATCTTTTCTTTCCAATTTATAAAAGAGAACTGTTAATTAATACTGTATGTTTATAACTTTTCAAGTTTGCATTTATAAAAATTATATTTAAATTGCCTCTATGTTTATTTTTATGTACCCAGGCTAGGGTATAAAAGTCAGATTGTTACCATATATGGGCATATACCTTAGAGATACTGATATTTGATTAGGCTGAATATCACAATAAAGCAGGTCCAGTGAATTCTTTTGGTTTCCCAGAGCAAATAAAAGTTATCCTTACACTGTAGTCGATCTACTAAGTGTGAAATAGCAGTATCCCTTAAAAAAATGTGCAAACCTTAATTAAAAATATTTTATTGCTAAAAAATGATAATCACCATCTCAGCTTTAAGTGAGTTGTGATATTTTTGCTCGTAGAAGATTTTGCCTCTATGTGGTTGGCTGTTGACTGATCAAGGTGGTGGTTGCTGAAGGTTCGGGTGGCTGGGGCAATTTCTTAAAATAAGACAAAAATAAAGCGTATCACATTGATTGTCTCTTTTTTCAAGAACAATTTCTCTGTAGTATGAGATACTGTTTGATAGTCTTCCACCCACAGTAGAACTTCTTTCCAAATTGAAGCCAATTCCCCCCAAATCCTGTTGCTGCTTCATCGACCGAATTGATGTAATATTCTAAACCCCTTATTGTCATTTCAACAATCTTCACAGCATCTTCACTCTGAGTTGTTTCCATCTCAAGAAGCCACTTTCTTTTCTCATCCACAAAAATCACCTCCTCATCCATAAAACGTTTATCGAGATTGCAGCATTCAGTGAGATCTTCAGTTTCCACTCCTAATTCTAGCTCTCTTGTTATTTCCACCACATCCATCTACACTTACTTCCTCCAGTAAAGTCTTGAACAGCTCAAAGTCAGCGAGGAGGGTTGGAATCAACTTCTTCTAAATTCCTGTTCATCTTTTGATCTTTTAACCTCTTCCCATGAATTGCAAGTGTTCTTAGTAGCATCTAGAATCGTGAATCCTTTCCAGAAAGTTTTCAATTTATTTTGCCCAGATTCATCACAGGAATCACATATCTGTGGCAGCATGAGTTGCAAAACGGATGTTGTGTTAACAGGCATGAAAGCAACATTTATCTCATTGTATATCTTCATCACACCTTGAGTAACCAGGTGCATTGGCAATGAGCAGTCATATTTTGAAAGGAATCTTTTTTCTAAGCAGTAGGTCCCAACAGTTGACTTAAAAAACTCAGTAAACCATGTTGCAAACATATGTGCTGTCATCCAAGCTTGTTGCTCTATTTATAATGCACAAGTAGAGTGGATTTAGCATAATTCTTAAGGACACTAGATTTTTAATGGTAAATGAGCACTGGCTTCATTTTAAAGTCACCAGATGCATTAGCCCCTAATAAGACTGTCAGCTTGTCCTTTAAAGCTTTTGAAGCCAGGCATTAACTTTTCCTCTCTAGCTATGAAAGTCCTAGATGGCATCTTCTTCTGACACAGGACTATTGCATCCACATTGAAAATCTGATGTTTGATGCAGGCACCTTCATTAATCATCCTAGCTAGATCTTCTAGATAACTTGCTGCAGCTTCTACATCAGCATGTGATGCTTCACCTTGCACTTTTATGTTGTAGAGATGGTTTCTTTCCTTAAACCTCATGAACCAACCTCTGCTAGCTTCAAGCTTTTCTTCAGCAGCTCCTAACTTCCCTCAGCTTCCATAGAATTGAAGAGACCTAAGGCCCTGCTATGGAGTAAACTTTGGTTTATGGGAATGCTGTGGCTGGCTTGATCTTCTCTGTAGATCACTAAAATTTTCTCCACATCAGCAATAAGGCTGTTTATCTTTCTTATCATTTGTGCGTTCCATAGATCATTCCTTTTAATTTTCTTCAAGAACTCTTCCTTTCTATTTACAATTTGACTGCTTGGTGCAAGAGCCTTTGGCTTATATCAGATTTTGACATTATTTCCTTTCTATGCATTGTCATTTCTAGCTTTTGATTTAAAGTCACACACATATGACTCTTCACTTGAAGACTTCGAGGCCGTGGTAAGATTACTTATTAGCCTAATTTCAATATTATTGTGTCTCAGGAACTAGCACAACCCAAGAGAGGAAGAAAGATAGTGCAACAGCTGGTCTATTGAGGAGTCAGAACATAGGCAACATTTATAGGTTAAGTTTACTATCTTATGTGGGGGTGGTTCATGGCCCCAAAACAATTTTAGTATTAACATCAAAGATCGCTGATCGCAGATCACCAAAACAAATATAATAGTAATGAAAAAGTTCAAAGTATTGCAAGAATTATCAAACTGTGACACAGAGACAGGAAGTGGAGCAAATGGAAAAATGGCAACAATAAACTTGCTCGACACAGGGTTACCACAAACCTTCAATCTGAAAAAGCGCTGTATCTGAGAAACACAATAAAGCACAATGATAGGAGGTATGTTCATAATACCCTACTTTTCCTAATAATGTCTGATCGAGAGATCACTTCTGGTGTTAAAGGATGATCTTATTACCTGAGGTTTCCTATTGTAAATGAAGACAAGAATAGAAGACAGAGAAATCACAGAGCAAGCAAAGAGCATTTCAACAGAATGGTTTCTTAAAAATCACAGTCCTATCTGTATATGTATTTACAGTTACTTTGCAATATTACCAAAAGATGTGCACTTGGATATCTGGAAGATTTATTCAGAAATGTAACCACAGAAAAATTAAAGCTGCACGTACATTTGTATTACCCCTGAAAGTTCTTTTTGCCTCTTCCTACTCCAAGACGTCCTCTACTGGGCCTGTCCTACAATGTCACATGAAAGGAACTACTCTCTACAGGGCCTTTTGCGTCTGGCTTTGGTCATTTAGCATCCCTACAGATTCATTTGTGCTGTGTCATGATATCAATGTTTTGTTTCTTTTGTAATTTTAAAGAGTATCCACTCCATGTGCTTTATTTGCTGAAAGTTAGGAATGCTCTCGATTTTGACTATTTGGAGCAAAGATGCTATGAGCATTTGTGGAGAAAACAAATTTCAGACGTATGCTTTCTTTCCCCTTTCATACATACTTAGCAGTGGAATTGCGAAAATGTATGTAACAGTATGTTTAATTTTACAAAAAACTGACAATCTGCTTTCCAAAGAAGCTGAGCAATTATGCTTTCTCACCAGAATACATGAGATCCCCAGTTCAACATCGTCTGTAACAAATCTCCTTTCGGGCTTTTTAATTTTAGCAATTCTAATGGGTGAGATATAGTATTTCATAGTATTGTTTTAATTTGAATTTTCATAATAAATAATGTTGAGTACCTTTCATTTGATTAATTTTCTCCTTATATCTCTTTTGTGAAATGATCACTTAACACTTTTGCCCACTTTTTAATTTTTTTTTAATGTTTTATTTATTTCTGAGAGAAAGAGAGAGACAGCGTGAGCAGGGGAGGGTCAGAGAGAGAGGGAAATACAGAATCTGAAACAGGCTCCGGGCTCTGAGCTAGCTGTCAGCACAGAGCCCTACGTGGGGCTTTTAACCCACCAAATGTGAGATCATTACCTGAGCAGACGTCGGACTCTTAACTGACTGAGCCACCCTGGTGCCCCTTTTGCCCACTTTTAAAAATCAAACTCTTTCTTATTGTGTTGCAACATTATTTCTGTGTTTTATACACAAAATCTTTAGCAGAATTTGTTTTGCAAATATTTTCCCCCAGAATGGCATGTGTCTTTTCATTTTGCTAACAGTACTTTTAAAAGCACAAAAGTTTTTCATTTATGTGAAGTACATTTATTGCTTTTTCTTTTGTTAGCATATTTTATATCCTCTAAAAATGTGCTGCACACCTCCATTTCTCAAAGATTTTTTCCAATTTTTTATTTTACAATTTAAAATTATTTGCTTTTTGGGGTGCCTGGGTGGCTCAGTCGGTTAAGCATTCGACTTCAGCTTGCTTCATGGTCTTGCAGTCCATGAGTTCAAACCCCGTGTCAGACTCTAAACAAAATGACATAAAATGCAAATAATATTATATTATTATTTACATTTTTACTAATCAAATATGGAGACATATTTTTAATCTGGATTTCAATATTAAAAATCCTGAAATAAGACATTTTCTTTAAAGGATTATTCTTAAATAGAGTGGTATAAGAAATAAATTATGATTTTGAAAGTTGGTATATAAAAAATCCCAGAAAACATTCTATTTATCATGTAATCTAATTGTTTTTAAAAAAATAGCATTTATAATCTAATCAACCAATCAGTTTTGTCATAAAATCTAATCTATAGATTTTTAATTTAAAGCTCTATAAACAACTTAACTTAAAAAAGCTACACTTTTATTCAGGTTATCTATTATTTATCATATATAATCACCCTCAATATTTTTATTGACTGTCGTTTTCTTCCCTATCAATCAATAGCATAAACTATTTAATGACGATTTTACATGCCAACTTAATAGCTATTTTAGTTTACCATTATTATACCTGATTTAGGCTTTAACTAAAGGTACTAAACACCCATCATGTCCAAGGAAAAATGTGTCCTATAAGTCTCTTTTAAAATTTTGGACTTTTCAGCAATTAAAGGCATACAAATCAAAATAATACAATGTGTAGAGGCATAACACTACCTAATTTCAAACTGTATTACTAAGCTAATGCAATCAAAACAGTATGATGCTGGCATAAAAAATAAGGATATAGATTAATAGAACAGAATTAACATACCAGAAATAAACCCATGCATATAAGGTCAATTAATAATTGACAAGGGAGATAAGAATACTCAATGGGTAAATGGAAAGAGTCTTTTTAATATATAGTTCTGGGAAAATTAAATAGTTACATGCAAAAGAATGAAACTGGGCCCATATCTTATACCCCTCACAAAAATTAGCTTTAAGTGGATTAAAGAATTGAATGTAAACCATAAAACTCTTAGAACAAAATATAGAAAAAAAAGTTCCTTGTCATTGATCTTAGCAATAATTTTTTTGGATATGACATCAAATGTATTTGCAAGCAACAAAATCAAAAACAAACAACTGGAATTACATCAAACTAAAAAGCTTCTGTACAGTGTAAAAAACAATCAACAAAATGAAAAGACAACTTATGGACTGGTAGAAAAAAAATATATGCCGACATACATACATATGGTATGTTATATGATCATATGTCATTAGAAAAACCAGTGCTTTCCAATGTGATTGCTCTACCACTTAAATAATTTTTGAGTCAGGATCTAATAATCTTAACTAAGGAGCAGCACAAATTCTTTTTTTTACTTTTAAGTTTTTTTTTTTTTTTTTACTTATTTAATTTGAGATAATGAGAGAAAGAACTCATGAGTAGGGGAGGGACAGAAAAAGAGAGAAAGAGAGAATCCCAAGCAGGATTTCCACTGTCAGCATGGAGCCCAGTGCAGGGCTCAAACTCAGGAACCATGATATCATGACCTGAGCTGAAACCTAAAGTCAGAGGCTTAACCAACTGAGACAGCCAGGCTCCCAGCAGAACAAATTCTTAGAAGGTTTATTATGAGAAAATATTATTCTCTAGCCATCATGTGACATTCAAAAATTGTTAATTTATGGCTCTTTTCTTCTATGATACACTGTCTATATTACTTATTATATAATAACATAACTATGAAAGTGTAAATTTCTTAATTAATTTTTCCTTGACATCAGTTTTGTAAGTAGATGGTAAGACAAAACTCTCTAAAGTGCCATGTAATATTCAAAGGTTTCTTTTATTTCCATCTTTATTGAGATATAATTGACATAAAACATCATTTGAGTTTAGGTGTATTTTTATTAATAGTGTATGAATGAGAAGGTTGACATTTATTATTAGAATCTTATAACTAGCATTCCATTAAACTTACTACAGTCTGAGAAAAAAAATTTTTTTTGAGAGAGAGTGTGAGAGCAAGGGAAAGGGGCAGAGAGACACAGAATCTTAAGTAGCTCTACACTCAGCATGGAGTCTCATGCGTGGCTTGATTCCATGACCCTGGGATAATGACCTGAGCCTAGAGCAAGAGTCAGACACTCAACTGACTGAGCTACTTGGGCACCTCTAGTCTGAGATAAATTTTATTTATTTATTTATTTTAAATGTTTTATTTACTTCTAGGAGAGAGAGAGAGAGAGAGACAGCGTGAGCAGGGGAGGGTCAGAGAGAGAGGGAGTCACAGACTGAAACAGACTCCAGGCTCAGAGCAGGCAGTCAGCACAAAGCCAAAAGCAGGGCACGAACCCACGAACCGCGAGATCATGACCTAAGCGAAAGTCGGACGCTTAACCGACTAAGCCACCCAGGCGCCCCTGAGATAAATTTTAAAAGTCATTTGAAGGTACATAATATAGTTTAAAATCAATTATATTTTCCTTTAATATAACAACAAACACAAGTGAAAGTATAGGACCCAGACACACATCAGAGAGAGAGATATCTCACTTTGAGAATTAGGCACTATATTTTGGTGAAGATATTTTAAACTTATAAATTTGATAAGAACTAATAAATTTAATGTAATTCTTTTCCCAGTCATTAAAACAATTTACAAGTCGTTCTGCTGTCAACCTGGAAAACACTTTGGAGAAACATAGAACAGAACTACTAATAATTTTGATGCTTCCAATAGAAACTATAAGACCACATTACTAAGGTCACATCATAGCCTCTGCTTGCTACTGGATTCCTTGGAATAAGTATGATTTATGGTTTCAGTACTGATCTGAAATAAAGGGACATGAATCAAAGACCTCTGAAAAGTCAAGAAGAATCTTCATAATAAGACAAAAAGACAGATGATTGCATGCTCAGCTTTCTACCAAGACAAAGATATTACTACAGTAGTAAGATTATGCAGCTATATTCATAAGGTATTTTTCTTGACCATAAGGTTCTATGCATAATTATCTTAATTTCATAAATTATGTCTTTTTAAAACATATTTTCAAAAGTCTTTTCTAAAAACATATGGAAAGTTGGTCTTCAAGTTTCACCTGCCACTAAACTATGAATTCTTTATGCATATATTTAAAATTTACTGTTAAAATATGGATAAATGCATAGGAACACATGAAAAATTCCAGAGGTTTTGCAAAACAAAGTTAGTAGAAAGTCATATAGGTCAAGTTCTAGAAATAAAGTATTAATAAAGTTAAATTGGGGGAAAAAATTCAAGATTCCCAAGTGAACTTGACATTAGAATAATATTTTCAAGACTACATGCAAGTAGGAAATAAACTTAAGTGACTGAAAAATCTCTTGATAGTTTTGAGGGCCAAATAAGATCATGACCTGGATAATATTCCTCAGAACTTGTTATGGCCAATCTTCTAATTTTAGCCATTCTAACAAGTTCATAGTGGCAATTCTTAGTAGTTTCATTATTTGTTTCCTTAGTGTAAAATAATATCACAAGTATATTTTTATGTACTTATTGGCTATCCATACATCTTCTTTGGTGCAGTTTCTGCCCAAATATTTTGCCCATTTTTGATAGATTGTATTTCCATTAGTGAATTTAAGGATTGTTTATAGATTCTGAACGGTAGTGCTTTATCAGATATGTGATTTTTAAACCATGTTTCCCAGTCAGTTGTGTGGATTGTATTCTCCAAGTTCTTCACGTAACTATTTCCTACTACCAAAGCAGGGTGTCTATGAGCACAGGGCCAAGTACTCTGTCAGTGATGAGGTGTTCTAATTTGATTGGTAGAAACTGACAATATTCTCAGGTGTGTGTAAATGTCAGACATCATTATCTGTACTCAGCTCGGATGGTTTATTTATCTGGTCTTATGTAATTCTTTTTTTTTTAATGTTTTATTTATTTCTGAGAGAGAGAGAGAGAGAGAGAGAGAGACAGCGTGAGCAGGGGAGGGTCAGAGAGAGGGGGAGACACAGAATCTGATATAGAGCTGTCAGCACAGAGCCCGACGAAGGGCTCGAACCCACGAACTGTGAGATCATGACCTGAACTGAAGTAGGACGCTTAACCGACTGAGCCACCCAGGTGCCCCTGGTCTTACGTAATTCTTGAAATCTATGATCTCTTTAGTGCATCTGTACCATGAGTCCACCAGGGCTCTGCTCAATGCTAAGGGGAGGGGCTGTCTATCTTAGAAGCTCTTTTTGTGTAACTTTCTTCTGCCTGGTGCTCTGTCCTGAAAATTTCCCCAGTCTTGCTCTCCTTGTTCTCTCAGCTCAGTTTCTTCAACACATGGTATTTGGTGGGTTCAACCCGGGGTGACCCTACCAATGCCAAAACCTGGTTTCTCTCAAAGTAGAAAATTAGAGTTTATCTTGTTTGTTTGCTCTCTCTCAGTGATTATTGTCCTGTGTTGCCTGATTGCCAGCATCTTGAAAATGGCTGCTTCATGTATTTGTCTTGTCTTGTTATTTCTGGCAGCAAGTTAGCCAAGTCCTTTTACTCTGTCTTTAGGAGAAACTGAAAATTCCTTTTACACTGTAGATAATTAATAGTATTCTTTTTAAAAGACATATACGGTCAGGGATATCTCTAAGACATGATAATTTTAAATAAATAAGATCAGTTCCCTTTTGGCCCTCCAGCTCTAACCTGTGGGATTACCACAGCACAATTTAAAACAAATACCAATGTCTTTATCTGAAAAAGACATGACAAATGCCAATCTAACTTGATTTCTCAAGGAAGCAGCTCATGGACTAATTTATCAAAATTATTCCATTTTCGGGGCACCTGGGTGGCTCAGTTGGTTAAGCGTCTGACTTCAGCTCAGGTCATGACCTCACAGTTGGTGGGTTTGAGCCCTATGTCGGGCTCTGTGCTGACAGCTCAGAGCCTGGAGCCTGTTTCAGATTCTGTATCTCCCTCTCTCTCTGACCTTCCCCCTGTTCATGCTGTCTTTCTCTCTCTCAGAAATAAATTAAAAAAAAAATTATTCCATTTTCTTTTCTTGAATAGAGTTGGCTAATAGTAAGATATTTTTTAAGCATATACATTTGTTGAGGATTGTATTTTCTGAATTTTACTTTTTAATGTAATTTCCTCCACATATTTGCATCTGACTTAAACATGTATTTAGCGTTTTTAAATACATAACAGAATGGATCAAAAGAGAGTATGGTTGTGGAGAGTAAAGGATAATTATGTTAGACCTTATAAGATAAGAATCATATATCATGTCGCATTCAAGATGATTGATGATTGAACTGTTGTGTGGGATAACTTTAATTTCAGTAATATAAAGAAAAATCACAATTTAACATTGTGTAGTTCTCAAAAAAGGACAGAAATGTGGGTATCTATAGCATGATTATTCTACTAGTTAAAGATTTTTATAATTGAGATTTTAGAACACTGTTTTGTATGTAATATATCAAATAAAACAAAAGTGAACATTTCTTAACATCAATTACTTGTGAAGAGAAAGCAATATAGCATAGGCAGCTGATTTAAAACTATCTTCAGTGTATCATTTGTTTCTTACAGTAACATTATGAGAAGATAAAAATACATTCCTTAAAAGATCACTTAAAACATCCTTTTTATTCTGTGTTGAGTGTGATGAAAGCAGTTTAATATGTAGTCATTTGAAAAGAATTACATTAAAAGGTATATGAAGATATTTTTTAATTTGAAAAAAATTTTATTGTTTTAGGACCAGTATAAAAAATTTCCTTAAAAGTTAAAATCACCTTCATAAATATTTATATCATATATATTTTATAGAAAACAATAAATTAAAATAGATCTCCAGGGTCTATTTTATAAATTATTACAACTAAAATATAGAATTATATAATTATGTTTATGAAACAGGATGACATGAATAAAAATATTATGTTTTATCCACTGTTGAATTCATATTCACAAAATTATGTGTGATCTAAATATACACATACATAAACATAAACCATTAGCCATCAAATCATTTTTATTGAGATATAATTTATATACAACATTTTATTAGTTTTAGGTGTGGAACATCATGATTTAATATATGTATATACTACAAAATGATTACTAGGATAAGTTTAATTAACATCTATCACCTTACATAGCTTCAATTTTTCCCTTGTGATGAGAACTTTTCAGATTTACTCTCTTAGCAATTTTCAAATATACAATACATTATTGTTCACTGTAGTCACCATGCTGTACATTATATCCCCAGGGCTTATTCATCTTTCAGTTAAAAGTTAGTACCTTTTGACTTCTTTCAATCATTTTTCCCACCCCCAGACCCCTCACTGTCCTCTGGCAACCACCAATCCATTCTTCTTATCTAATGAGTTCATTCTTCATTAGATTCCATATAAAAATGAGATCATGCAATGTTTGTCTTTGTCTGACTTATTTCACTTAACATAATGCATTCAAGATTTATCAGTGCTTTTGAAAATGGCAGTATTTCATTTTTAATTATGGAATAATCTTCCGTTGTGTGTGTGTGTGTGTGTACACACATATACATATATACATATATACACATACAGATACACAAGAGTTCTATATACATATATATCACATTTTCTTTATCCACCCATCCATGAATCTTTATGCTGCTTATATGTCTTAAGTATTGTAAATAATGCTGAAATGAGCATGGGGGTGCAGATATCTTTTTAAGAGAGTGATTTCATTTCCTTTATATAAATTTCTGAGAATTTCTGGAAATATAAATTTCCAGGAATTGCTGGATTTAATGGTTGTTGAATCCTTAAAAGTAAAGATTTGAATCAGAAAAATAATCTGAATAAATACCCAATCTTGATATCAAAGTATGGGAAATATTCTCTTTTCTTTTTGGAGGGCAGCAAATAACATCTTATGCAGCAAATTAAGTCTTATACAAGTTCAAATAGACAACTTATAATTTAATATTAGACATTTTATTTGTATCATTTTTTATCAATTCAGTTACTTGTAACTAAAATTCTCTAGCTTGGCTCCTTTAGGTTAAAAAGATCCAATAAGTGTTTCAAGAAAGTTTCATAAATTTATTGCCTGATTGGAATTTAACATTAATTAAATTATATGAAACCGTAAATGCATATAATAAAATATCAAATTAAGATATATACCTAAATGTAATAATATAGAAATATTTATTGATTAATATGTCTATTTGTCATAATATATTTATCAATATATATTGATTAATATGTGTATTTATTGTATTAATATTTGTGTATATGTTGATTTTGAAAACAAAACAAAAAGGACATATATTCAAGAAAAACATAGTGTCAAATGATTTTAAACTGGATGCTTATTTCATAATCTGTAGGATACTGATAAAAGGCAGACATGAGTATATAATATAGCAAAATTTTCATCACATTCAGTAAAAGCAAAAGTGATACTACATTGACTATATCATCAATATCCCTCTTCAATTTTCTTTCTCAACTTGTCTTAATTCAGTTTATTGGAATGTTTCTGTTCTTGACTAAATGCTTCTTGACTTATATAAATGCTTTATTAAATTGCTTATCTTTATATACAGTTTTCAAAACTTAAATTGAAATATCCTCTGGGGGAGGATACAGTTTACTCTCAGTTCTTGTAAAGTAAAAATAGTCTACCCTACAATGTCAAAGAAGGCAGAACATGAGTTCTTTTCTGTTCTAAGATTCTGTCAAGAATGATACCAGGTCTATAACAGCTCTTTTCATGATAATTTCTTGTCACAAAAAGAGGAAAAATAGGCCAGGTCTGTGTACAGTTTCAACAGACATACATTCCATTATTTTATTTCAGTGTCTATTCTATCTCTAGATTACGGTGAAGAAAAATAAAAAATAATGTATTTTCAAGATTGCCAGGAGCCAATTGTTTCAATTTCGTTATCTTCTATAATTATATTTTATATTACAATACCTTAAACAATAAAGAAAACTGCATTTTTATAAAGAATCTCACTTCAGGGTAATAACCACAATTTGATTTTTTTTGCATTTATTGTTTTTGATAATGTATTAGTGAGATCTTAAAAATATTCTAATAATTTTTGTCAACTTAGTAAATTAAATAAGTGCTGGTAAATACTAGTGAGTGAAGATTAATTGAAAGGGGGATGCCTGGGTGGCTCTGTCAGTCAGGCAACTGACTTGATTTTGACCCAGATTGTGATCCCACAGTTTGGGAACCCAGCCCTCCAGGGGATTCTGTGCTGAGCATGAGGACGACTTGGGATTCTCTCTCTCTCTCTCTCTCTCTCTCTCTCTCTCTCTCTCTGTCCCTCTCCCCAACCCATGTGCACTCTCTCTCTCAAATTAAAAAAAAAAAGGAAACATTGATTGTAAATGAAACTATAATATATTATCTATGATAACACATTCTTTTGCAACATATATAAGTTTAAATATTTACTTATTGTGAGCAAAAATCCTGTGTACTTAAATGTAGAATTAAATGATCAACATACCCAATAAATATTAAACTACAAATATCAGGAGACATGCATACAGATAGTCATAGCCATGATTTCCATAAAAGTTGTGAAAAATATATACAGTGGGTTTTTTTGTACTGTTTATTCTTAATTTGAGAGAGGGAGAGAGAGAGAGAATGAGTTGGGGAGAGGGACAGAGGGAGAGAGAAAGAATCTTAAGCAGTCTCCACACCCACCAAGGAGCCTAATATAGGGGTGGATCCCATGACCCTGGGATCAAGACCTGAACTGAAATCAAGAGTCTGACACAACTGACTGAGCCACACAGATGCCCCTATTTTTGGTACTTTTAAAATGAGAAAACAAATAAAAAGTTACAGAAGTATATTTTGTTTACATATATTTTTATTTGTTAAAAATATTATTTAGCTTGATTTTTAATTTGACTCTGAAAAAAATAATTTATCTGATTTAGGTTACACATGAATTGATTAAAAGTTTAGTTTTTTTTCTAATATGGAGGTAGTTATATAACCACCTCTGTCTTGCCTAGTAACTGGAATGTTATAAAACTCTCTTTCAAAGGCTCTTACATTTCTTTATAAATGAATAATAACATCATATTACATAAATCCAGAAACTGTTCTTTTATATTCTGCATTAATGGTATTAGATGATAACATCCAATTTGTAGAGCTAAACAGATTACAGATTTAAAAAGATTTTAAAACAACTGAATACTCGAATCCTAGAAAACTTTTTGTTTTTTATTTGTAAAAATTTACTCAGAGCAACATTTTCTCAGTTAATGTTAGACAAAACATATGGAATAACTGAAGAAGTAATAGAGTCCTGTGATGACCACAGGTAGAGCCCACTCTATGATACTTTTTTTAAAGTTTTATTTATTTATTTTGAGATAGAATAGGGGAAGGGCAGAGAGAGAGAGAGAGAGAGAAAGAGAGAGAATCCCAAGCAGGCTCCACACTGTCAATGCAGAACTTGATGTGGGGCTCAAACCCACAGACCATGATATCATGACAGGAGCCAAAATGAAGAAACAGACACTTAACAAACTGAGCCACCCAGGTGGCTTTCTATGATAGTTTTTAAATGATTCTACATACGGTTCCTTATATTGTGCAAGAAAACATGATTGAACAAAAGATGTATGGAGAATATTGGACCAATAAATTGAGGCAAAATCCTCTTGCAACTCAGGACAAAATGTAGGCATTTCAGGTTGCTAGTGACTTAGAGTTCAGAAGCAATTACTCATATTTGTCCATCCATATATCTTCTTGGATTTGCTTTATCATATATGACTCAGATAAAAATAATTAAAATGATCATGTTCTCTAGCATCCTTTCTGCTGCTCTATTTTACACTGTTTCATTAGCAAAAACTGTGATGTCGCCATAGACAATTTTCTCTTCCAATTACTAACTTTTCTTTAAAAAATATTGAGAATTTTAGTTTTAGTTATGAGGTAGTAACAGAATCTGTACTTATGCCCACACCATAAATAACTATAAAGATGGTCAAAAATACAGAAACAAGTTTTCAGTCACTGAAAAAGAGTCAGAATAAAACTATAATTGTTCACAAAGGAAATCATTGCTCTGGACTTCCAGAGAGGGAGAAGACACAGAGTCAGACACTACTTTGAATAGAAGGGGACGATGAGGAATTCAGGAAGCCTAAGAAAGCTAGAATGTGTGAGGCAGAGTAACATGAAAGAGGAAGCATTTTGCAAAAGAGCTCTAGAAAAATCTAGGTAGGGATCCACTGGAGTTTTGGCTCGATACTAATCTGTGAATTTGTAGAAAGAAATTCCAAAATGCAAGACAAAAATGAACTTTCAGTAAAAAAAAAAAAAAAATACATAAGAGCTATAAGTTGAAAAATTCCCATTAATTCAAAAAGGGCAGAAAGTGTTAGAATGGCCAACAGTGAAAATATAGAGACCTGTTAAATATGTGGGACATTCAATGGAAACCCAGGAAGAGTTGCATCACAGTAGTGGAGTTGAACTAGCCACAAAGTAAACACTGTTCTGGTCTGCCCAAAATAGCTTAAAACAAGCCTCAACTTGAGAGAACTCATGTTCCAAAAACTCAACTGCCCACTAATAAAAATTGCAATTTTTCTTAAAAGAAAAATCAAAACAAAACAAAATCAAGTATTCCACAACATAAAATTCACAATGTTTGACATCATATAAAGTATTAGACATATGAGGAAGCAGAAAAATAGGATACATAGCAAATAGATAAATCAAACAATAGAAACAAAAATGATAGGATTTGTAGAAAAGTGTAAAAGTTATGACAAGCATGCTCAAATATTTTAAGGAGAACACAATAAAAGCTATGAAATAAAATTGCAGAAGTAAAACACATAGATGATAGATAGATAGATAGATAGATAGATAGATAGATAGATAGATATAGGCATGAACAAATCATAAGTAAAATATGAAATTAAAGTAAATAGTCTAGGCACTGGGCAGGGGCCACTGCTCAGGCTGGACTCTGCTGGCTTGGCACTTCTGACTCCCTTTCTTCTGCAAACATATCTGACAAACCCCATAAGGGTGAGATTGATAAATTTGGTAAGTCAAAAATTTAAGAAGACAGAATTCATTGCCTTCAAAAGAAACTATTGCACAGGAGAAGCAAGCAGGTGCATTGTAAGGTCTTGTAAGGAGGCGTGCACCACCAGTATGCATTACATCCCACAAGCACTGCTGTCGTCATTTCCTTCTCTGAGCTATTTAACTTTGTAAGACACAAAGAGGTTGGATCAAGCTTAAGTGACTGTGCTATCTCTTCTCACATGAAAGAATCCAGAACTACTGACAAGGAAGGCTGCTCCAGCCTTTCCCACCTGTCTGGACAGCAGGGGAAATAAAGAGTTTGCGTGTTGGGGAAGGAAGAAGCTGGGTGGGAAGACAGTAGAATCTAGATTAAAAATCAAGCTGGTCCAAGTTGTCCTGCAGGTAGTAAAATGCAGCTTAATCAGAATGCCATGTTTTTTGTTCAAATGATTTTAATTGTCAGGTTGTACATATTTTTAATATGCAAATAAAATGTTTTAAAACTTGAAGAAAATAAAAAAGGGTAAATAGTCTACTATATGTGCAATTAGCATTCCAGAAAGAGAATAGGAAAAGATGCTAAAAATAATTGACAAAATAATGACCAATCTTTTCCTAATGAAATAAAAATGATAAAGCCAGAGTTTCCAATAAACAAACCAATGAAATAAAGATTTGTATGTTAAGAATTTGAGGGAACATAAAAATGAAAATTAAAAATACTTATAATTTGTATTTTCTATTAAACTATTCTTGATGAATTTTTTCAATTTTTATAGATTTTATTAATTTATTCAGAGGACCTCTCTGAATTTTTTCCTAGATAATTTTTCTCTTCTTATTATTTTGAATTTAGCTTTGTGGTTTTCAATCTTATGTTGGAAAGCTAGGTAACTGACTTTAAATGTATTTCTTTCCTAATATAATAAATAAATCTAAGATCTCCCTTTAAGCATTCCTATAGCTGCACCTTCTCCAATTGTGATACATTGTTTTCATTATCATTCCATTCAAAATATATTCAAAATACATTCCATTTCCACATGGGATTTCTTCTTAGACAGGTAGGATATTTAGAATTGCGTTTTATGATTTGGAGATATATTAATATGTCATAGACTCTGGGTCTGGAATTCTCTCTTGTCCTGCAGGATTAAAATGAGAGAGAGGCTAATGTCCAAGAGGAGACAGGAGCCCCAAATAAGGGTCCTCGCTCTGTTTTTATTAAGATCAGAAGGCTTACAAGTGTGATGGATGTGCACAAAGAGACAATGAATCCATGAACATTAACTCATGGGCATGAGGGAAAGGGGGTTTTGAAAATACATGGTGTTAGGAATTTGGGTCAATATAAAACAGAGTCCTGGTGCCAGGAAGAAGGTTGTGTTAGGTGGGCATGAGGGGCTCCTGCATCTGTTTATCTCAGCTAGCCTAGGGGATTAGACAGACAGAGCTTGCCACCTCAGGGTCAACAAGGCACCATTCTTTTGCTAATTAGCTCACCTCTGGGCAACTTTGCCCAGAGGCAAAACTATAGCCCCATTTACCTGTTTACCTATTTTGGTCCTTCCTTCCTATGAAAGCGGCTTTCTGCTATTGTACTAAGGTGGGGGAGGGAGGGGCCCTTCTGCCCTGAATACCTAACCTTGTTTATCTAATCTTGGATGCTTTCATCCTGAGGTTTCCTATTCTTTTATGCCTTGTTAACCCATGGGTACAAGCTCAGGGAATTCCTAAACTTATTCCCCTGGTTAACATTGATTTTTTCAATCCTACTGCATTTAGAAAATCTGTTATGTAGATATTTATTTATTTATAGTTTTACTTTAGAGAGAGTGTGACTGCGGCAGAGGAGGAAAAGAGCACCTGGTGGCTCAGTTAGTTAATTGTCAGACTCTTGATTTCGGCTCAGGTCATGAACTCACAGTCCATGAGATCAACCTCCCCACCCCCACTGGGCTCTGTGATGACAGTGCAGAGCCTGTTTGGGATTCTCTCTCCCTCTCTTGCTCTTCCCTTCCTCCCTCACACACACACACACACACACACACACACACACACACGCATGCATGGTCTCTCTCTCTGAAAATAAATAAGTATTTTTAAAATTTCATATATTTTTAAAAATTTTGTGGATACCTATTTAATGGTCCATCATTGTCTATCTGTTTCATTTGATAAGAATGTTAAATACATAGTTGTTAGGTGGAGTATTATGAAAATTTTAGTGTCATAAGAAGAAACATTGAGAAATATAATAATAGCTGAAAATGATAATAAGAGACAGAAGATAATGTTCTAGAAAAATAACACTAATGAAACATGAGACACATTGATACTGAATATTGAATCGAGAGCTAGATCAAGGGAGGGGAAGAGAAAGAGAGAAGGAGAGAGAGAATCCCAAGCAGGTTCCACGCTGAGTTCAGAGCAACATGTGGGTCTCAATTTCATGAACCATGAGATCATGACCTGAGCCAAGATCAAGAATTGATGCTTAATCAACTGAGCCACCCAGGCACCCCTCTTTTTTTCGAGCATAATATTTTAATAAGATTATTTTACAAATTGGCATGCCTTCAATGCAATTCATATTTTGACTTAAAATAACAAAAACCAAATGAAGATAATTACATTGAGAATTCAGGGGAAAAAGACTTAAAGCGTAGCCTCCTTTCTATAAACTTTGGTCAAACTCATGGGTTCAAATAGTTATTCATCTGTGTGACCACATTCACCTTTTAAAATATATATTTCTTGACAATTGGTGCTGGGAGCTGCACTGGCCTTGCTGGATAATAGTCACAGCGAGGAAATGGCAGCGTTTGCACAGCTCCTGACGTGAGAAACGAAAACTGGTATCTCCTTCTGCTACTACTGGCTCATGTTGGAAATGAGGCTGCTGGTATTGACCAGGCCTCACAATATTCCAAATCAGACCGATATTCCCCACACAGATTCCTCATAAGGAAAAGCATATTACTGCCTTTTCAAAAGAGACTTCAAATGAAAGCATTGTGGATGATTGTCAAAAGGCTCTTCCTAAGGGCCTTGCAGATCCAAGACTTAGATAATAAAGGGGGCTAAGAACACAAGAGTTATAATTGAGTCTGGCCCTGAGACAAAGAGCCTAATTTAGAGTTAAGGAGAGATATCCATTCCCACCCAATTGTTTCTGCTTGGAGCACCAGCCCCCCAGGCATTTGTGAGTGACCTATTCTGGCCTTGAATATGCTGATTGCTCCCTGCGAAGGAAGCTACTGAGGAACTTCTTTTGTGATTATGGGAGCAAAGGTGTTTCCTGAAAGACCTGTTTTTCTTAATCCTCTTTAAACAAGCTATTGAGCCCTGCTCACAAAGAAGTAACTTCATCCTTTTTATGCTAAATACTTTGTCTAGTATGCTAAAGATACCTTCATTACCCATAGGATAAGCATCTAAATCCCCTACCTCAATCACTATTGATAAAGGTTATGCAGGAGTCTTCTACAAATCTATGTTCCAGGAAATTCTTACATATCAAAGAAGTTTGTCATCAAAAATCATTGTCTAAGGCAAATGCCACTTCTGTGCCGTCCCCCAAACACTTAATGATAAAATAAAGTTGAGCCCCAGTCAGAGAAGAGATGTCTGCCTGGTGATCAGAAAGACTCTCGTGGCCTCTCTCATCTCTCCCTCGCCGACACTGTCCATCCTCCAGGGACCCCTGGACCTGCCAGAGCTGGCCTCCGACAAATTGGTTTCGAACATTTCTATTAAATATGCACGCTTTCAATACACACACACATTTCATCTCACATTCATCAGACTTTTATGGGATAAATGAAGAATATCCAAAAGGTTTCTCTCTTTTTTATTAGTTTATTGGTTGGTTGGTTGATTGATTGGCTTTACTGGAATATAGCACATAAAATTTAAGTTTTTCGTTTTTTAGAGTTGGGTTTCAGGGGGACAATTACTAGCCTTTTTGTGATACAAAGTGAAATAACATTTCAGTACAAAGGTAAACACGTTACAGACATTTCCTCCTATCACGTTCTGCCTCCTGTCATAATAGTGTATGGTTAGGGTAAATGTGAGTTGTTCTAGAGATTTGTATTTTATTTGGTGACAAGTTACTTTGAAACCTGTTGTAATTTTGAAATTTAAATCATTCAGAACCCTTCTAAAGAGTTAAGTGTAGGCCACTGCCTGCTATTCATGTCATATGTCCGACTCAAACCTTTCTCTTGAGTACCACATAATAGCGTGGTACTGGAGGTACTAGAGGTTCAAATAGTCTGTCTAGGAAGAAATTCTTTCTGCCTCACAACTAATTTTCTGTTCTTCCTGTGGCCCTCATATCAGTATTTGGAGGCTATATCACTGTTTTCTTGTCAGACCAAAAATGTTAACACTGAATATTTGTGTCCCTATCAAAATTCATGTTGAAACCTAATCCTCAGTGTGATAGTATCTGGAGGTAAGTTCTTTGAGAAATGATTAGATCATAAGTTCAGAGCTCTTATGAATGAAATTAATGTCTTTATAAAAGAAACCCCAGAAAGATCCCTTTGGCCATGTGAAAACAGAGAGAAAAACAGCCATCTATGAACTAACAGGTAGGATCTCACCAGGCACTGAATCTACTATAAACCTTGATTTTGTGCCTTTCAGCTTACAGAACTGTGAAAAAGTCTGTTGTCTAGAAGCCACCCAGTCTACGGTATTTTGTAGAGCAGCCTGAAGGGACCAAGACAACATAATTTTTTTGATCACTGTATTATCTTTGTTTCAATAACCAAGGATCTTAATATCATTAAAATCCATCAAGTTTCTTTACTTCTATTTACATTATTTCGGTTTGTCACTCTCATTCATTTAAATTATCACAACCTGTTAATTGTTCTGCTCCCAGTTTGACTGTTACCAAAGCATTCTCTACCTTGCACCCAAGGTGATTAGAAAATGAAAGACTGATTATACTTCTTCCCTGTTTAAACCTTTGCAGAAGCTTACTATTGCTGATGGGGAATCCAAACTTTAGCATGACAACCTAAGGCCCTTCACTACTTGTCACTTAGACTCACCTCTATAACTACTGAACCTGAAACTCTTAAGGACACTTCTTGTTCCTTTCTAAACTTTACCTCTCAGCGCCCATGATATGTATTCCAATCACACATAATTCCTTGGAATTCCCAAGAGGAGCTATGTTTTCTTTGTCTTCCAGGATTGTACATATGGTATTTCATTTTCTTGGAATGCCATTTTTCCTAATGACTACTCTTATATCTACTTCATAGTAATACTTTGGTCAAGAATTCTGTGTTTATCTAGCTATGGGTTGATTTATAGCCTATTTGTTTCAATAGTTTCCCACTATTGTATTGTTTTTGATTCCATTTTATAATTGCTTACCTATATGTCTATTAACCTTTTTATCTGTTAAGCTACTTGAAAGCACAAATAATGTATTGTTCATTTTTTGTATACCCAGCTCCTACTTAACATCAATGCAAAGATGCAAGAAGGAAAATGTATAGGATGCTGTCTTCGGTTATTTTAATACTTAAAGCGGCATCTTTGTCTTTTTTAGGATCCATCCCATAATAATAAATACAATTCCAAAATGTATTTAACTAAAGCAGAGAGATTTTATTATATGATTTAAATAAATACTATAAGCTCAACCAAAAATCTATACTAAAACTGCAGCAGAAAAAAATTGTAGCAGAAACAGTTGAACTGATATCAACCATAAAATCTCAAAGATATCATTTTCTTAACATGACAAAGTGTGTCCCTCTGAACTGTATGCTTGCTATTTCCTGTCAGTTCAAAAGAGGTCTCTTGACAGCAGAAAAAAAGTGCCTGAAAAGTGAGAGAAATAGGTACACAGCAGCTATTTACATTGTCATGGATTATCTATCATTTTGAGTGTCTTGTGCCCAAGCAGATATGTAGTGATAAAATATTTCTGAATATCAGCAGAAACAGAATAAAGGGTTTCAACCTTTTACCCAATGTATAACCTAGTGCATGCACCTCGACCATTCTCAGCTGCACTTTATTAGTTTCGAGGATATATGATCCACTCAATGTAGTTGTAATGAGGACTCAATTCAGTGAAAGCAGAAAATAACATTTGTGAAATGTACTAATATCATATGCTCAGTAAATGTTAGTTGATTTTCAATAGTAAGAATGATAGAATTATATATTTCTTTCTGGCTCCACAATTGCCGGGCAATTCTGTTAAGGCATTCTAGAAGATCGTTCTCTTGATATATTTAAATCCCTAGCCTTCATTCCTTCATTGCTAGGCACCTTCATCCCTAGGTCTCCATCCAAAGGCTTGGCCAGAGACAGGTCTTCTGGCATTGAGGTTTCCTTATGGGAAGCGAGGGGGAAACCTGAAGTCAGTTTTTAACTCAGTACTCAGTACTTTTCCTTCCCAGTCCTCCTGCCTTGTGCTCCACCCTTATCCTCAACCCCTCCCCCACTCAGAGTGCATAAAACTGCTGGAGTCTTTTGTTCAGGGCTGCCCAAAAGTGAGACCCTTTGTGTTGATCCAACTGACCCGCAGCACTTCCCAAATGCAAGGGCCTTGTTGGCCTTTCTCCAGTTTTACTATCTTGCTGGTACCACTGCAGTAAGTGATTAGTCCCAACTCTTTAATTTCTGACTTGCTGCTTTAATTGTCTTCTTTGCCAGCTAGGCTCTCCCAGCTCAACTGGGCCCCTGATACCTACTAAGAGAAAATCAAAGCAAAGTTATATACTCTCAAATTCCTGTGTTTAAATAAAATTACTATGAACAAAATATAAAACTAAACAATGTGTCTTCATGAATATTTTTATACTCATTTATAAATATCATCTATAACAAAAATATATTTAAAATTTTTATTTTTAATATTATAGATTTTATAAACACTAGATTTTAAGTAGTATAGATTATTCTTTTCAGTTTTTAATGTTTGTTTATTTTTGAGAGAAAGACAGAGTGTGAGCAGGGAGGGACAGAGAGAGAGGGAGCCACAGAATCCGAAGCAGGCTCCAGACTTTGAACTGTCAGCACAGAGCTGGATGCAGGGCTCGAACCCACCAACTGCGAGATCATGAGCTGAAGTCAGATTTTAACTAGCTGAGCCACCCAGGTGCCCTTATTATAGATTATTTTAATTCAGTAAAATTTATTAAAAGAATACAATGTTGTGGGGCACCTGGGTGGCTCAGTCAGTTAAGTTTCTGACACTTGATTTAGGCTCCGGTCATGGTCTCACACTTCATGAGATCCAGCCCTTGTCAGTCTCTGTGCTGACAGCAGGGAGCCTGCCTGGAACTCTCTCCCTCCTTCTCTTTCTGCCCGTCTCCTGCTTGCACGTGTGTGTACACACCCACTCTCTCTCTCAAAATAAGCTTCCAAAAAAATTAGCCAGTAAAAGTAATGTATATAATTTGCTTATTTTCTATAAGAATAGATTATAAATAATTTATTATTCTGTGTTGACAGATTTGACAATCACATAATCTCTATATCTAAATTATTTTTCTTTTTATTTAAATAATTAATTTTTGATATACATAAATTATATAAATATATTTTACATATACTCAAGTCATTAGATTTAGTAAATATTTTGTATCAAAACCTTTTTTATTATGGTAATTATATTATAATTTTAAAATGACTTGTGATGTGGAAATTTATTCATAAATTATTGCTGGATCTATTTCTTTCTAGTCACAGATACTCATGCTAAGGACATGATATTTACTGGGTCATCTTTTTGCTGTTATTTTTTTTATATTACTTATCTACAAAACATAAATAAAGGATTTACAGGACATACATTGGAAGGTGAAAAAAACTATTTCTTAGTATAAAACACTTTTAATATCAGATTTATTCATGCAAAGGGTTAAGGTTATGTGAATGTCATCTCTTTATGAAGTACTATGCTCTCGTTTTATTACTAATTCCCCTCTGTATCAAATCAAACACTACATATGGTTATAACATTGATTTCTTAATTTTATGAAAATTGCCCTACCAACAGCTGGTCTCTTGAACAAATGAATATGTCAATGGCTGATTACAGATTAATGATATAGCTATTCTTCAAAGGTGTAGTAATTCACATTCAAATTTAGCCTCATAGTAGTTTAGAATGCTTATTTAAAAGGAACACTCTTTAACTTATGCATTTAAATATTTTTATTGATATAAAATTGAATGCTTTTGAGAGCATAACATACACACTTCAAAAGAAAAGAGGACTGAAAGAATTTAAATTTAGGATTATGAAAAGCACATCTGCTTTGAATGTAATGATTTATTAAAACCAGCATGAAGTAACTGCTAATCAAATTTCCTTGAAGGCATCAGAAAATACTATATGATCACACAAGCTTATTTAGGGTCTGTTTTTAAAACAGTTATTCAACTTGTAAAAATTTTAAAGTTGAGTTAAAAATCAGAAAGCTCTAAAATTTTATTTGCCAGGCACATTCTGAAAAATATGTATCATTATGCATTTAAAATAACAGAATTCTAATAATAGCAATGGTTTTCTTACATTTTGGAATACTACAATAGCATTTTGCTACAACAATTCCTGAAAATGAGTTTTTTTTTACCTTTTCACTTCTCTACCTATCAGTTCCCATCATAAATGATCTAGCTATTTGTCAACTGTGTATTTGAAAAATATCTTTTATACTGAGTCCCAGTTGTTAGGTAAGTAATGATGAAAGCAACAAGCAGGATAAAATTAACAAATACATGTATTCTCAGTATTAATACTTTGAACATTAGCAGTGTGGCAATGCTCACTGTGGCATTCAGTGTTGCAGTGTTTCCAATTTTGAAGAACTTTGCTTTTCTGTATTACTATGATTGACATTTTGAAAGATGAGTTTCATTTGAAATTCACATCACCTAATATTTGGTTTAAGGAAAACTTTGATTATGAAACACACAATATATTTAGTGCATATCGCTGAATAAAAGACCTCCAGAACTGAAAACTCTCTTTAAAAATACAATTAATGTGCTCCATTAGCTGTTTGTTTGTTTTTTTCACAAAATCAATATTTCTTTTCCTATCTGTTTTCAAATTTCCATTTAAGCAAACCTGTAAGTTGTGGTTCCTGGAGCACAAGTTTATTCGGTCACATAATTTTCTATAATTTAATTCTAGCAATAGCAAAAGCAGCTACTGAGATCACAGAGCACTTTAAGGAACTTAAACATACCAAAACTATGGGGTAATATATAATCGTGTGTTATAGAAGACAAACTCTTCTAAGTGTGTGTGAGGCAAATCCCCACAAATTGCCCAAAACAAACACACAGACACATAGACACACAGACACACACATACACACCTCAAATTTGTAAAGTTACCTATTAGTTTTTAGGGTCCCTGTACAGAAGTCAGGCTTTATAGCCCAAGGTTTAACTCAGCTCTTTGTCTGAAATATTGTATAAATGAGGTGACTGAAGAACAGAGAATATAATGTGTTCAAGGCCACAAAATAAGTAAGTGATAGAGCCAGGAAGACACAATTGAAAGGTAAATAATAATTAAAGCAATGCTCAAAATTGAATGAATTGCTAAGTCTTTATCTGAGGAATGTGAGAGTTACTTTTGAAAGTCTCTGTCGTAGCTTGCTATAAAAGTAATACTAAAGACAGGGTGGTTTATAGACAACAGAAACTTATTTTTCACATTTCATGAGACAAGGAGTCATGATCAAGGAGCCAGTATGGTCAAGGTCTAGTGAGTCCTCCGGGTTGCAGACTGCTATCCCCTGACTTTCCTATGTGCACTAATCCCATTCATGAGGGCTTCATCCTCATGACCTCATCTAATTCTAATTAGAAAAGGGTTTCTAAAAGATCTACTTCTGAATTCTATCACATGAAAGGTAGGGTTTCAACACATGATCTTCAAGGACACAATCATTCAGTTCATAATAGTTTCTATTCTATACATTAAAAACAATATAATGCCTGGGTGACTCAAGCGATTGAGCATGGAGCTCTTGATTTTGGCTCAAGTCATGATCCCAGGATTGTGGGATTGAGCCCTGCATTGAGCTCTGCACTGAGCATGGATTCTTTCTTTCTTCCTCTCTCCCTCTCTCTATTCCTCTGACCCTCTCCCCAACTTGCACACTCTCTCTATCTCTCAAAACAAAACATTAGAGGGAAATATTGATTTTAATTATAGCCTTTAATAAAATTAAATCTAGCAAATATATAATTAATATGATTCAAAAGTTAGAATTAGAGCATAAACTGATGCTTAGAGCACAAACTGAAAAACTATTTATTCATGTTTCCCTTAAAAACATAACATGCTTGTTGCTTGGGCTATGGAACTAAGATTGTATTTTCATATATTTTTGTTGTCTTAATATTTTTTGGAAACCAGAAAAAAAATTTGCAAGAATAGAGAAATATAATTTAATTATTAACATTCTTTTCTATGCATAGTGGTATATATTTATGTAATATTTCTCATTTGGACTATAAATAGCCATGAAAAATTCTTGCGTCAAATATGGAGCTGTACTTAATGCTTTCCAACCATGCTTTCTTCATTCTTAGTTATTTTCATATTTATGCAAATACAAATAATAAAATTGAATAAGATAATGATATACAACTTAGCATCCTGAAATACCATTTTTATCAAATTAGTAATTATTTCTAATTGCCTTATGGTTCTAGTGATATGTTTATATGAGAGAGCCCAGGAGATTCTTTCTGATCACCAGGCAGGCATCTCTGCTCTGACTGGGGCTCAACTTTATTTTATAAGTGTTTGGGGGAGGGCACAAAAGTGGCATTTGCCTTAGACAATGATTTCTGATGACAAACATCTTAGATATGTAAGAATTTCCCGGAAATCTAGAAGACTCCTACATAACCTTTATCAATAGTGATTGAGATGCTTATCCTATGGGGAAGAAGGTATCTTTAGACAAAGTTTTTAGCATAAAAAGGATGAAGTTACTTCTTTTAAGGTGGAAGTATCAAGAAAAACAGTCTTCCAGGAAACACCTTTGCTCCCATAAAGACAAAAGTATTTCCTCAATAGGTTCCTTCACAGGGAGTAATCAGCATATACAAGGCCAGAAGATTCTCCAAGCAGAAACAAATGGGTGGGGGTGGATATTTACCCTTAACTCTAAATTAGGCTCTTTGTCTCAGGGTCAGACTCAATTGTAACTCTATGTTCTTGGCCCCCTTTATTATGTAAGTCTTGGATCTGCAAGGCCTTGAAGAAAAGCCTTTTTACAATCATCCACAGAGCTTTCATCTAAAATCTCTTTTGTAAAGGCAAGAATATGCTTTCCCTTATGAGGTGTTTGTGTTTGGAATATCGGTCTGATATGGAATATTGTGAGGCCTGGTCAATACCAGCAGCCTTATTTCCAACATGAGCCAGTAGTAGCAGAAGGAGATACCAGTTTTCATTTCTCATGGCAGGAGCTGTGCAAACGCTACCATATCCTTGCTGTGACTGCCGTCCAGAGAGGCCGGTGCGGCTCCTGGCATTTATATATCTTAAGTAGAACTGTGATAATTTCCTCAAGAATAGAGCCAATATAAGCAGTTATTTATTTATTTTTATTAAGTAATTATTTATTTTTTAAGTGGGTTTCATGCCAACACAGGGCACAAAGTCATGACTCCAAGATCAAGATTTGCATGCTCTGCTGACCGAGGCAGCCAGACATCCTACAATACTGAGATTTAAAATCATATGGTCTTCATAAAAGTTATTTCTTGTTTTTAATGTTTTGCTGCTCCTTTTTTTTTAAGTTTATTTATTTATTCTGAGAGACAACACTTTTAGGGGAGGGCAGAGAGAAGGAGAGAGAGAATCCTAGGAGGACTTCGAGCTGTCAGCACAGAGCCAGACATGGGGATCGATCTCATGAACCAGGAGATCATGTCCTGAACAAAAACCAAGAGCTGAATTCTTTTTTTTTAAATTTTTAATGTTTATTTATTTTTGAGGACAGAGAGAGACAGAGCATGAGCAGGGGAGGGGCAGAGAGCAAGGGAGACACAGAATCTGAAGCAGGCTCCCGGCTCTGAGCTTCAGCACAAGCCCAATGCGGCACTTGAACTCACGAACTGTGAGATCGTGACCCGAGCTTAAGTTGGATGCCAATTGAGCTACTCAGGCACCCCTTCAAGAGTTGAATTCTTAACCGACTGAGCCACCAATGTGTCCCAATTATTTTTTATTGCAATGATATATTACTAATATTTCTGTCATACTTTCATATTTGCAAATTTTCTTAAATCAATCTTTTATATCATCTTCAGTATTATACCATTACTATTGGTCATTACTGCCTATGCTATGTGGGATAACTTATTTATGTAGTATCCATGACCTTGTTAGGTATTGGAAACTTCATACTCTAAAATTTAAAATATCCATAAATATACAGCCTATATTCATATTAAAATAATGTTACTTCTTCTCAGAAACCTTACACATATACATTTTATTTAACATGAATTAATACGTGTAATTTATTTGGCCAGGGCATTTAATGAATAGTTTTTACACACAAAAAACAAACTATGTTGACATGTAAAGAATAATTATGTGTTTTTTGTATTGACTAACCTTAATGCTTTGATTTCTTTTTTTAAAAATTTTTAACCTTTATTTATTTTTTAGAGACAGACAGAGCATGAGTGGCAGAGGGGCAGAGAGAGAGGGGAAAATAGAATCTGAAGCAGGCTCCAGGCTCTGAGCAGCAGTCCAGCCTGATGCAGGACTAGAACTACAAACTATGAGATTATGACCTGAGCCAAAGTCAAATGCTTAATGGACTGAGCCACCCAGGAGCCTCATTAGTGATTTAATTTCAATGTAAAAGTACTTTGCATCAGTCAAATGCCTTGCCTTCAGCTGTTCTTTCTTGCTTTCAGAGTATTCAATCCCCTTCTCTTATGTCCTCAGCAATACCTAAAGTGCTTCATTCGTAGTCAGTTTAAGCGATCCAGAATTTCCAATAGGACAATCTTCAAACAATTGAAATAAAACATACAGGATGTTTCATAGGCTTTCTACAAAATCAGCAATGACAAGAAAAGAATGGTGAGTACGATTTCCATGAACGTAATAGAACTTAAAGTGTTGATAAAAATCTATTCACCTGATTGCACTGAAAGATCTTTTATGTTAGGTTGAGAGGGGAAAAATATTGATTTTATTCATTGGCACTCACATAATTCACACCTATGAAGGGCTTTGACTCTTAACTTGATAGGGAACAAATTAGAATGTGATATATTAATAATAGGATGACAAGCCTCCCTTCTGCACATCTGCTATTGAAACTATTATCATCATTGAATGATATAACTCAACAAACATCAATATTTGGCTTTTCTAAATAAACGATCACATGTAATACTATTATTGCATATATTATTAATGGATGATGGTTATAGAAATTATCCATTCCTTTTTTTAAACTGGATGTTATTGAAGTAACTCAAAGATTGCCTCTGTAAATAGCCTTTAAAACTGCTGAGAAGGAAGGTGTGTTTACATTTAATTTCTTTACTTTCCACATTAGGATGGGCAAAGAATAGGCCGTTTGTCAAGTGCATGTTTAGGATCAAGGAAGACCTGAGAGAAATTATCTGATTCATTTGTTCATAAATTCATGCTCTGCTTGAGTTAATCTTCATGTTTTCAACTTTTCATCCTACTTTTCATATTCAGTGTTTTTTTTTCTGATCTGCTCAGTGTCCAAGGAGACCAAACTGAACAAACTGCATCATTTGATGCCACCATGTCTAGTGGTTTGCTGTTTGTTTTCCTGATGGAAAACATTAGCAAAAAATCTGCAGGCAGGAAAAACAGATCAGGGTATTCATTTCCTTATTTTGTTCCTATCTTTCCAAAGTTCTGAGAGTCCAGAATGTATGTCAGAGTTCCCATCGGTTCTTACCTCTTCCACAAATCAGATTCTCTCTCCCAAATCTGGGTTTGGGGAGAATTCCCCCTTTTCCTCTCACATATAGGGGTTGAAATGACTTTTGTGAGTTTAAACAAAGACAGAAAATACTAACTGAATTGACAGTTGGGTAATAAATAGATGCTGAAGGATTTTTGTTAAAAGTAAAGACAGTATATTTCCAAAGTATTATTTCAGATCCAGGAGAGAAAACAACACAACTCTATCATTCTAAATGAAGGAGAGAAAGCCAGTGTATTTTGATGAAAAGGATTCACTTACTGGTACCCATTTTGATTGTTTACGTGTTCACTTTAATTAATCAGTATCTGTACCATAATGATTAATAAGTAATGATTAGTATTAGCCCTTATTAGAACCACTAAATGCATTCTTCCTTCAGGATGCAATGATCTCATAGCACCCTAGTGACATCATCAAAGGCCCTGGGCAAAGTCAACACATAAGGTAGGCCCTATTCAAAGATTGGGATGAACAACATCTAGGGCTTATCTTAAGTGGTTTTTACCTCAGCTTGTTATCAGAACAGTCAATGGATGGACACCTGGGTGGTTCAGTCAGTTGAGTATTTGACTCTTGATTTCATTTCAGGTCATGATACCAGGGTGGTGGGATCCAGCCCCTGAGGCAGGCTCTGCACTGAGCATGGAGCCTGCTTAGGATTCTCTCTCTCTCCCTCTGTCCCTCCTGACTAGCTAGCTTGCTCTCTCTCCATCTCTCTCTCTCTCTTTCTCTAATAAAATTTTCAAAAAAGACAGTAGGGAATGTAAAGGATACAGAGTAGTAAGCTAAAATCAAACAAGTGAAAGTAACTCCCCCACGGTTAGTTCTTCATGGGAATGCACCACTGTTCGATTTTCAAAGCAGACTGAACAGTGAGGAAGCTGCCTGAATGCTGACCTCAGACAGAGCTAAGGAATTGCTGCCTTTCATTACATTAAGAAGGAAAGAGACCCTTCAAGTATTTAGGGATTAAATAGTCACATAAAAACCAATTATTTGATGAGATGCAAGCAATGTATTTTTATTTTGTGTTTTCTAAATCTCTAATTTTTTGTCCTTCATCTTGACTTGTTTTTCTCAGATGTATAGCTAAGTGATGACAGCAGCTCTAGTCAGGAGGAATTTAATGTTTTATCCATGAAGAGAGTCCAAATCTTTCTGTGGCTGCCTTGCCAAAGCATGAAACTGTTTTGCTCTTGCCATAAAGGTTTGGTGAGTGGTGGCAGGGTTTGGAATCAAACTTCACATCTTATCATATTAAGGTAATTTGGGGGGAATATAATGCACATTTTATATACCTCAAACATTTAAATTATGCAATATACCTTTTTTAGTATATTCATTGAGTTGTGAAATCATCACCACAATCGATTTTAGAACTTCTGTATCCACCAAAAGTCACTCCTCATTTCCTACGAAACCATCTTCAGAAACCCCAAATTTACTTTCTCTCTGAATGAATTTGCCCACTCTGGACATTTTAAGTGATTGGGATCTAGGACATGAGGTCTTTTATAAATAACTTCTTTTACATATGTAAATATGTAAAATTATAATTTTTATGTATTTCCTGATCAATTGACCCATTAGAAATACAACCAATACATTTTTATAATTATTACTTTATATGGCTTTATCTTAAATCAGATAGGAGAAAAATGTTACAAAAATACTTCTAACCTGATTTATTATTTACCTGTGCAGTTATCTTTACCACTGTTATTTATTCTATTGTGTAATTTTCAGTTACTGTTCAGTATCCTTTCATTTCAGCCTGAATGATGCCGGTTAGTATTTCCTGTGGTGAAAAGCTTCTAGAAACAATATATCTCAGGGTTTTAAAAATAGTTTTGATGGATACAGAGTTCTTACTTTAATTCTTTTTCTTTGAGGCCTTTGAATTATGATGCTACTATATAGCCTCCAGTATATCTGATGAGAAGTCAGCTGATAGTATTGTTGAGGATGCCTATATAAGTGGTATTTTGGAGCACACATTGACCTAAGTGTGATACAATTAAATTTGGCCTTAATGGTTTTGTTTTTTGTTTTTGCCTCATCAACTCTGGCTGCCTTGGCTGAGTGGTGGTGATTGCAGACATCAGTGTGGTCTACACTACCATGTCTGCCTGCCAGGCCAATGTGGCCACCACCACCACCCAAACCTACTTCACCAATGACTACAGGCACTTTAAGGAACTCAGCAGTGTTGCTTTCTCTGTGGCATGCAAGTGTGTGAAGAATTCCTGCATGCAGGATGACTCAGCAAAACTCATCAAGACCAATAAGTTACCTACCTAGGAGCCGCAGACACTAGAGTGTGTAATCAAGCTATTGTAACTTTTGAAACATGCAAATATCATGCACCATTATGACAAAAGAAGGGTTGCACGACTTCATATTTGACCTTGTTACTTGCAAGTAGCTATTTGAAGAGATTGCAACCAGAGGGTAGTATAGTAAAACTGGTTCTAGATACTGCATACATCAAATTCTGGAAAGAGTTGGCCACATCTACCAGCATGACATTGTCTACCAAGAACTAAAGACTGACAACCTGCTGATGGCAAGTAAATGCAAAGATGCCAATATAAAGCTGGCCTAGTCATTGAAGTGTGGAGAGAACAATAGAGTACACTTAACTGATGAGACCTCAGGTTATGTGTCCCCTAAGACATCTTTTCTCTTTGAGAAAAGATTCCTATGGAAAACCTGTGGCTATCTGAGCCTGTGGGATCTTCTTGTATATATTTCTATTGGGATAGTCTCCTTTCTTGGATGGAGATCAGCACAAGCTGTCAGATCAAAGCCACAGCCTTTGCTTTCCTATCATAAGTGTGGAAAACAGTGACTCCTGAAGCAAGAACTTGATTAACCAGAGCCTGACCATAAACCCCACAAAATGCATCATGCTTCACCAGGCTCTCAAGTACCGATGGGCCTGTCACAGATTACCCAGTGGTATCTACAATGCATCACCGAGAGACTGTGGAATGTTTGTGCAAGTTTAATGTCCTGAAAAAATGAGGGCCTTCATGCTCCTGACCATGCTTTCCTCCAGTAATTGTTCAGCTGCCAAAAGTGTGTTGAACAAGAAGTCAGAAGGTGTTGTAAAGGAACAGAAACCACCATGGTGTACAGTTCACAGATGGCATCAAGAGCTCCACAGAGAGCTGCTGCAACATCACCATGGAAGAGGAAGACCTCGAAGTGCACAAACAGGAGATCATTAAGATCATCAAACAATAGACTGAGGTTGTTAACAATGGGGCCCTTGATGACTACAGGAAGATTTATGATTCAAGTCTTACTTCTTTTGCGCTCCAGGCTCAGGGAAATCGCAGAGAGGGGATGGATTTCTACAGGTTTCACTTTGAGAGGCTTCTACCCCAGAACAAGAGGCCTGCTCACAGCACCATCGTGAACCTACACATCTACACGATTCGTGGATGCAGCTTGCATCCTCTATATCCACTTCACCTGGTCATCGAGGGCAGGGTCAGCCTCTCCCCAGCCAGCTGGAGACCCCAGTCTGGCAACGTTGAGATGGCAAGAGGGTCAGTGTCCTCTATCAGTGCACAGGGAGCTCAGTCACAGAGGCATTAGGAGATCCCAGCTAGCCAGAGGTCACTGAGCCTTTGCGGGCAGTAGTTCTGGAGGACATGAGTGACAGTGGAAATCTTATTCACTTAGGTTTAAAACAAATACAAAGCAGCGGCAGCCAAGACCCTCCCTTGCATGCAGCCCTCCCGTCTGTCTTCTAATCTATGTCTGCTCTATTGAGATGGTTTTACATGTAAGAAATAAAAAAAAGATTGTTAAAAAATGGACTTCATATGGTCGTTCTAATTTTCAATATTTGAGGAACCTTCATACTCTTTTCCACAGTGGCTGCACCAGTTTGCATTCCCACTAACAGTGCACAAGGTGGGAATCTTCACCAGCATGTGTTATCACCTGTCTTCTGATAATAGCCATTATGACAAATGTGCACTGATATCTCGCTCTGGTTTTGATGTGCATTTCCATGGTGATGAGTGATATTAAGCTTTTTTCATGTGCTTGTAGTCCGCCTGTATGTCTTCTTTGGAAAATGTCTATTCAGATCTTCTGCTCCATTTTTCATATTTAAATCAGATTGTGTAGGTTGTAGTTGTTGTTGTTAAGTTGTATGAGTTCTTTATGTATTTTTAATATCAACTTCTTATTAGACATGATTTACAAATATCTTCTCCCACACTGCATAGCATAGAGAATATAGCCAGTAATATTGTATTCATTTTGTATAGTGACAGATGATAACTACATTTGTTGTAATAATTATTTTATGATGTATACAAATGGCAAATCACTATGCTGTACACTTGAAACTAAACTGTATTCCAGTTATACCTCAATTTTTAAAAAAACAAAGAGAGAGAGAGAAAGAGAGAAAGAGAGTGAGGGAGAGAGAGGAACAGAGAGAATGACCAGACCAAAAAAAAAAATTCAGTTTTTAAGGCCATTTTGGGGGGCTTGGTTTGGCTCCAGGAAGATTCTTCTCATCTATATTTTTGCCGGTTCTCTCAGTTAAAATTCTAACTGGTTGAAGTTAATATTGTTGCTCTCACAGAGCCACCAGCCTCCTCTTAATTGCTTACTACCAAAATTTCCATGGTTTTCAACAATATCCTTATACTTAAACTTCTCCATGCTTTGTTCCAAATACGGTCTGTTTCCTTGGGGACAACTCTTTGTTCTTATTGTCTTCCTCTCCTGCTGTGTAAATCTTGTGCACTGTGGGCTGTGGAGTTGAGCTAGAGGTAGAGACAGTGGCCAAATTCAGAATGAAACATTTGCTTTACGAACAGCTCAGTGCAAGAGCAGTAGCTTGTGATGTTCTCACTATGCCCCCACTGGCATAAAATCCTCTAGCCTATGGCAATGTTAAAGAAAAATGTTAGGGCTCCTGTCCATCCTTCTTATGAGTTGAGGATAAATGGAAGAAGGGGGCCCCAGGTCTCGCCTTGTCTATTATCTGGAATAGAGCTCCCGCAACATAGAGCTGGGGAGAAAAAGAATTGCTGAAGTCTTGCATCTTCTGGAGAGACTAGTCCTAGGCTGTGCCCTGGAAGAACAGAGAGACTGGCAATAGTAGCCACACCTACCTGAGAAGGAATCCCATCCTACGAAGCTCGCTAGGTTTGGAGAGTATAGTGGCTCAAGTTCCCACTCATGATATGTTTGCCCACATTTAGCAGAATTTCTTTCTTCTTCGATTTGTTTATGTCCTTAGTACAATATTCAGGGGTTTTGAATGTTGTTGTTGTTGCTGTTGTTGTTGGTTTGTTTTTATAATTTTCACCAGTAAAAGCTATTTCTCTTAGGAAAGGGTGCTTTGCCATACCAGATGTCATTAAAGGCAAGTGTTTGGTTGTTTGTTTTTTTTTCCTTCAGAACAAACACACTAGCACAAGGAATATAATCCTCATTACTCCATTTGAATAGTTACGTATGAAATATATTTTGGGGGAAAGAACTACTGTTCTCTGCAATATTTCATGAAATTTGGGGTATATTAAATAATGAAATACATGTGAAATTACATAGCATTAGAGCAGGCAGATAAGTGGTTCTTGACAAATTATTTTTTCTGTTGTGTTTTTAATTTTTTAAAAATATTTTATTTATTTCTGAGAGAGAAACAGACAGCATCAGTGGAGGGTCAGAGACAGAAGGAGACATAGAATCTGAAGCAGGCTCCATGCTCTGAGCTAGATGTCAGCACAGAGCTGGATGTGCAGCTGGAACCCACGAACCGTGAGATCATGACCTGAGCCGAAGTCGAACACTTAACAGACTGAGCCGCACAGGCGCCCTGACAAATTATTCATTCTGAATTTATTGAGGGTCATTTTGTGATTATAATTAATCTGAAGTTGATCTTGCGTTCAACATAGACTTGAGGGTGCTGTTTACAGTTTTCTGTCCTGTCAAAAGAGAAGAAATGTTGGTTAGAAAATTTTCTGAAAATTATAGTATCTCATACTTAATTTGCAGAAGTGTGAAATACATTTAGTTATACATGCTTTTGAATCAATAATTATTTTATGCTAAGGTTCACATATGTAGGTTTTTCTTACATCTGTTATTTCTGCATGGAGAAATGCATCTAACTAGTACTTCTAATCCTTAGAAGTTCTTTGAGCCTTCAAAGAACTATGTAGGTGAAAGCAATAAACCCTTTAATATCACATGAGTGCCAGTCTCCTTCTCGGTTCACCCCTATCCTTGATTTAGTTTAATCAATTTTATCTTGCTCCTGACATCTAGGATTGCCTACAATTTTACTCTGTCTTTTAGATTTGTGCACTGATTAAAGTTTTTTTGCCTTACCCTTGGGACTTACTAAGTATGTAACTGAGATTTACCTTTTGGCTTTTCTCACTTTTACCTATTTATGAGATTTGATATTAATTCTGGCTTCTCTTCACCTGCCGGGAGAGGAAGTAAAATATTAAACTTATCACTTCATCAGCTCCATGAACCAAATACCACTTTACACATTTGCAAATTGTTTAAACCAAAACAAATTTTTAAAGAATATTTATTATTTTAATAAATTATTTAAAGCTGTTTGAATTAGACATAGAACTAAGAGTTTAACTGGACTGTGATTTTATCTTTAAAAGTGCTATAGGCATTATAGAGAGAAACTGTCTCAGAGATAGGGGAAAATGGGGTGGAGATCAAGAAAAAAGGGGAATAGAAGCCAGACCTTAAGGGATTCCAATAAAAGAAGAGAATCTTGAGTGAATGAATTAGTGAACATTTTGTAAGTGAAAATATTAGAATTAATAAAGCATGCCAGAGATTCTTAGTGATGAGAGGTGTTTTGGAAATCACAGCAAAAGATCATTTTTGAAAGACAAGTTGAATTCAGATTAGGGAAGATTTGAGATTTAAGAGCTAAAAGTGTCTCTCCTTTAGTAAGTAAATAACTCTTACTTTTGATATATTTAAATTCAAGTTCGTTAACATACAGTATAATCTTGGCTTTAGGAGTAGAACCCTATGATTCATTTCTTACATATGACAACCAGTGCCCTTCTTTTTAACCTATTTAACCTATCCCCCCACACACCCCTCCTACAGCAACCTTCAATTTTTTCTCTGTATTTAAGTATCTCTTACGTTTTGCCTAAACCACTCATGTTGCTATTGCTGTTGCTCTGTTCTGTTCTCAGGAGTAGAGGACGCTGATACATTAGTGAAATATCTCTGAATATTATGAATTATTGATAAGAAAAAAGACTTGGACAGAACCACAAGTGAGGGGCCAACATGGGGAGTAGCTGTGGGAATGGAAGGAAAGGAGTTAGTTGTGAGAAAATCATGAAGTCAGTACCAGCATGCCTTCAGAGGGGACAGAGAAGCATCAAGTGTATGCAGTGCTTTGGAAAACAAGGTAGGCAAAAAAGAAAGTTGTTGATCATGGGAGTTTTAGATCTATGCACACTATGCACAACAGGCAATATTCTGCAGTATAAAGGATCTGAAATCTAAAGTAATAAGCAGAGAATGTGGTATGTTATATCCAGAGATAATAAAACTTCATAGCCTCAAGTGTGAGCTGTGAAATTTCCTTTATAAAACATTAATTATATGAATGTGTCACATTAAGCAGTTCCTTGAAAGAATTCTTATGTTCCACTCAGAAAGCTGGATTGATTTTTTTCTACTCATGAACAGTGCAAATTTAGTTAAAATATTGCTTCTCAAGGATTTTACTTTCATGTGTAAGGGATTATTTAATATTGGCTATCAATTCAGGTAACAATTATTTCTAACGGGCAATCTGTTCTTAAGATATATGGAACCGATTAGAAAACCCCTGTAGGTTGAATATTTAATTATAAACAGTCTAATTAACTTAATTTCTCCTAATACTACAGTCTGAAATTTTGCAGAAGTCAGAAAGATACACTTTCCCATTCAAGACACATGATTTATCAAAATTGCTCAGTATGGAAAAAAATATTATAATTCCCCTTATTCTGGAAGTTTATACATTTGGCAAAATGTAATCATTCTTGTGATTGATGGCTTGAAATTTATTAATTTTCATTACTAGAACTAATTATGGCCATTTCTACTTACTATTTCCCTCATTAGAAAGCTCCAATGCACATCATCAGTCAGTTAATGACTCATTGCTCTCACTATCTCTTCTGCTCTGTTATATTAACATCACGAATGGTGAAGAGTTTAAGTATTTAGACATTTTGATTACTACTATTTGTAAGAGAAAAACAACCAAAAATGTAATAAGGTGTTCTGCATCACATCCAGGTTTTCTCAGGCCTGAGGCTTATGGTTTGGAGGAATTTTGTGAAGGGAATAAAGTTTTAAATTTATTTATCAACATATAAATAAAACTCAGGAACTTGAAAGGGTCTACAGGAGTGGGAGGTCATAAAAATGTGTGCATCATGATAAATCTGCTTGTAAGAAAGACAGTTGTCACTATGATATTTAAACAGTGAGAAAAAACCCTTTCAGTGAAGGAAAAGGTTTTCTAATGTGGCATACTAGGTAAAAGTAGAAGAACTAATGACCTCTGTTTTATTGTTCTTAATAAAACCTGTGGCTAGAAAGTGGTATATCTCTATTCTTTAAATTTTATATTACCAAGTTCTCTTACTGAATATCCACCAACAGTTAAAACTTCTTATCCTTAAAACGTTGAACATTATGTTGTAGCTAATAATACACCAATGGCATATCTGGAAGGAAGAGAATATCTATGACAAAAATAAAAGCAGATATCATCATTACAGGGGAACTATTTGCAATGCATACATTTGACAAAAGGCAAATATTAAAAACATATAAAGAATTCCTATAAAACAAGGGGAAAAAAAACATACCAGTGGAGAAATTAACAAACAATATGAACAGTTCACAAAGGTAACCAAAGTAGCTAAAAAATATTCAAATGATGCCAACTTTATTCATCATCAGAGAAAGACAATCTGTATCAGAATGTTCTATGCTTACACCATCACCAGAATAAGGAAAATGAAAAGATAGACAATACTAAGTTTGGGCTGGAATGTGGAATAACCACATCCACCATACTCTGCTATTGAGTGAGAAAATATACATCTACTTTGGAATACTCTTATTCTATCTACTAAAGCTCAATGAGTACCTACCCCATTATTCTGCAATTCCATTCCTTGTATACTCAACAGAAATACAAGTATCTTTTCTCCAAATTACATGTGCTAGAATGTCATAGCAGTGCTATCCATAAGGCAGCAAAACTCTAAAATTCTAATGTCTATCATCATTGGGAAGATAGATAAATTGTGGGTACTAGTAAAATCAAATACTATACATAGTAAAATAAATGAGGTAATGATCACTTTTGCAAATACCCTGGCATTATGACCATTTACAAACATAATTCCTCAGTATTCACATCAAGTGATTTTATTATAAATATCTACAAAGATTATATGAAATAATTTAGTTCCTTACCTTGAGTCAAAAAATAATAGTATGATAATAAGATTATACATTTAAATGTATTTCTTTTTTAGAGCGCTATAATAAAAATACTGTTTTTGTTTGCTCCTGATTAAATTCTAAATATCAGGGTATACTTCCAGACTGTATGAAGTAAAACACATTCATGCCCTTAACCTCTTACCTCTTAGAAAGAGTATTTTATAAATATCTTAGGGAAGACTTTCACCTCTTAATACTGAATCACAATTTATTGTTCTTGATAAACTAAGTTCGCCTTCAGAAGGGAGAAGTTAATGCTTTGTAAACTGTAAAATACAAATAAACGAACAGGATAACATAAAGCATTATGGCTCTACATGAACTTTAACTGGGTTCAAGAGACTTCAATAAAATAAGTATTTGCAAATACACTTTTCAGTGTTGGGTTTGCAATCTCAAAAGCTTCTTAGGCAAAATCTGAACCTGGCCCCTGTACTCAGAGGGCAGGGACAGACAGAAGAAAGAGGTAGGCCACTTCAGATTGGTAAGTGGCAGGTTTAATAAGGAAAGGAATTTACAAAGACTTGCCTTTGTAACTTACAAAGAAATTCTCAAGGTTTGCCTTTGTGGCCGCAAGATGAATATATCTCAACATCCACCCACCAGAATATTTTTTTAATGTTTTATTTATTTCTGAGAGAGAGAGAGAGAGAGAGAGAGAGAGAGAAAGCGTGATCAGGGGAGGGTTAGAGAGAGAGGGAGATACAGAATCTGAAACAGGCTCCAGGCTCTGAGCTAGCTGTCACTACAGAGCCTGACATGGGGCTCGAACCCACAAACTGTGAGATCATGACCTGAGCCGAAGTCGGACGCTTAACTGACTGAACCACCCACGTGCCCCTGCATCCACCCACCAGAATATTAAAGTTTATATAGAGGCCTTAATGGGGCTCAGTCACAAATTCAGTCAAAATGATCTCAACAACACCTTACTCTCTGAAGGCTCAGTCCTTGAAAATGGCTGCACTGTGGAAACCGTGAGCAGAGTGTTCCAAGGACTGGGGAGGGTGTCAGAATCTAGGTCACCAATCAATGGTTACATATTCTCAACTACATCCTTCAACAATTTAGTGTAAAAACGTTTTATTCGGTATGCTTTTCCAAAGAACAAATGCTCTTTACAAAAAAATAAATATTTATAGAAATCTCATAGATTTATTGAGAATAAATAATCCACATGATTAATATTTGCAGGACAATTATGAAAATCTTCATCCTTTATATTACTTCTGACTATACTTATTTAAAATAATATTTCTAAGGGTAATACTTACAATATAATTTTTAAAATGGTTTAATTTGCACATAAATGGATTTACAAATTTTTAGGAATGAATAAAAATCTAATTCACCAAATTAAAATCTTATATTTTAAAAAAATGTAGTCTAAGTATCATGTAAATATGACCATGATAAACCCATTGTTTCCTATTCCATTTGATTTACTGAATTAGATATACCAATTATTATTTTATAATGTATTGTCATTCAGAAAACACATTCACAGGGATTATCACATCTCTGTGGAATATTCTGTTTCTTTTAATAATGATTACAGAACTGAGATTGAAATAGGTTAAAAGATTTTTCATAGTAAAGAAGTGACATTAGGACTATAACAACATTTCAGAATCTATGTATTAAAAATCAGAGAACAATACTATTTAGGGCGCGTTAACAACAGTAACAAAAGGAATCGGAATAAGAATGGCTGAACTCAAGTTCTAGATCCATCTTCATATAAACCATATAGCATACTATACTTCTTTATATCTTGGCTTCTTCATCCGCAGAATAAGGGAACAGTGTCTCTCAAATGGTGTTGTTTTGATGATTCATAAGGATAGAACATTACTATGATTATACTTTACATATATTTATACTAATCCTTGACACTGCTTTATGTAAAGTCAGTATTAGCATTCCTAGAAGGAAATTTAAAATAAGAAAGCATAATTAATTTGGCCAAGGTGGTACAGTTAAATTATTAACCCCATTACATTCAAATACAGTATTCACTATATTATACTTCTCTCAACTAACTTAAATTATCATATCAAAACTGGCATGTTATAGTTACCTAATAAATATGTTTCTTTGTCTTTTTGATATTTTTTCCATATAAGAGTCATTTATCTTCATATAGAAAATTGTTTATACATTAATTTTTTTAATGTTTATTTATATCTGGAGAGATACAGAGTGTGAGTGGGAAGAGGCAGAGAGGGACACATAGAATCCAAAGCAGGCTCCAGGCTCTGAGCTGTCAGCACAGAGCCCAACATGGGGCTCAAACTCACAAACGGTGAGATCATGACCTGAGCCGAAGTCAGATGCCCAAACAACAGAGCCACTCAGGCACCTCTGTTTATGTTATTTTTTAAAGTGGTATTTACAGGTACAGAGAGTAGGTAAGATTTAAGTAAGTACCTGGCAAGGCCTCATGCCTCCCAGAAATTTCCCTATATCTTTTTCCCAATGTACTTCATTCTTTTTTTGTTAGTGAAGGTTTTATTTTCTTAAGGGAGATTTTTAAGATATTTTCTGTTCCCTGAGAGCAATATCTTAGAAAGTGACACTGGATAGATAACTACCTGTGTTAATACAATAGAGATTATAGATTTTTGAAATGAAGAGCTATATAATTAGAAATCTGAAGTCCAGAGAATGGAGAATTATTCACTGAAAGAATAGGGCAGTCCTCACCATTAGGATAAAGTCACTCTATTGTTATATAATTTAGATACATATTTGAAATTATAAAGACTGTTGTCTTATAAATGTTAAATAGTTATCATCTGGCCAGTTCCTACTAAGTGACAAACAAACACAAGAGTAAATCTTTAAAGCAATATGAAAAATTAGATAATTTGTGTGTTTCAAAAAAAAAAATCTAAATGTTCACCATCATGTAGAAAAAAAGTTACATTTCTTGAGTGTTTAATTATTATCTAGATCAAAGCTTTTTCCTAAATATTTTTTAATAAAGTAAATACTGGATCGATTGTATGTTGAACATCAAGTCATTCCACATTTTAAAATTTCTTGTCAGTAAATACAATGTGAGGAGCTTGATGAAATTCTCCACCAGAGAAACTTTTCATGAACTGTCCAAAATTAGCACTCAGTCAATCAGTGTTTCTACAGATTGGACAAATGGCTTATAATAGATTGAGAGCAGTCATTCCACAAAGTCTAAGGGAATTTTTAAGAACACTGAAAGTCCAGGCATTTCAAGCTGGGATTATAACTCTCTTCTGTGAAGAACTATTCCAGGGCCAGGACAACGACTATCTACTCTCAACTACTCCAGAATCCTGGGGCAAAAGAGCTCTTCTGGGTAGATTTTGCATCTACTGAACATCAATAAATCTTCCCTCCCAGGCTCTGTGGTGTGGAAGACCTACACAGAGGAGAATGAGGTGTGGAAGCTGAGTAGCAATGCACGTTTAACCTACTTTCCACATACATATACACACAGCTCCTGCTCCATAAGGAAGATCTGGGTGGGGAAGTGAAGGACAGATTCTTCATCCCTAGGATGCTTAGCTCCTGCTCCATAGAAAAGAAGTTCTGTCCTGTCCAGAGAGGACCAAGGCAACCCTCAGAATTAGCACCCCCTGATCCTGGCTGAGTGACCTAAATATATTTGGATTACATTGTGAAACAATTAATAATTCTGAAATCTGTTAAAAATAGTTAAGCAATCAACTAGTTGTATCAGTTAGAAGCTAATGAGAAGATCAGGGAAATATATAGTCAAAAAGGATTGTGCTAAAATACATGCATACATACATACATACATACACACATAAATACATACATAAAATAAAGGGACTTTGGGTTTTAATCCAGCTATCCTGTGTGGTCCAGAAGATTGTGCTCATGCTGAAGAATATGCTCTCCCAGAAGAAAACCTAGAAAGAACTCTTTGAACTCTAGCTGAATATGGAATATGCCCACAAACTCCCTGAAATATGAAAGTAATCTCCAGGCCACACATACCCAATGGTAAGCAGTGAAAAACTTATTGACACCGGAGGTTTACACACAACTCTTATTTATCAGAAGCTTCCTGCTGACACAGAGGCAACCTCTAGGAAATCTGGCTGAAAGATAAAAATAAGAAAAAAATCTGAATAGGGACATAAAGGGCTGCATAACACGGGGTAAGTAGACCTCACAAAATTAGTCAATACAGTAATCAAGACAATGTGACAGGGACAAAAGAGTAAACAAATAGGTCAATGCAACAGAATGGAGTGCCTAGAAACAGAATTACATAAATATAGTTAACTAATCTTTGGCAAAACAGCAAAGGTAATAAAATGGAACAAAAAAAAACTTTTCTACAAATGGTGCTGGAACAACTGGATATCCACATGCAAAAAAGTGAATTGCGAGGCTGACTTTACACCTTTTACAAAAAATAACTCGAAATGGCTCCCAGAACTAAGTATAAAATGCAAAACTTTAAACTCCTAGAAGATGACACAAGAGAAAACCTCTATCACCTTGGATATAGCAATGACTTTTTAGATACAAGACCATAGTCTCAATCTGTTAAAGAAATAATTTGTAAGCTGGACTTCATCAAAGTTAAAAACTGTTGGAGGCACCTAGGTGGCTCAGTCGGTAAGCGTTTGACTTCGCTCAGGTCATGATCTCGTGGTCTGTGGATTCGAGCCCTGCGTCGGGCTCTGTGCTGAGAGCTCAGAGCCTGGAGCCTGCTTTGGATTCTGTGTCTCCCTCTCCCTCTGCCCCTCCCCTGCTCGCACTCTATCTCTCTCTCTCTCTCATAAATAAATAAAATAATAAAAAAAAATAAAAAACTGTTGGTCTGCATAATGTGTTGAACCAAGACACTAAGCAAATAGAAAAGTGGACAAATAATAAAAAGCTGGACATAAGACAGGAAACTATCCAGTATTTCTACAGAGTTCTTAAATGCCTATTTAAAAAAAAAATTTTTTTTAATGTTTTATTTATTTCTGAGAGAGAGAGAGAGAGAGATAGGGTGAGCGGGGTGGGGGGGTTGGAGGTCAGAGAGAGAGGGAGACACAGAATCCGAAGCAGGCTCCAGGCTTTGAGCTAGCTGTCAGCACAGAGCCCGATGCAGGGCTCGAACCCTAGAACTGCAAGATTATGACATGAACCGAAGTCAGATTTAACCGACTGAGCCACCCAGGCGCCCCTTAAATGTCTAATTTTCAATGAAAATTATAAGACATGAAAAGAGACAGGAAAGTATGACACTTTTTTAGGAAAATGGGCGTGCAAAGGAAGCTGAAGTTGAGTGGTCCATGATAGCCTGAAGACGACAAAGACCTGAAAACAGCTATTATAAATATAGGTTCAAATGCCTAAAGCCAATCATGTTTAAAGGATCAATGGATGAAATATTGAAAGTGCTAAAAGAAAAAAATGTCAACATTAATCTCAAATCCAGTAAAACTACCTTTCAAAAATCAAGCTGAAATAACAATCTTAAATGAAACAAACAAACAAACAAAAAACCCCCGAAAACAGCACTCAATGAATTTGTTGCTAGAAGAAATACTACAGGGATTTTTTTTTTTTTTTGGTTGAAAGTAAGTGACAAGGTAATCAGAATACACACAAAACAGAACAAACAGAACAGAGAGTTTTTTTTAATGATTTATTTATTTCTGAGAGAGAGAAACAGTGTGAACAGGGGAGGGTCAGAGAGAGAGAGAGGGAAATACAGAATCTGAAGCAGGCTCCAGGCTCTGCTCAAACCCACTAACCGTGAGATCATGACATGAGCCGAAGTCGGACGCTTAACCAACTGAGTCACCCAGGCGCCTCCAAACAGAGAATCTTAATGAAGCTGATTATAAGCAAACAGAATACTATAACATATAAAACGGTTAATACATTGAAAAAATAGGATTTATCCAAGGAATGTAAGAATATATGGTCTGAAAACCAATGAATTTAATAGATCACATTAATAGAGGAAGTACAAAAACTGTATGACATTGATAGCATGCAATAAAACATTTGATTTAAATCTAACACCTTTTCATTGAAGATACTATAAAATGTAGGAAGATAATAAAACTAACTCAAACTAACACAAGCATCTAAGAAGCACCTGTAGGTAACATATTAATGATGAAAGACAGAATGATTTCCCCACTAAAATCAGGAACAAGGCAAAAATGTCCATTTTAACCACTACTTAGAAAACGTTGTACTGGTAGGTTCAAGATAGGGCAACATGGAAAGAAAAAGAAGTAAGTATTGAGATTGGAAAGGAAGAAGCAAATTCACACATGATATTTGTGAATAGATGTGTTCACAAATGATATGACGATGTATATAGAAATCCTAATATTTCTACTAAAAATCTCATAAGCCAATGAAACATTTAAACACAAATGCAGGATACAAGATCAACATACATGCATCTATTGCAACTTCACGCACTACAAATGAATGATCTAAAAAGAAAATTAAGAAAACACTTTCTTTTATAATAGCAACAAAAAGAACAAATATTAGGAAATAATTTTTTTTTCCTTGCTGTGGCCAATCTGAGTGCCAGTATGTATGTATGTATGTATTTATTTATTTATATAATTTATTGTCACGTTAGCTAACATACAGTGTATACAATGTGCTCTTGATTTCGGTGGTAGATTCCCGCAATTCGTCATTTACATACAACATCCAGTAAGTGCCCTCCTCAATGCAACAACATGGATAGAACTAGAGGCTATTATGCTAAGTGAAATAAGTCAGTCAGAGAAAGACAGATATCATATGTTTTCACTCATATGTGGAACTTGAGAAATTTAACAGAAGATCATGGGGGAAGGGAAGGGGAAGAAATAGTTTCAAAAAGAAAGGGAGGCTGGGGCGCCTGGGTGGCTGTCAGTTAAGCGTCTGACTTCAGCTCAGATCATGATCTCGTGGTTTGTGGGTTCAAGCCCCGTGTCGGGCTCTGTGCTGACAGCTCAGAGCCTGGAGCCTGCCTCAGATTCTATGTCTCCCTCTCTCTCTGCTCCTCCCCAACTCACACTGTCTCTCAAAACTAAATAAACATTAAAATTAAAAAAAAAAAAGAAAGGGAGGCAACCCCATAGGAGATTCTTAAATACAGAGAGCAAACCGAGGGCTTATGGGGGAGGGGGGTGGAAATAAGTAATTTTAACGAAGCTGAAGACTTATTACTGATAACTACAAGACATAGATGAAAGAAGTTAAAGAATTCAACATATAAATATCATCATTCAGAGTTTTTTCCTTTATGCAGCTTACTTCACTTAACCTAATGCTCTCTAGCCTCATCTGTGTTGTTGCAAAAGGCAGGATCTCTTTCTTTTTTAAGGCTGAATTCTATCTTATTGTATATTTATGTGTTTTCATTATTCATTTGTTGGCAAACCTATATGTTGTTTTTATATATTGGATATTATGAATAATGCTGAAATGAATAGGGGAGTACAAATGTTTCTTCTAGATAACGATGTTATTTATACTGAACCCCGGAATGAGATTCTGGATCGTGTGGCATTTCTATTTTTATTTTTTTAAAGAACTTTTATACTGTTTACCATAATAGCTGTACCAGTTTATATCTCTACCAACAGCATACAAAGATTACTTTTTCTCTACATCCTTGCCAATATTGGTTGTCTCTTGTATTTTTGCAATAGCCATTTTGACAGGTATGAGGTAGTGCTTAATTTTGATTTTGATTTGCGTTTCCCTGATGATTAGTGATATTATATATCTTTTCATGTATCTGTTGGCCATTTGTATGTCTTGTTGGGAAAACGACTACTCAGTTCCTTTGCTACTTAAAAAAATTTTTTTTTTTAAATTTATTCTAGGAGAGAGAGAGAGAGAGAGAGAGAGACAGCCTGAGCAGGGGAGGGTCAGAGAGAGAGGGAGTCACAGATTCTGAAACAGGCTCCAGGCTCTGAGCTGGCAGTCAACAAAGAGCCTGACACGGGGCTAGAACCCACGAACCGCAAGATCATGACCTAAGCGAAAGTCGGACGCTTAACCGACTAAGTCACCCAGGCGCTCCATTTGCTACTTTTTTTTAAGTCAGGTTTTTTTTGTTGTTTTGCTCTTGAGTTGTATTAATACCTTGTGTATTTTGGAAATTAACCATTTGTTGAAATATAACTTGCAAATATTTTCTCCATTTAATAGTTTCCATTTTATTGATAGTTTCTTTTTCTATATAGAAGCTTTTAGTTTGATATAGCCTTATTAATTATTTAACATTCATTCATTCATTCATTCAGTATTTATTTTTATTTAGAATAAATAAAAATATTCTCTACTTTCGGAGTGCCTGTGCTTTCGGTGTCGCATCCAAATAATCATTGCAAAGACCAATGCCAGTGAGTTTTCTGCATGTTTTCTTTTAATATTTTACGGTTTCATGTTTTATGTTTAATTCTTTAATCTATTTCAAGTTAATTTTGTTTGAGTGGTATAGGGGTCTGGTTTTATTCTTTTGCACGCAGATATCTAGTTTTTTCAGCACCATTTATCAAAGAAACTAGCCTTTCCTCATTTTGTGTTCTTGGCATCCTTGTCAAAGATTAATTGGCCATACATGCGTGGCATTAATTTTGCTCTATTCTGTTCTATTGTCCTATGTGCTTCTCCTACTGTTTTGATTACTATAGCTTTATAATACAGTTTGAAAACAGGAAGTGTGCCTTCTCCAACTCCATTCTTCTCTGTCTAGACTGCTTTGAGCAAAAGGGTCTTTTTGGTACTTGGCAAATTTTAGATATGATTTTTCTACTTTTGGGAAAAAGGCTATTGGAATTCTTATTTTTACTGAAGTGTAATTAACACGCAATTACATTAGTTACATTAGTTTCAGGTGTACAATGTCGTGATTTGACAAGTCTATACATGATGCTATGCTCACCACAAGTGTAGCTGCCATCTTCACCATGAAATGCTATTGGAATTTTAATAGAGTAATCTCTATTGAATTGAACCTGTAGATCACTTTGGATAGTGAGACCATTTTTGACAATATTAATTGTTCCAGGTTATGAACATAATACATCTGCCTTTTATAATTTCTTTCATCAGTTTCTTATAGTTTTCAATATACAGATCTTTAACGTATTTGGTTAAACTTATTTCTAAGCATTTTACTGTTTTCATGCTATTGTAAATGGGATTGTTTCTTTAAGTTTATTTTTTTATTATATAAAAGAAATTTGTTTCTTTAAAATCAATTTTTAAGTGACATTTTAAAAGATCTAAATAAATGTAAAGACAATTAATGTTCATTGATTGGAAGACTTAGTATGTTGAGATGGCAAAACTAGTCAAACTTATCTACAGATAAATACTATCAATATCAAAGTCCCAAAAGGTATTGTTATAGAAATGGACAAGATGTTCCTAAAATTCATATGAAATCTCAAGTATCCTCAGTCAGCCAATGCAATCTTGAAAAAGAACAAAGTTGGAGGACTCATACTTTCTGATTTCAAGCCTTACTAATAAAGTGAGTTATAAAAATAGTCACATATTAATGAAATAGAAATGACAGTCCAAAACAAATCTTACATTTATGATGAATTGGCTTTTGTAAAGGGTGCCAAAAACGAAATAGGCAAAGGATCATCTTGTCAACAAATGGCATTGGGATAACTCTATATGTCACAGACTCTGGGTCTGGAGTTCTCTCTTGTCCAGCAAGAGAGCGGGACACATGATTAAAATGCGAGAGAAGCTAATGTCCAGAAGGAGACAAGAGCCCCCAGTAAGGGTCCTTGCTCTGTTTTTAGTAGGATCAGAGGGCTTACAAGCATGATGGGTGTACTCAAAAAGACAGTGAAACCATGAACATTAACTCATGGGTGTGGCGGGAAGGAGGTTTTGAAGATATGCAGTATTAGGTGTTTGAGTCAATACAAAACAAAATTCTGGTGCTAGGTGGAAGGTTGTTTACAGCAGATGTGAGGCACCACCTGTTTACCTAAACTGTCCTAAGGGACAAGAAAGACAGAGCATGCTACCTCAGGGTCAACAAGGCACCTTTCTTTTGCTAATTAGCTCTGCTGAGGGCAACATCGTCTTGCTGGGTCCATAGTCCTGTTTACTTATTTACCCATTTTGGTCCTTCCTTCCTATGAAGGCAACTTTTTGCTATTGTACTAAGTTGAGGGATGATTCCACCCTGACACCTAATCTTGTTTACTTCATTTCTGATGCCTCCATCCTGAAGCTTTTCTATTCTTGTATCTTTGTCCTATACTGAGGGCCTTTGCTCTGTACCTAATCATGTTTACCCCGTCTTGGTGTGTTCATCCTGTGGCTTCCTAATTCTTTAGGCTTTGCTAACACATCAGTGCAAGCTTGGACTGCTATCTCACGGTATACACAAAATGTGATGTAAAATGAGCATAGACCTAATGGTTATAACAAAATAATAAAATCTTAGAAAAAAAACCTAGGAATATACATTTTTTGACCATGAGTTACACAGTGCTTTCTTGGATAGAACAGCCAAAGCACACATGATAGAAGAAAAAATATATGAACTCAAGTTCATCATGATTAAAAGCTTCTGTGATGAAAAGTATACCATCAAGAAAGTGAAAAGACAATCCACTTAATGGGAGAAAATATTTGCAAATGATATGTCTTAGGTAGGACTTGTATCCAGAATATACAAAAAACTTCCTATAACTCAGTAATAAAAGGGGAAAAACAATTAAAAATTTGGCAATGTATCTGAAAAATCATTTCTTGAAAGTAAATAGAGGCATGTCTAATAGTCACATGAAAATATCTAAACATCATTAGCCGCTATGAAAGTGCAAATCAAAACCAAACGAGGGCATCACACCTTTAAGTATGGCTGTAATAGAAAACACAGGGAATTACAGGTGTTGGTAAGAATGTGGAGAATTTGGTTCTTCATACATTTTTAGTGGGCTTTGTTATGGTGCTGGCACTTTGAATAACAGTTTGGCAATTATATCTCAATTAATATTAATTAATATCTCAATAATTTATTTACTATCTAAAAGAAAACATTCATTAAAAATTGTTTTCCTAAATTTGATATTGTACCTCATTTGTATTTACAAAAGAGAAAACTGGTATAATCAGATCAGTGATTTTGAAAAACTGATTAAACTGGAGAACTATGTACAAAAGGAGATTAAGGTATTAACATGTGATACTATATGCATAACTGACATAATATATGATATGCATCCACAACAGCAAAACTCCTTAGAGAAATTATTTGCATAATATTATGACCAATGCATGGAATGTGATGTGGAGTAGATTTTGTATTTTGATATACAAAGAAATGCACATAGAAACTTTAAACAGATATTTTTATACCTGCTTTGTTTTAAGAACAGTTATTTTCTGATTTCTAAAAGTACAAATGTGAATTGTAAAGATACCACTCACTGCTTTTTTTGTTTTAATGGGCAAGGCAAAATATATGTTTAGCTTGTAAAAGTTCCATACCATGACTAGTAAATGCATTGATATATTCAAATAATAGTTATTCTTCCTACAATAGGATTTTACTTATTATGTCTTGCAGAGACAAGAGTAAAACAAGGCATGTGGCTTCAGAATAAAATAGTGTATTAACATAAGAAGTTTCTAATTTTGAGATCTAGGCTTTGCATTCAAATGCTAATATGCTTACGTGATAGGCGAATTTTTCTTTCTATGACCATTATTCCCTATTCTTATGTCTGTTTATGTTAATTTTCACGGCAAAAGAGACTTTGAAGAGATTTAATTAAGGTTTTTAATCATCCAATTTTATAACATGGAAATTATCCTGGATTATCCAAGTGAACACAATACATGCCCAGGAGATCTTAAAGACAGAAGAGGAAGTTGGTGAGATTTGTGGCAGGAGGTGGTTTGATGTTCTTTGCCTCACTCAAAGATGGAGAAGACACCTTTAAAAGGAAGACAGGTAGCCTCTAGAAGAGAGCAGCAGCATAGAAACAGGGTGATGAGTCCAAAGCGTGATTTAATTTGGACATATGTGCTTCCTTTGGGACTCCTGATAAGAGCTCAGCCCACTCTTGACTTTGGCTTTGTGAGATAAGTAAATAATCTAGCCATGCCATATTGGACTTTTAACCTACAGACATGTGAGATAATAAATGGATGCTGTTTTAAACTGCCAAATTTGAAATAAGTTGTAAAATAGCAACAGAAAGCTAATATACCTGACTTACATTTTAGAGGAAATTTTATAAGAATGTCAGTTATGCATAATAATTACATTACTCATCGACTTGTTTCAAATTAATCTGAGAATGTCAGTGTGTTACACTACATTTGTTTTTTTTTCTTTAGTTATTATCATTGAAAACAAGGGGATTTACCATTTGATATCTTGTCAATAATTAATATTCCTTTAGGCTTCTAATTAAGACCTTCTTTTTAAAACACATCGGCTTATCTTACATAGTTGATATGACATCCACTGAGTCTAACTAACGCATAAGATGGTTTTCAAATGAATCACTTACAATAAGGTGAACTGACCAAACTAATCACCACCCAGATGATGTGGCATGCAAAACCTGAGGTAACCACCAAATGGTCCCTTCATTTTGTATGTGTATCCTTATAATCCTTTCCCCTTGAGTGTTGGCAGGATATGTGACTTGTTTCTAAGAAATAGACCATGGAAAAAGTGATGAAACATCACTCCCATGATTTTGTCATATCTCATTAGCAAACTTGTTCTAGAGACTTTCGTGAAGCAAACTACCACAAACCTTAAAACTGTAAGGAAATTACATATGCTAACATTAGTGATCTGAAAGCAAACCCTTTCCCAAACTAGCCCCCAAATGACAATGAGATACTGGCCAACTCTTTGATTGTAGAGATCCAGCTAAACTGCTAGACTCCTGAGCCAAGAAAACTGTCAACTAATAAATGTGCATTTAAAAAAATGTTTATTTTTGAGAGACAGAGAGAGACAGAGAATGAGCAGGGGAAGGGCAGAGAGAGTGGGAGACACAGAATTCAAAGCAGGCACCAGGCTCCAAACTGTCAGCCCAGAGCCTGATGCAGGGCTCGAACTCACAGACTGCAAGTTCATGACCTGAACTGAAGTCTGACGCTTAACCGACTGAGCCACCCAGAAGCCCCAAATGAGCATTGTTGTAACTTGTTATTTGTTTTATAGTAATAGAAAACTAATACAGAGGCTATTAACAATACCTTAGAAAACACTGTTCTTTCCCATCTTAATTAGTTTCCTCTCTTTACTCCCCAAATATAATATACTCTGACTTTAAATTCAGTGTTTTCTATTTATAAATTTTATTCAATATGAATAATACAATTTATATTCTTTGAGTCTGGCTGGGTTGTTTTTATCAATATTATGTTTATAAGATTCAAACATATTATATGTAGATATAGTTCATGTGTTGTCCTTGCTAACATATTCCTTTATATACATATACCACAATTTTAATTTCACAATTCATGGATATTGAGTTGTTTCTTTTATGTCAAGTGAAATTATTTTATATAACTTTTAGTATATATACAGTGTTAAACACTGATAGTATTAAGTATCCTGCTTTGACAAGTCTACCAATGGATTGTAATTGTCAAACTGTACCATACAAACACTGTGACATTCTTCTGGCTAGACACGTATTTTGCACAACTTTCTGCTACCACTGTTTAGCATAGTAATTGGTATTTACCATTGCTATATGCCAAAAATGAAAAATAAAGCTAAGATTTCAAAGGTGGATGAAACATTGGGAAAAAATTCTGACTCATACAATCAATTTCAGTTTTTACATGCATCATATTTATCATGATTTAAAAAAGAATAAACAATAGAATTGAATCTGTAGAGATTTATAATCTGATGGCAAAGAAAATACATCCAAGCATAGTTCTAGATTATAAGTAATTGATGATATGCATTGCCTTTTGGCCTCTGAGACAGAGTTTATTCCATCTCTAGCACCAGTCACTGTCATTGAACCTGTAGGTTCATCATTTTTAGATCTTTATATCTTTTCAACTAAAAGGGTAGTTGGCTGACTCTTCAAATCCAGGAAATTAAAATTCTGTATTTGAGCAGGCATAGAGGCAGTGAACAAAGTATGGAGAATGGGACTTATCTTGTCTATTTAGCCAACCACCTGGTACTCTAATTAGTCAGGCAACATTATTTCAGAAGCCACTGTATCTATAGAAAGCATCCAAGGAATTTGAAACATTGGAAGAGACCTTAGGAGGAGAAAAATGAACCAAATGGAAGTGGAATAAATATAAACAATAAGAGCAAAAAGATCACAGATATTAAAACAATAGATCCCAATGAAAGGGGGAAAGAGAAATAGTTAAGAAAAATAAATTTATTTGAAATGTAATAAAGTTATATAAGTATAAAAGTGTATTATAATGATTGGTTTAATCAAGAGGCTAAATATACCACCAGTTAGATTGATTACTTTAAAATATCACAATCATAGATGTTAAAACATATCTTAAATTGGCAATTTTGATTATTAGAAAAATATATCTTGGGGTTTGTTATTATTTGATTTCTGAAATTATAGTGAGTGAAAAATATGTTTTTTTTTCTAGCTTCACTGATTAACAATTGGCATATAAATATAACAAAATGTACATACTTCTATAATTTGAAAATTTTGATATATGTATTAAACCTACAAAATATAATTTCCAAAATTAAAAGTGTTTATTTTGACACATATTTTTTTTTTTAAATGTTTTATTTATTTCTAGGAGAGAGAATCAGCGTGAGCAGGGGAGGGTCAGAGAGAGAGGGAGTCACAGACTAAACAGGCTCAAGGCTCTGAGCTGGCAGTCAGCACAGAGCCCGACGCGGGGCTCGAACCCACAAACCGCGAGATCATGACCTAAGCGAAAGTCGGAAAGTCGGACGCTTAAACGACTAAGCCACCCAGGCGCCCCTATTTTGACACATTTTTAACACAGTTTCTTTTTACCAAATATTTGCCATTTCATTTTTCATTTCCCTTAGAGAAAAATATAACGTGGAATCATGATAAAGTAAGGCAGTGTAACAGCACGTCACTATCCTCTAGAAGTATTATTAATATAGATACTATTAATGCATTTTTATGGAAACATCTTTTATAAATGCATATAATATACTAATTTTAAAAGCCAGTATTTTATAATATTTGTGGACATGGATCAAATGAATACAGTCTTCATGGTTAATCATCTTGAACTAATAGTCGGTGGAGGTAGAGAAGCCTCCTTCATTTTGAACCTTACTTCCTTCACAGAAAATGAAGGAAGGAAAACAGGTTATTACATGAGAGTAACTTTTCACATTTTTGGAAAAAAGTTATAAAGTTATATCTGCATAATATATGCAGCCTCATAAGTGACTTAAGGACACTTATTCCATCACGTAAGAGTAATTTTGAAGACAATAGAAAAAATTCTATTTCCCAAATATTTCTACCTCATTCTTTGCTGATGCCATGTGTTCCAACCTGAGTGCCTTCCAGAACTTACTGCTCTGTGTTTTAAAACTTTAGCTATGCTTCAAAACATTAAAACTGCATCGTATTTCAGAAATCCCTTTATATTTATTTTAAAAAATAGTGTTTTTCCTTGTAATACCTTCTTAATATTTTGATAGGAAGAGTAAAACAATTTTGACGTTAATCCTTAATCTATATACATTCTTGAAGCTTTTTTGTATGAGCACTTCGCTAAGTTCTGAATTCAGTCCCTATACCCATTGTGATTTTACATTTTAGTGAGTATCAGTGTGGATAACTTTACCAGCATAAACTTTATAGCATAATCAGTAGCATCATAATGAAAATGCTGGATGCTAAAAGGATGAAATGTATGGGCATTTAACCTGGATATAAAAGTTGGCTTTCTGAAGGAAGATACTTCTGAGCTATAAAACAAATGAAAAAGAATTAGCCAGGCCAAACATAAGGAAAGTGAAGTGTATGTGAATGGAACACAATTTTCATGTGGAAGAGGATGACACATTTGATTGACAATCACATGATTGAAAATTACTCAGAGAGGAGAAGTTAAGTGTTCTCACAAAAAAAAAAAAGACACTATGTGAAATGATTATGTGTTAATTAACTCAATATATACATGTATATAATCATCACTTTAAATATATAATTCTTATTTTATTTGCCAATTGTACTCTAATAAAGCTGAAAAAGATTAAATTCCGCTAAGTTCATTGTTCTACAAGTAGCTTTTGCAATAATATAGGATATCTATTATCTATCGATCGATCGATCATCTATCTCTTTTTGTGTCTTTAAGCATATTTCATGTCTTAAAATTTATATAAAGTATATCATACTTCAAAATATATGATATAGAGACATCGGAGTGGCTCAGGCAGTTAAGTGTCCAGCTTTGGCTCAGGTCATGATCTCACGGTTCGGGAGTTCAACCCTTGCATCAGGCTCCATGCTGACTGCTCACAGCCTGAAGCCTGCTTCATATTCTGTGTCTCCCTCTCTCTGCCCCTCCCCTGCTCATGCTCTGTCTCTCTCTCTCTCTATTTCTCTCTCTCTCTCAAAAATAAATGTTAAAAAATAATAAAAATAAAATAAAATATATGATAAACATTGGATTATATATATTCCATTCAATTTACTTTCTCAATAAATGCTAGGTTGACACAAGTAGTAGTAGTTTACTACTTTTATGTTCTGTATGAAAACTATGCATATATCACATTCTATATATTCATTATCCTGTTTATTATTATTATTATTATTATTTACAATTAAGTAAATCCATGATTTATTCTTATTGCATAGATTTCTTTAATGGTCTTTCTTTTTTCCAGGATCCTTTCTATAATACATTTAAGTCATTTATTAACTTAATATATTTACTCATCAATTTCATATATTAACCTCTTTTAGTTTGTGACAGCTTCCTAGATTTTCTTTGTTTTTGATGACCTTGATGTTTTTAAGATATACTGATTGGATATTTTATAGAATGTCTCTCAACTTGGTTTTGCCTGATTTTGTTTACTCATGACTAGACAAGGATTACAATTTGGGGGGAGGTAGACTACCACAAAGATGAAATGCTATTCTCATTCTGTCATATGAAAGGTACATGTTATCAATATGACTTCGCTGTTGATATACAACTCTATCAACTGGCTGAGGTAGAGATTGCCATGGTTATTCATTGTAAAATTAGTTGTAATTTTTACCTCTCTTCTCATTTCCATACTCTGAACTTTGGAAGCAAGTCACTACACTCAGCTCATATTTAAAGATGGGAAATTAGCAACCTTAGTGCTGTGAAAGCCACTGATCAGAGCTTGATAATACAAACTACAAATTGTGTTAAGATGTTCCTTTCATTCCTCACTGTTTGACAAATTTATAATGACTTGTATCTCTCACTATGATATCATACAGAAGGCTTTCACTTCCCTAAAAGTCTTTTGTGTCCACCCAGTCATCTCACCTCTCCCCTCAATCATGGATCTTTCCACTGTCTTTAGTTTTACCTTTCCCAAAACATCATATAGTTGGAATTTACAGTGTGTAGTCTTTCTGATTGCCTTATGTAACTTAGTAGTACGCATTTAAGGTTCTTCTATTTCTTTTCATGGCTTAAGAGGTAGTTTCCTTTTACTGCTAATATTCCATTATCTGGGTGTACCACAGTTTATTTACCTATGCACCTGCTGAAAGACATCTTTATTGCCTCCAAGGTTTGGAAATTATGGAGAAAGCTGCTGTAAACACCCATGTACAAGCTTTATTTGTTTGTTCATTTGTTTTTTATTTTCTTTTTCGTTTTTCTGTGGACATAAATTCTCAACTCCTTTGCATGAATACCACAGGTGTAATTGTTGGATCATAGAATTTAAAAAAAAAATTCCCTTTGTAATGTCCTGATAGACTCATCTAATTTTTAGAAGCATATTGTTCCATTTCCAATTATATGGCAATTCTTAGCTGTACTTCTGTTATTGATTTTTAGTTTAATTATTTCATGGTCTGAAAATATACTTTGCATAATTTTTTTTTTTTTAATTTGCTAAGGTTTGTTTTGTGGCCTGGGTTGCGGTTTATCTTTGTGATGTTTCATATGTATTCTACTATTGGGTGGAGTGTTGTGTAAGTATCAATTAGGTCAAGTTTATTGATAGTACTATTCAGATCATCTATACCCCTACGGACATTCTGCTCACTTAATATATAAATTACTGGAAGGTGACATTGATGTCTGTAATCATAGTAGTTAATTTGCCTATTTCTCTTTCCAGTTCTGACAGTTTTTGCCTCGTGTTTTCACACACACACACACACACACACACACACACACACACACATTAGGTCATACAGCGTTAGGAATATTATGTCTTCCTGGAAAAGTAGCCTCTTTATTATTACATAATATTCTTGTTTACCTTTGGTATTCTCCTATATTATTCACCTTTTTCTTTCTTTTCTTTTACTCATCTTTTTCTGAGGTCCATACAGCCACACAAGTTTCACTTTGATTAGTGCTTGCATTATATATCTTTCTCTATCCTGAAAATATTAATTAGAGTCTTTATTTCAAATACTGTCCTCTGACCAACTTTAGATGGTTCTTGTTATTTTTTAATTCACTCTATAATCTCTGCATTTTAATATGTTTACCGATTACTGATATATTTGAATTAAAACTGATATTACTGATATATTTGAATTAAAATTCACTATTTTGTTAATATTGTCTATTTGCATTTGTTCCTTGTTCATTTTACTTCCCTCTTTTTTCTGACTTCTCTTATTTTAATTGGGGATTAATAATCAGATTAATTTTATCTTCTGTATTTATGCATCATTTATTTTCCTCTGTCCATTTTTTAGTAATCATAATAAAGTTTAAAATATACATTGTAACATAGTCTAAGTTAACCTTCAGGTGGAGTACAGATATCTTATAATAGATTATTTAAATTCTCTCTTCCCATTTTTGTTAACACTGCTGTCATGCATCTTAATTTTTCAGTGCTATACACACTGTTTTGTGCCAGTCTCAAACTGTCAATAGTGACGTTATTGGCTAGTAATGCCAGGGACACTCACCTGAGCCCCCAAGGGAGCCCCTACAAACATTTCCCCTTTTTCAGCCAATGTTATAGCTGGATAGGCGCTTGTGGTTCTTATGATGGTTGTAAGATACACCTCAGCAATGATCAGGGAACTTTGAAAAAACAAACAAAGTTTATTACTCACAACTTTAATTACTCATTTAATTACCAGGTCATTGGAAAGAAATGTTATTAGTAATGTAAATGAATGGCAATTACCTACTAGTATTTTCTTTCATTATAGTTTTTTCCTCCCTAGAGTGGGTTTTCTTCTTAGAGATTGTGCATCATTAGAAAGGAAAGGAAGAGAGGAAACCTTGTTTAAAATGGAGTCAGGAGGCCAGAGGAGGTTTTCTCACGTCTCACCACTCATGTTAATTTCAGATCCTAGCATGGAGAGACACCTTGCATTCATAGCAGGAAGAAGTCTACTTGAGTCCTGTGGGAGTTAGAATGAATTTCTCCTCTCTCAGCCCTGAATCAGGATGAATGGGTTTTAGTTTTCTCTACTTGCTGTTTGACTTGGAGATTTTGTCTGACTCTAAATTATGTGGGTGTTAGTATCTCTAAGATTTAGAGAGGCATCTTTAACTATAAAATTATGAATCTGTAGTTTTATAAGTAACTAGGCATTGCTCTTAAAACTCATGATAGTCTTATTTTCATGCAGAAGGAAATTTCTCAGTGCTTTAGACCACTTAATGTCAAGTATTCATTCACCAACATTATCCTACTTTGGTGAAACTGATGCTTTATGATTTAATGGACTCATATTCCATTTAATAATTATCAATACAGTAAGCTTTTTCTCCTGCCTCAAATGTTTGTGATATTTACTAACAGGTAAACATGTTACCTACTATCTTAAGTCCAGAGAATTGCATTATTAAAAGGGACACTTGGGTCAATGTGTTTCATTACTAAATGTTTCCATATTCCTCTCTTAAGAAGTAACTAGTTAGAGATAATTCCCTTCTTTCACAACTGTTCCATTTCAGATAATCTTGCAAAACTTGAATTATATATGAGGCAAAAACAAATAAAAAGGCATTTAGACATCTGCTTTTTGTGTGTAGTAGACATGCTGCACTTCCAACTTGCAGTCTCCCATTTACCCCAAGTCAAAGCACTTCAACCTAATTTACATAGACTGCAATCCTAGTTAGGCTCTTTTTTTTTTTTTTTTTTTTTTTTTTTGGTTTTCTGGGGTGCCTGGGTGGCTCAGTCAGTTGAATGTCTGACTTCAGCTCAGTTCATGATCTCACAGTTCATGAGTTCAAGCCCTAGATCAGGCTGTGTGCTGACATCTCAGAGTCTGGAGCCTGCTTCAGATTCTGTGTCTCCCTCTTTTTCTGCCCCTCCCCTGCTTACGCTAGCTCTCTCTCTCTCTTTCTTTCTCTCTCTCTCTCAAAAATAAAGAAACATTTAGGGGCACCTGGGTGGCTCAGTTGGTTAAGTGTCCAACTTCATCTCAGGTCATTATCTAAAAATTCATGGGTTCAAGCCCCGTATCGAGCTCTGTGCTGACAGATTAAGAGCCTGGAGCCTGCTTCAGATTCTGCATCTCCCTCTCTCTCTGTCCATCCCCTGCTCACCCTGTCTCTCTCTCTCAGAAATAAATAAAAACGTTTTAAAAAATTAAAAAAATAAACATTTAAAAAAAGAATTTAAAAATTAGGTTCTAACAGGCACTTTCCTCAAACAATTCTGTTTCATCCATATGTACACTTCTATGGTATACAATTCTGTTCACTATGTATATTTTAAGCCACTTGGATTTGCTTTGTTGCCATTTTATGTAAACAATTGTTAAAATTGCAGACTGGCCTTCAGTCTTATCAGTCACAAAAATGTGTGTGAAGATGACTCTGTCCTGCTTTCTTGCATCCTCAGACATTTTTATTCTCATGCTTCATTAATATTGTTAGTACATGGCTGCCTTAGAAGCATCTAGAATATATATATATATATAAAACAACAGATGCCTGAAAGCAAATTTTTTCTTACTTGTAGCAGCTCCTAATGTCCAACTTTTATTTTTTGCTCAGGAACACTTACCCACCACTAAACTTTATTTTTACCAAAAAAAATTTTGTATATGTATATATGTATGTATATACATACAAAATATGTGTATATATATATATACTATATTTTATACATATATATGTAATGCATCATATATATGTATTTTTATGTATAAAATAATGTATATACCTTATTTTTGAGAGCAGCTTTAAATTCACACCAAAATTTGGGAGAAGGTATAAACATTTCCCATATACCCCTCCCCCCACCCTCATTAACAACATCCCTCATCAGAGTGGTACATTATTTAGAACTGATGAACTTATATTGACACATGATAATCTTTCAAAATCCATAGTTTACATTAGGGTTTACTCTTGGTGTTGTACAATCTATACTATTGTTTGATTGGCTTTCATATTTATAATTTCCTAGCAACCTAGATTTTATATGCAAAAACTTCACAGAATGTGTTTTCACTTAAAAATTATCTGTCAAAACTGAGAAGATTAAATAGATTTAACATATTGAGGGGTAAAATAGAGCTATGTGGATAAATTTTAATTTTCACCATTAAATCTAGAAATATCTCTGTTTCTACTCTATCCAAGTATACTTGGATCTTGCTCCTTAATACAAATTTTCAATCTCTGACAGTTGATTATAGTGATTAGTCCACTTTTAGTTGATTTAATTGCTAATACAATTGGGGTTACAACTGCCATTTATTTTTGTTTTTGTTTGCCATTTCTTTTTCATCTGTCTCTTGGTTGCTCTTTTATTCTTCCATTAGTAATTCCTTTCATGTAAAACAAATACTTTCCAGTACGTCATTTTAATTCCTCTATTGATTTTCTATTCTTTCTAGGATTTACCACATGCATCTTAATATATTATCATCTACTTCACATTAATAATGACTTAATTCCAATATAATATTTCCACTTTACTCTGTTACTGCTCCATTTCCATTTTCCACTTTCATCCTCTTACAAATTATTATACTAAATGAAATAAGTTAGGCAGAGAAAGATAAATACCATATCCTGTGGGAAATAAGCCTAGGAATTTCCTGGGCTTGCACCAATGGGTTAACAAGGCATGAAGAAGTACAAAACCATAGGATGCTCTCACCCAAGCTTGGGTAAACAAGGTTAGGACCCCAGGATGGGAGGGGGGAGGCCCCAGGATAGAGTGGGGGGGGCAATTCCCCCAGAATAGAGAGGGGGACAAAGGTCCCCAATACAAAGGTATAAATGAGGTAAACAAAATTAGGAATTCAGGGCAAAAGCACCCCCCAATTTAGTACTATCGCTGAAAGCTGCTTTCACAGGAAGGAAGGACCAGATTAGGTAAACAGGTAAATAGGGCTATAGACCACTGCACTGTGGGTGATGCTGCCCAGAGTGGAGCTGATTAATAATAGTAAAGGTGCCTTGTCAACCGTGAGTTTATTTCCCTTATCTGTCTGCTTCCCTAGGCTAGCTAAGATAAACAGACATGGCGCCTCCTGTCTGCCGTTAACAACCATCTGCCCATCTGCCTGGCACCAGGATTTTGTTTTATACTGGCCCAAACCCCAAACACGGTATATCTTCAAAACCCCCATCTTTCATGCCCATGAGTTAATGTTCATAGATTCATTGTCTCTTTGTGACACCCATCACATTTGTCAGCCTTCTGATCTTAATAAATACGGGGCAAGAACCCTTATTCAAGGCTCCTACCTTTTCCCCGACATTAGCCATCTCTTGCTTTTAATCGGGTATCTGCTCTCTTGCTGGCCAAGACAGAACTTTAGACTTAGAGTCTCTGACAACATCTCATATATGTAGCATCTAAATACATTTATAATATACATTTAATATAGGTATATACTTATATATACAAGTTCATAGATATAGAAAACTGATTGGTTGTTATCAGGGGCACAGGTGGAAGATGGAGAAACGGGTGAGCTGTTTTTGTTTGGTTTTCAATTTAAATACATTGAATTTAAAAATTACATCTGGGAGCGCCTTGGTGGCTCAGTCGGTTAAACGTCGCACTCTTGATTTTGGCTCATGTTATGATCTATCATTTGGTGAGTACAAGCCCCACGTTGGACTCTGCTGACTGTATGGAGCCTGCTTGGGATTCTCTCTCTCACCCTCTCTTTCTCTGCCCCTCCCCTGCTTGTGGTCTTTCTCTCCTTCTCAAAATAAATAAACTTTAAAAAATTACATCTATATCTCTTATAAAGCTAAAAACAATATTATAAGTATTGCTTTATATAATCTTATGTCTTTTAGTAAAATTAAGAGAAGTAATTATCTTCCCTTCTGCTTGCTTTGGGTTTAATTTTCTCTCTCTCTCTCTCTCTCTCTCTCTCTTTATCACTGCTTAACATGAAAAATAATTGATTTGAGATCATACTTCTTTTTTAAAAGTGTTTTTTATTATTTATTTATTTTTGAGAGACAGAGACAAAGTGTAAGCAGAGGAGGGGCAGAGAGAGAGGGAGACACAGAATCCAAAGCAGGCTCCAGGCTCTGAGCTGCCAGCACAGAGCGTCGACGCGGGGCTCAAATGTACAAACTGTGAAATCATGACCTGTGCCGAAGTCAAAAGCTTAACCAACTGAGCCACCCATGTGCCCCAGAGATTATACCTCTAATACAAGTATTTAATTCTATAAAATCCCTTTAAGCACTGCATTATCTATGTTCCACAAATTGTAAGATGTTATGTTTTCATTTTCATTCAATTCAAAATATATTCTCATATCCCTTAAGAATCTCCGTGTAGCTCATAAGTTATTTAAATTATTTGTTTAATATCCAAATATTTGTCGTTTTCCAGATATCTTTTTATTGTTAGTTTCTACATAAACTTCCAGAAAGTTTGGTCAGAAAAATAAATTGTTTGGTCAGAAAATACTTTGACTATCTTCAATTCTTTCAAGTTTATTGATGTTTGTTTGATGGTCCAGAAAGTGTTCTATTTTGGTAAATATTCCAATGTTTTTTTTTTTCCTTTAATGTACATTTTGCCTTTGTGTGTTGGAGATTCATAAATGTTAGATGGGTCAGCTTGTATTTATCAGGTTTTCTGTTTACTGTATGTCTATTTATTATGCAGGTTTCATAGAGAGGGGTATTAATATGTTCAATTCTAATTGTGATTTTCTCTATTTATTTTTCAGTCCTTTTCCTTAACTGACTGCTTATTTCTGATAATATTCTTTGTTCTGAATTTAATGTGCTTTTTTGGTATTAATATAGCCATTCCAGCTTTTTTTGCTTCACAGTTGATCTATTATTTATAGTTTTTAAAAGTAGTGTTAAGTTACTTTTTAAACATTAAATCGAATTCTTCTTTTCATTCCTCTGTTCTCTTTCAATTCTACTTTAATTTTATTTATGTTATTGAACAATTTTTTTTTAGTATTCTCCATTTTAGAGAGTTTAATTTCTCTTAAAGGTAATCTTAATAAGAAAAAACCTTACATATTTATTGCCATGTTTACCATTTCTAGACATCTCTACTTATTAGGCAAATCCAGATGTCTGTCTGGTGTCATATTGATTCAAGTACCTTTAACTTAAATCCCTAAAGCAGCTTTACAGCACATCAACTTGTCTGACTTGAATAGGTTGCCTTTCGCATCATATATCTTGTGTAAAAACTCTTTAATATTACCCCTAAATTATTTGTGTAATCCCAAGATATATAATTAAAATAAAAGACAGTGTGAATGGACCTTAGTTCAGGATGCCAGAGACTTTTCAGACCAAGAGCGTCAGAAGGTTAATGTTTCCATTTCTAAGGAGATATTGACTTTAAAGCAAAAACAGAACACAAAACAATATTTTCTGAATATTGAAGAGTGGATAATGTTATTTACTTTTTATGGATATGGAAACTGAGTCTCTGAGAGGTTAGTCAAGTCAGCCAAGATAATACAGATACAAAGAGGTAGATTTTGCATTCCAATCTAGATGTCTTTCCTAAACACTGTTTTCCCTATTCCACAAAAATTTTAAAGAGTTTGAAAAATCATACTTAGCAGTTATATTTAAATTCTATGCAATTTTAAAGTACCCCAAACACCTGGAAAGGCAAATTTATAATTAAGTGAATAATGTAAACACATTCCTATGTTTACTGCTTGGTCAAAGATTAGTCATAGGCAATAACCAGCTGTAAAGCAGGAAAACAATATTAAAGATTAATAGCATATTTTAGAAAAGTGATTTTCAAGGAGACAACAGCTATTTGAGAACTATCTCACTATATTTATTAAAAATAAATATCCCTTGCCGCCCTATGTGGATTAGGCATATCGATCAATTGGTCCGTAAAAAATGAAACACATCTTTATTTGCAGGTGTGATCAAGAAAACAATTAGAGTTAGATAAAAACAACTTTCAAAGTAAGTTTTAAATTCTGCACCAGGGAACATTGAGTGCACGCTCTTGAAAAGTCAAGAATCCTAGCCTAGAGAAAATGTCTGTGGGGAAAAGTATCTAAGTTAAAATATGCATAACACTAATGAGTACATTATTCTTTATTATAGCAATCCCTTAGAAGATTCCAGGTATAGATAAATAGTTTTATATACTTTTCCCTAATTCTAAGTGTGGAACAGAATAGAATTGTTTTAATGTTTTGCAGAGAAGAATTGAATTGAGGTTCATCTGTATCCCCAAACAATTAATTTGGAGACCATATGGAAATTTCGATAACTTAAGCCCATTATTGCTCTTGCCAAACTAGTCATGATTATGGGGCACTCTTTCCAGATAGGTACATGAGCCGAATAGAGCTGATAACTCACTTTTTATCCCTAATTTCAGTATATGAGAAATCTATTATATATCATCCATTGTTGCAATTGTTAGAAGTTAAATTTGAAATATTTCTGTAGAGGGTGCTGAAAATATATTGTGGGTTTCTGGTTATTTACAAAACATGTTTAATGTCCAGTGAGAACACAACATATAAAAAAATAAGCAAAAGGAAGGAAGGACAAAAGAGAGAAAAAGAGAAGGAGAGAAAGAGAGACATGGGGAAAAGGAGAAAGAAAGAAAGAAGAAAGAAAGAAAGAAAGAAAGAAGGAAAGAAAGAAAGAAAGAAAGAAAGAAAGAAAGAAAGAAAGAAAGAAAGAAAGAAAGAAAGAAATGGCATTCAAACTGAAGGAAGTAGAGTGATTGCTACTTTTGCCGTCTACACATGGCATATCTCCAAGAAAGAATATAAAAACCATGTGTTTCATCTTGTTTAAATGCATAAATACTCTATATAAGTTTGGGCTTGTTTAAAATAATAGCTGACAAATGTGCACTTCTTATTTTAAATTTTTAAATTATATAAATGTAAATCTACAAAAATGGAGAGGTATTTTCATTTGTAATTATCATCAGCAATAGAGAAAACATATGATTTTGCTTGATGCCATTTAAATATGGTTATTGTTATGCTTTGAATCCATCATTTTTTATGATAATAGAGAAAAGAGAGTAAAATTATTCAAATTTGAGCATTTTTTTCCTACAATTTAGGGACTACAAATTTATATTCCTTTTAGAACTGCTAATGATGTTGCAGTAAGGAAAAGCGTTCCACATGACTTAACAAAGACAGGAAGTGTGTTTAGAAATATTATATTTCATGTAAATTTTGGAGACTTTAAAGAATTTTTTGGAAAGATTGAAAGAATTTTTGCCAATCATTCAAAAATCAGAGGAATAAAGCCAATTCCATTCATTTCTGTGCTCAATTTGGTTAATCTCTGTAAATAAATCTTAACTAATCCCATTTTGCTGTCAAGTCCATAGCCAATGGTTTTTAAGATTCATTGTCTACCATATGTTAGCACAAAAAGTTTTCCAGAAGGAGATTTGAATTTCTAGTTCAGAGTACTCATCTGGACATATGTCACAACATCTGTTCTTCCTTGAGGATGGCCAAGTCCAATTTTTAAGTGTCTACATAAGCTCTCAAAATCTCATGGAACATTTAAGAAATGCTATATTGCAAACTAACTTCCAAAGTTGTCTAGAATCGGTCTTGAAATATCTAGCATGCCTTGAAAAAGTCTAAAGTGCTCTTTGCAGAGTAAATTAAACTAATCATCCTCTAAAATGCGTCACTTTTTCATATTAAAAACTAAAACTATTTAGACAAAATAAACCAAGACCATCTCTTATCATTAAAAGGATTTATTTGGGGCGCCTGGGTGGCTTAGTCGGTTAAGCGTCCGACTTTCGCTTAGGTCATGATCTCGCGGTTCGTGGGTTCGGGCCCCGCGTCAGGCTCTGTGCTGACTACCAGCTCAGAGCCTGGAGCCTGTTTCAGTCTGTGACTCCCTCTCTCTCTGACCCTCCCCTGCTCACGCTGTCTCTCTCTCTCGTAGAAATAAATAAAACATTAAAAAAAATTAAAAAATAAATAAATAAAAGGATTTATTTGAAAATAAAATTTTATGTATACTTTTATTTAAATTTCTTAAATGTCTGTTTCAAAGTTTCTGATTTATGAAACCAGTTAAACATACACTAAGGAAGTTTTCTTTATTTTCTGTGATTAATTGATGTGTGTAGATACATCATATATAAAAAGTAATTTATTAGGAATAGTTTTTCAGAGGGGCTTAAAAATATTCCTTTCTTCCTAAGAAGGCCATGGGCAAAGTCTGTTATTGATGCATGTAGTGCACTCAATAAATGTGTTCATGGATGAAGCAAATAATCTTTTTAAAAATTATTTTATTTTAGAAAGAGAGTGCACAAGCTGGGGAGAGGGACAGACGGAGAGAGAGAGAGAGAGAGAGAGAGAGAAAGAGAGAAAGAAAATCTCAAGCAAGCTCCAAACTCAGCATGGAGATTGATGTAGGGCTCAATCCGAAGACCCTGGGATCATGACCTGAACTAAAATCAAGAGCGATACTGAACTGACTAAATCACCCAGGCACCCCACAAAATAATCTTTATAGACAAACATGTTACTGCATAGCTATTTCCATTAAATTGTAATGGAAATTACAGACTTGGTAATTTCATCTTTAAAAAACTATGATATATAAATCTTCTCTGTGAAGACATCTCTTCCCACAAGTAGGGGTATGCATTACTACCAAGCTCAGGGAGCACTGGTAACATTTTTTAATGAATGGGTTCTTTCTTCCTTCTTGCAGGAAGCATCATTTCTGGGGGAGGAGGGGAGTGCCATTTTGCTCATTTTTGTGCTTTGTTTAGGGACTAATAAAATGTTTTGTAGATTTAAACATTGAGAAACAATTTTTTAAAATTAGAAATAATACAGTTTAAATGTGTTAGTAAAATTCAAGTACTTTAAATGATTGGGTTTGTGATTGAAATTGAAATTTTGAGTGTTTGAACATAATTTTCCATTGTTTTGACTTCTGTTTTTGAGAGGACTACTTACAGATTAATTGGCATTCTTCAGAGTAAATATTCTTCTTTTTCTCTATGTGGTTGCTTTAAGGTATCTTGAGTCTTATTTTCACCAGTTTGAGAAGACTTCAGAAAATATGACTTTAATTTTGTTTCCTGCTTAGGTAGTTGCTTCATGCATTCAGTCCGTTCTGGAAAGTTCTCCAACACTAATTTCTTTGAAATTGCTTTTTAAAATTCCTTGTTATCTGTCTATTTTATGTCTTACCTTTCATATTTTATCTCTACATCTCCATATTTCATTTTTATTTTTTCCTCAATTCTGTCTTCTAGTACACTGTTTTCTTCACCTTTAATAAGCTTTCTCTTATTTTGCCAATGCCTTTTTCATTATAAGGTCTATTATCTTCTTTTTTAAATTTTATTTTTCCACAGTAATTTGTTACTCTTATACAGTTCCACTTATCTTTTGTCTTTAATAATCTTAATATATTTATTAAAAACCTAAATCTTATTTTAATCTTATCACACATATTGATTTGGTACATATCTATTCTTTTCCTTTTGCTATATAACTTGAGAAATTTAGGGATTGTGATTCTAACACATTCTTTGAAGACATATAATTAGCTTATTGCAAAAAAAAAAATGCATCTGGCATGCAACTATTGAATTCATAAATGTCCACTCCCTACCTCTTCTATCCCAATAGGAGAAAATTGGAATAAGTTTGGTTCTTCTTTTTAGGGATCACAATTCATCTTGAGAGCCTTGCCACATGTTTATACTTGTTTTATTATTTGGTGATAGAATTTAAGATGCAATAAAACCGAATGATTCCACAATACCAAAATACACTCTGAATCCCTGAGTTGATTACATTGTGCTGATAGAACTCAGACAACAGGAAGTAGTAGTCAATACAGGTTTATTTAAGTTATTTGCATCTTAAGGTATGATTGAGGAGGGCCTGGGTGGCTCAGTTAGTTAAGCATCCAGTTCTTGATTTTGGTTCAGTCATGATCTCATGATTTGTGAGACTGAGTCCCATGTCAGGCCCTGTGCTGACAGAGTGGGGCCTGGTTTGGATTCTCACTCTCACCCTCCCCCCCCACCCCCCACCCCAGCATTCTTTCTCTTTCTGTCTCTCTCAAAATAAGTAAATATTTAAAAAATTAGGTATGATAGATAAATTCCAGAAATCAGAATGTGTGACTTTAGTGAAGATTCTGGAAAGACTTGTTGCTCTACTTTGCAACCCCTATCCCTAGATAACATTGTAGATTTTCATATTTAACCTAGATTTTCTAAGACTAAAAAGCTATAGGGAAGCAGAGAAAGCATCCATTTATTCAACAACTATTATTACAACTCATATCACCAAGCATCAGTTGAAGTCAAGGCACAATATATATATGTTTTTTATGCAAAATTTTTATTAAACCTCCATTATCCTTTAAGAAAAGTATTATTATTTCACATTTACATATAAATAAGCTAAATAGTTGGTCCAAATCCCATAGCTTTTAAGTTCTGAAGTTAGTGTCTGACACTAAGTAACTATGGTGCTAAACATAAAAATTTGAGTGTTAAATTCAATCTATAATGTCACAGTAAAGCAAGTAAATGGATACTGAGAGAAAAAAAAAAACTTAAATGAGGGGCCATAAACTGCAATCTGCTAGGAAGGAGTATTTAGACAGCTCAGAACGGTATAAACATTTGAACATTCAACATAAAAGCTGTTTCCCAAAAATATGCTTCTTAAACCTTAAACTCTGTTGCCCCTTCTTTCAAAAGTGATATAATATTTTCAAAGAATTCCATATTAAATTGTTGTGCTTTTAATCAGAGTATAAAAATGCCTTGGGGATTACAATAATTTCAACAAATTTTCTTTACTTCAGGAAACTGTTTTCCTGTTTACTCGTTTTAAAACAAATCTGAATGCTATGCGATGAAATATATTTTCTAATGCAGAACATTTTCAAAGGCCATATCTTCTAGGGAGGAACAGCTCCAAAAAACAATCAACCTTTCTATTTAAGGCAATCTGCTCTCATGCTTTGGTGTAGAGAGGGGTAGATGCATCATTCCTGTGAAGTACCTAAAATAAAGAGGTCAAAGAAAATATTTAGATCCTGAGACACTCATATAAAGTCACAATGTAAAACTGGTATAATTTCACCTTGCTATATTTCTTCTAAGTTTTTAGGCATTATATTGCAACAATAACAAAAACAACAACAAAAGTCATCGTCGGGGTCCCTGGGTGGCTCAGTTGGTATCTGACTCTTCATTTCAGCTCAGGTCACGATCTCACAGTTCTTGGGATAGAGCTCCCGGTCAGACTCCATTCTGAAACTGTGGAGCCTGCTTGGGATTCTTTCTCCCTCTCTGACTTCCCCTCTCCCTGCTTGTGCATTCTCTCTCTCTCTCTCTCAAAATAAATAAATGCACTTAAAAAAAAACATTGTAAATAGTGCAGAAAAAAAAGCAATGTTAGTAAAGACTAACTTATTTTTCTCTCTCATCTCTTTGTCAGTCTGAGATTACCAATGTACATAAGCTAAGATATCTGATTTCATTTCCTATCTCATGATCATTTAAAAATAATGTAAATACATACATAAGTCTAATTTAAAATTGAAAGATCTTTTTTTCCACCATGAAAATGTTTTAGTGGTGGTGTCTATACAGCTGGTCATGTCAAGGCAGGAGCAAGTATAGTGAGCAGCGAGGCATGGCTGCTGGGGAAAAGGTTGTGAGTGGACAGAGTTTACAAGGCTTCCGTGCCATAACAGGTGCCAGACGGCTGCAGACCCCTCCTCCTCCACCTTCTCAAACTAACTGTTCTCTTCACTGTGGTGCCCTGGAACTACTGGTACTTGGACACCAGGTCATCCATGTTGCTCTTGGCCTCAGTGAACTCCATCTCATCTATACCTTTACTTGTGTACCAGTGCAGGATGACCTTGCACCTGAACATGGCCACGAAATGCTCCAAGATGTGCTTGAACAGTTCCCCAGTGGTCTCGCTGTTGCAGCTGAAGGGGGAGGACATTTTTAGCCCCTCGGGATGTCATAGAGAGCTGTTTTCACGTTGTTGGGGATCCACTTGACCAAACAGCTGCTGTTCTTGATTTGGAAGTTAGGCATGTCAACCTTAAATAAAACAAACAGTAATCTAGTTAAACAAAAACGAGTTTATTTGGGAATAATGGGAGAACTGAGACAAGCAAACTATGGAGAACCACAGGCAATCCCAAAGAGACAAAATGGCAGCTAGCTTTTATTAAGTTCCAGAAGGAAACCGGGGAGGGCTGTTTTGAGTATAAGTTCATTGGAGGAGAATGAGACTTGTAGATAGTGACAGCTTCTCACAGGCTGCAACACAACAGTTTCTTGTTACTGAGGTATATGGAAATCTTCCATCTTCTTGTTGGTCATGTAAGTTGAGAGGAGTGGTACCTGTGTGAGAGCTCTCCCTTCATAGCTTCCTGACTCCATTTTTAGTTAGGTTTCCTTCCTTCATTCCTGCAAGTGTCTGCTCATCTACCTTCTTCAGGTAAAATTTCAAATGTATCATTTCCAAAAGCTTATTCCCAATATAGATGACAAATATTGATTTAAAAATATTTAAACCAAGCCAACATCAAAAGTATCATAAGATTTATAATATTTTTGCTAAAATCTGAAATTTATAGACATAAAAGAGCATTTTATATAGATAAAATGTATTCTTTAAATGTTTCTGCCTTAGCCTATGAAGTGGATCCTCCAGAATAATATATAAAAAGTCATGACTTCATTATCATTAATTTATCAAGTAATAATATTATTTAAACCCAGAAATGTATTAAGATGTTTTTGAATATTCTTTCTGAAACTCATCATTTCTTGGCACATCATTCTTCTGTCTTGGTATCTTCCGATTTCTATTTCCTGTCAATATTCTAATATTAAAAAGGTTCCTTTTAAGATGTTCTAAAGAATGTTACATTTTACAGGTAGAGGTAAAGTAAATAACCCAATTTCAAGTAAGGAAATAAGATGTCCATGAGAAAGTCCAAAGTGTTTCTAAAACTGAATTAAAAACAAGTCCATTTTTAAGTGGATGTGTCTACATAAAAGATGGCATTTGATTTGGTCTTTTTAAGATGACAGTCACAATCCTGATCCCTGTAGTATTTTCTGGGACATAGCTATTTGGTAAAATGCTCATTAGTGGGACTGATTGTCCTTCAGTGTGTTTGCTGAATATGGAGGAGGTTTTGTTGGTGACTGTCTTACCCACTAGGAATCTATTCAAATTATACCCCTCACTTTAATAAAACAATTTCCAAATGTTTAACAAAGTCTGAGTGTCAACCCTTTCTCTGTATGTAAAAAAAATAAAAATAGAAATAAAAACTACACACAAAATATTGCCTGAGAAAATAGTTTTAAAAAGAAACATGTTTCATCATAAAAAATTACCACCATTTGGTTTCATCTGAGATTATCGCATGTGATTAGTACATTTATATCAACCAAAAACCTTACTAGGTGTGCAAATGCATGTCTGTGACCTCTATTTACTTAAGAGATAATATGATCAGAGTAAGAATGAATTTTTATGCAAATTCCTATTCTTATAAAATTCATGGATTTACCATTTATATCTTTTCTACTTGATTTGGGGAAAGGGAACTGCATGATAAATGTCCTTTTCTTATAGACAATCCATGTGGTTTATCCTATTTGTTGATTAATGGCTATTTGGGGTGTGTTAATACCAATTACTTCTCCTCCCTGCCCCCATACATCCACACCACTTTCTTCTTCACCCATCTCCAGTCTTACCTTCAAGTTCACCTCCTCCAAGTGGCTTACCCTAACCACCTTTTGTACAAATTCATCCTTTTTACTGAAATGTATCTTATTTCTCTCCTGCATTTTTCCTCCGTAACATATATTGCCTTCTATCTCACTGCAAGGTCAACTTTGAAAAATGTGGTTGTTTTTCACCACCAGAATATGAGGTCCATGAAAGAAGTTTTGTTTGCTCACAGAAATACCCACTGATGTGGCAGGCATTTAATAGGTGTTTTTTGACTGCCTGAATGGCAAGCATCCCAGCAGTGCCAAAACATTGTGCAGCAAGTTGTTTCACTAAAGTCTCGTTCTGCCGGAGTCTTATAAGGAGCACAGCTCTATAGCTATAGCACAGCTATAGCAGACTCTCTCTGCTTGCGTTCCATGTATATTGTGAACACATGCACTATTTCAAACCATTCAAACAGCATGTCAAAAAGTCAAGCCCAGGGGCGCCTGGGTGGCTCAGTCGGTTAAGCATCGGACTTTGGCTTAGGTCATGATCTCGCGGTTCCTGGGTTCTGAGCCCCCAGTAGGGCTCTGGGATGACAGCTAGCTCATAGCCTGGAGCGTGTCTTAGATTCTTTATCTCCCTCTATCTCTTACCTTCCCCTGCTCTCTCTCTCTCTTTCTCTCTCTCAGAAATAAATAAAAAACATTACATTTTTTTAAAAAAGTCAAGCCCATGCTCCCTTTATATCCTAAAAAATAATGCATAATCGAAAGCAGTTTATTTTTTGCAGAAAGTGTGCAAATAAAAGAAAAAGTAGGAGATAAATCTTCTCATATACTACTGAGATGAGTGAAAGAAGGGTTATATAAAAACTTTTTTACGGCTTTTACTTCAAAAATGAACATGGGATGTATCATGTTTTTAAAAAGTGAATAAGCTAAATGACAGTAGCTTTTCATTTTTGTAATTGGGTTTTGAATGTATTTCCCCGCTTTATTTCTCCTGCATTTATTCCATATTCTTTTGGTTTTACTCATTTCTTAAAGAACTTCAGTCAGTAACCTCCACTCTGAGAAAATTGCCTTCTTACAGTGCTTTGACGGTGTTTTCTTCTGAAAATAGGATCATTGAAATTGATAAATCACTTCTGAAAAATATATTTGGCAACTTGGCATACCCTTAATTCCTTTAGAGAGGATTTCATTTCATTTCTACCATTTCTTATAAAAATATATTTAATGGGGCGCCTGGGTGGCTTAGTCGGTTAAGCATCCAACTTTTGCTTAGGTCATGATCTCGCGGTTCGTGGGTTCGAGCCCCGCGTCGGGCTCTGTGCTGACTGCCAGCTCAGAGCCTGGAGCCCGTTTCAGTCTGTGACTCCCTCTCTCTCTCACCCTCCCCTGCTCATGCTGTCTCTCTCTCTCTCTCCTAGAAATAAATAAAAAATATTAAAATATATATATATTTAAGTAAAATAATTACTGTAAGCAAGCATCAGAATTAAATGTAGATGGCACCCATGTCAAAAGCTCACAGGTCTCATGATAGATGTTACTTATGCCAAGACCTAGATTCGAGGTACCTAGTTATATAGAAAACTCATTTTGGAAAACTTAGCACTTCTTAAATATGTAACACTAGAAATTCTTCTAATATTTTAGATGAAATCCATGTCTCCTCTGTTTTTTATTACCAAACAAAAATTAAAAAATTCCAATAGAAAAAATAAACCATATTATATATACTATATGTAATTTTAATATATATATACTATATACTGCATGCACTACATACTATGTATTAAATATATAGTCTCAGAAATACCTCCAAACTCTCAGGTTTTCATTCTCATCAGAATTAGACATGAGTAATTAAAACTTATTTTCTTAGGTTATTATCTCTCCCCGGATTTCACTTTTCCTGTGAGATTAATCAATCTCATCCAATTCTATGTAATTTATCATCTCTTTACACTTCCATGTTTGTTGTGACTTAGCCAGTCAATTACCTCTCTGAGTCAATCTTATCTTTTCTTTATTGTGTTTCTAGTACTAATTTTCTATATATTTACAGACAAATAAGAGCAGAGATAATAGTTAGTAATGCCATTTTGATTTGTAAAATTTTTACTTGCAGTTTAAGAAGTATTAAATTTTCCACTGATGATCTTTTTTCATCTCCAATGAAATTACCCTAAAACCAGAACCCTAATATTTCTTCATATATGACACACACCCTCATTTCTAGTATTTACTTTCTAGTTTCTAGAATAAAGAAAATAAATAAATAAATAAATAAGCCTTGAATGATTGTGAGAGATACAGCTTTCCTCCATAGTTACTTTGTAATAGGGACTGAAAATGAATCATTGTGTGTGAGTATTACTTTGTACTATTTTGGTTTTCTGTAAGACTTGCTTTCTGATATTCATCATGATAAATAAGAAGGTCTCAAAACAGAACAACATATGATTATATTCTCCTTAGTCTTCTTTTTACTCTCCAAAAAGAATCTTTTTATACGAGGGATAGAAAGAATATAAAAGGAAATACCATTGTGTCACTATGAAAAGATCTACTTGCTAATATATAGTAATTTATTTCTTATTATTTATAAAATGTCAGTATATACCTATGAAATAGTTATTTCTCAAGTCTTAACATACATATAACAATTATTTAACAAAGCATTCTGAAAAAACACCTGTCAATATCTGAAGGATCAAATTGAAAATTTATGCAAATATTGGTCTCCTTGGCTATAGTTATTCAAAAACTTTTCTTCAATACTTAATAAATGCCTTAAACATTTATTTCCCCTACATCTATTTCTGAATAAATAGATGTTATCTATTTCTGAATAAATAGATGTTATCTATTTCTGAATAAATAGATGTTATCTATTTCTGAATAGGAGTCTAGACTGTTAATAGTGTATGCTTTTCAAGGTTAGACTCTTTACTTTTAAGATTATTGATCTTGCATATATTTCTACTAAAATTAAAATTTTCTATCAAGCAGTTTTATTACTATCATAAATTAAATATTCATAAAACTGTAGGTGCTCTACAGTTACAGGAATAGGTAAATGACCGAATCATGTTGGAGTGTTCTGGTTTTCTTGAGCTTTAAAAGAGGACTAGGTACTAATTCTAGCTAGTAAAACTGTGTTGCAAAACATGAAGAACTAATATCTACCTTATCTATTACAAAATGTTTGCTTTTGAATATCACTTAATTTTAAACATCACTTAATTTTAAAATGCCTATGGGTATAAATTGTACAACATGTTACAGTATGTTATACAAGAACTAAAATGACCTTTACCCAAAGTTGGCAACACTTCAGTTAATGCCAGGAATGGGAAAAGAAACCCTATAAAAACTCAAAGGCATTAATGGATTAAAGATTTAAATGTAAGATCTGAAACCATAAAACTCATAGAAGACAACATAGGGAAAAGCTCCTGGACACTGGCCTTGGCAATTATTTTTTGGACATGACATCAAAAGTGCAAGCAATAAAAGCAGATATAGACAAGTGAAATTATATCAAGCGGAGAAGTTTCTGCACAGCAAAGAAAATAATCAACAAAATGAAAGTACAACCTACAAAATGGAAGAAAATATATGCAATCTGATATCCAATAAAATGTTCATATGCAAAATAAAGAACTCCTACCACTCAGTAGAAAAAATCCAAATAATCCAACTTAAAAAAGGCAAAGGGAATGAATAAATATTTCTCCCAAGAAACATACAAATGACCAACAAATATATGAAAATATACTCAACATAACTAATCATCGGAAAAATACAAATCAAATCACAATGAGATATCATCTCATGCCTGTTAAAATGACATTTATTAAAAAAAAAAAAAAGGTAATGCTTGGCGAAGATATGGAGAAAAGGAAACTCATACAACATCGGAAGACATGTACATATTGCTTTATTCATTATCGAAAACAGCATGAAGTTTCCTCAAAAAATTAAAAATAGAACTGTCATATGATCTAGCAATCTCACTTCTGGGTACATACACAAAGGAGTTGAAATCAGTATCTCAAAGTGATACCTGCACTTTCATGTCATTGCAAAAGAATCCATAATAGCCAAATCATGGGAGCAAATCAAGTATCAGTCAACATGTGAATGGATAAAGAAAATGTGGTGGATACATAAAATGGAATATTTTTCAGGCTTAAGAGTAAAGGAAATCTTGCCATTTGTGATGATATGGATAAACCTGTACATAATGCTGAGTGAAATAAGTCAAGTTGGACAAATACTACACAATACCTTTCATAAAGAATTGAAACTAGTCAGGTGTATAGAAGTAGACAACAAAATGCTGTATTCCAGAGACTGGGGAAAGGGAGAAAGGAGAGGTATTAGTGAAAGGGCACAAACTGTGGTTATACGAGATGAATTAATTCAAGATATCTACTACTCTAATGACTATAGTTAACAACACTGTTCTATACTTTTAAAACTTGTTTAAAAGTATAGATCTTATGTTAAATATTCATATTATAAATAATAACTATAATCATAAGAGAATGAGAGAAAACTTTGAGAGGTGATGTATAGATTTATGGCATAGATAGGTGTGACGATTTCACGGGTATATAATCATCTTTAAATTTATAAAGTTATATACATAAATTATGTAGTTTTTATATGCCAAAAGTAGATTAATAAAAATCACAGTCATTTCAAATTAAGTATGTATTATTTTATTAACATAAAGCATTTTTAATACTAGAGGATTGTTATTACATAAGAAAAGAAACCATCAATAAATTGAAAAGGTAACCTATAAAATAGAAGAAAATACTGGTAAATTATATATTTGATAAGGGGTTAAAATACACAATATATAGAGAGCTCATACAACTTAATAGCAAAAGAGCAAATAATCCAATATTAAAATGGGCACAGATCTGAATAGACATTTTTCCAAAGGAGATATATAAATGGTCAATTAAGTACAAAGAAAACGTGTTCAACTAACAGTGAACTATCTAATAGGGACATTTTTTAAAGTCCTATTCATATTAGCAACAAAAAGAATAAAATACTTAGGAATTGCCTCAAGTAAAGAAATGGAAGTTTTAGACACTAATCTATGAAATACTAATAAGGGAAATTTAAAAAGACATAAATAAATGGAGAGACACTATGTATTCATGGATTGGAAGAATTAATATTATTAAAATATACATACTACTAAAAGTGATCTACAAATTTAATTTACCTCTTTCAAAATCCCATGATAATTTCTACAAAAATAGAAAAAAATCTAAAATTTAAATAGAACCTCCAAAACTCTATATAAGCAAAGTAACTTTGAGAAGTAAAACAAACCTGAAAGCGTTACAGTTTCCAACTTCAAATTATACTACAAAGCTATAGTCATCAAGATAGTATGATACGGATATATATATATATATATATGCCACTGAACCCAGAAATAAATTCACACATTTCTAGTCAGCTGATTCTTGACAAAGGTGCCAGGAAAAAACAATGAGGAAAAGATGTTCTTAAATAAATGCTGTTAGCAAAACAAATATCTACTTACAAAAGAATGGAATGGGACCACTATCATACCATACTCCAAAATCAACTCAAAATTCATGAAAGACTTAAATGTAAGACCTGAAACTGCAGAACTCCCAAAAAATAAAACAAAACAAAATAAAAAGGGAAAACCTATAAAAAGGGAAAGCCTTGACGTTGATCTTGGCAATAATTTTTTGGATATGAGACCCAAAGCATAGGCAACAAAAGGAAATATAAACAAATGGAGTTACTTCAAGCTAAAAATCTACTGTACTGCAAAGGAAAAGATCAGTAAAATGGAAAGAAAACTTATAAAATGGAAAAAATATTTTGAAGCCATATACATCAATACCAAAATACAAATAATTAACAAATGGCCAAAGGACACTAAATAGAAACTTCTCAGAAAAAAGAAATCTAGTTGACTTAAGATATATGAAAAAGTGCTCAGTATCACTAATTATTAGGAAAATGCAAATTACAACCATAATAAGATGTCACCTTAGAATGGCTATTATAAAAGGACAATGACTAAAATGCGTTGGTGAGGATATGAAGTAAAGAAATCTTTGTACATTTATATTCCCACCATCCATGATAGAAAACAGTATGGCAGTTACTCAAATAATTAAGAATAGAAATCTCATGTGATCCAGAAATCCAGTTTCTGAGTTTATTGAAAGAATCTGAAGTCACAATTGTGTAGATACATCTGTATGTTCATGTTCACTGCAGTATTACAGTAGCCAATTTATGGAAACAACCTACATGTCATTTGACAGATGAATAAAGAAAATTTTTCATGGATAGGTGGATAGATTTGATAGATAAATGCCTCTCTCTCTCTCTCTCTCTCTCTGTGTGTGTGTCTCTGTCTTTATATATTATAATACATATTATATATAATACATAATTCATACAATGGATTATTACTCATTCTAAAAAATTCTGTCATTTTTCAATAACATGGATGATGGAGGACACTGTGCTAAATGAAATAAGTAAGACACAGAAAAAGAAATACTGTGTGATCTCACATATGAAACCTAAAATAATCAAACTCAGAAATACAGACTAGAATGGGGTTTGATGGAGGGCAATGGATGATGTTGGTTAAAGTGTAGAAAGTTTCACTTATGCAAGATAATATTCAATTTCAATTCTAGAAATTGAAAGTATAGCATGGTAAAGATAGTTAACAGTAATGTATTATATACTTGAAATTTGAGAAGATAGATCTTAAATTAAACCCACTCACCACACTTGGGGCTCCTGGGTGGCTCAGTAGGTTAAACATTCAACTCCGGCTGAGGTCATGATCTCGTGGTTTGTGAATTAGAGCCCCATGTCGGGCTCTGTGCAGACAGTGCAGAGCCCACTTGGGATTCAGTTTCTGCTTCTCTCTGCCCTTCCCCTACTCATGCTGTCTCTCTCTCTCTCTCTCTCTCTCTCTGTTAAAAATAAATAAACATTAAAAAAAATTTAAGTCTCATCACACACACTCACATACACATACAGCGTACACTATGCAAAGGTTATGAATATGTTAATTAGCTTCAGTCTGGTGATGTTTTACAGTGTATACATATATCACTTCATCAAGTTGTATATCTTAAATATGTAATTTTCATAGATGAAGATATTCAGTAAAGCTGTTTAAAAATGCCCCAGTGTTTCTTCCTTGACCAACTTTTCTTAATCTACATTGACACCCTCAGAGATTTTATTCAGCTGAATGACTAAAAACACTATCTTATTTTGATGATTCCCAAAGTACATATTCAGCCTGAACTTCTTCTGAATCTAAGCTCATTTTTTCCAGCTGTGTACTCAGGAGGTCTACCTGAGTATTTAAAAAGCCTCTCCAAGGGCACCTGGATGGCTCAGTTGATTAAGGGTCTGACTGTGGCTCAGGTCATGATCTCACAGTTCATGAATTTGAACCCCACATTGGGCTCCGTGCTGACAGCTCAGAGCCTGGAACCAGCTTCGGATTCTGTGCCCCCTCTAAACAGTCTAGCCTCCTAAACTGTCTTCCTTCTTCTGTTCTACTTCTTTGCCCTTCATTGTTAACATAGCATCCAGAATAATTCTGCAGTAATACAAATCTTACCTTGTCACTCATATGTTTATACCTTTCCAGTTCATACAACGTCATACAAGGCTCTCCATGACATGCCTATCTTCTTATATTTCTGAAATCATGTCTCATTCCTTGTCATATTTTTTATCCTGAACAGAATATCTAATAAATGACATTTCTATTTTCTATATTAATTTATATCTTTTTACTACATATTCTTTATTTTAGATGAATGGGTTTCCTGTTATGGATAAGCATGAGTAGTCATAACAGTATATATTTAGATGATCTCATCCTCGATGGACATGAATCATGGAAGACCATAAATCAGGAATATTTATAAGGCATGCATGGGAACAGACAAGAAATATAAAGCCTACATAGAAAATTGGAAAAATTAAAATCATCTTTCATAGTGAGGCAATTTACTCATTCAATTCACTATTCATACTGGTTGATTTTTTTTCTATAAATGACTTTGATTTAAGTATTCAAATGTCCCTTTTATTCAGGGTGGCAAAAATGAAACAGAATTTCCTGCCTACTCATAAACTGTAGCATGTTATCCCTATGAATGTGTTTTCTTTATTTATTTTTATTACAGGTAGAATTTATTATGATGGAAAGTAAAAGTATTAGCTAAATTTTCCTCACACCACAAATCACAGACTGAATATAGTTTTTATAAGAAATTTTAACTCAAAACTTTCCAATGATACAGAAATAGTGGGATCTATAAAGCATGCAAACTCTGTTTCAAGACTTTTTTCTCTTCAAATGACATCCAATGTGATGGATTTCTTTTTAACAACATTGAGCTGAGCCATTAAACTAGCTTTAACAATTTATGGTTTGGCCATAAAACATGCAATATTTACATGCTTTGATAAAAATTAATTGTTACATTCAACCAAATAGTGTAATATATATATATACATATATATATATATATAACCATGTATAGCACTATACTAGATACTTTATTGTGAGAACTTTAGATATGTACAGTTTTTCTACTTTGGAGCTTCTATTATGGTATTAATAACTAGTGCAAAAAAATAAAAATAAGTTTATTTAGAAAGAAGGTTTAAATAACTATAAATGGAAAGTAAGACATTGATTTTCATTTACAGGGGATATGTAAAGACATGTAGAAACAAATTTGGATGTCTGGCATTTTTTTCTCAGAAATAATCTGTTTCTAAATAAGCGTTTACTTGATTAATCTGAGAAAACTTTCTCAGAGAATTAAACCCCCAGAACTCTCAATTAAAATAGGAGAACAGTATAATGTGTTAAGTTTAAAAACCCATATTAGGGGCGCCTGGGTGGCTTAGTCGGTTAAGCGTCCGACTTTCGCTTAGGTCATGATCTCGCGGTTCGTGGGTTCGAGCCCCGCGTCGGGCTGTGTGCTGACTGCTAGCTCAGAGCCTGGAGCCTGTTTCAGTCTGTGACTCCCTCTTTCTCTGACCCTCCCCTGCTCACGCTGTCTCTCTCTCTTTCTCTCTCCTAGAAATAAATAAAAAAATATTAAAAAAAATAAAAAAAATAAAAACCCATACTAACTATACACAACCAAGAGCTGACCCTTAACTCGAGGTGACCAGCAACCTTAGAGGATGGGTTAGTACCAGATTAAGTTCTTGGAAGATATTGGCAGCAATTGGAATGATATAACTCTATCTTCTTTGAACTTTTACTTCATCACATATGTTCTGTTTAAGTTAAAGTAGCCAATACTTCCCCCTAGGTCCACAGATGTGTGTACACAACTTTATCTTCTAAACTAATTGTTCTTAAAACAATTTGATAAGTTTACAAAACTGCTAATCTATTCGAGAAATATAAAATTACTTTAAACAATCAAAGAAAATCTCTTGCCAAGGTCAAAATTATTTCACATAAATGAACCATGATTATAGATACTAATTGAGGTCACCGAATTAATTGGATCCTGATTTTTAGTTATAGCCGCATTTTAAAAATATACTGATACAAAGTTATAAAAGCAAAGGCATAAATATTTTTGTATTTTATATGATATTGCTTAAGCAGAAGTTTACCAACAATTCATGTAGGCAATTTTATCTATCTTATGTAGTTGATGTCCGTATTGAATATGGCCAAAATATTTGCTATTTTGCCAGCTACATTAATAAGCATTAATAAATGCTTATTAATGCTTATTAATTATTATTATTAATATATTATCAATAATATACATTTACCCAAGATTTATCTGATAGTTTCATCACTGAGTTTGAAGATTTGACCACTATGACTATCTTAGTCTAGATTTGCTGTACTTGTTCATTTATAGTCAAATCTGGACAAAGGAGGGATGCCTGGATGGCTCAGTTGGCTAAGCAATCCACTTTAAAGGGCTCAGGTCATGATCTCGCAGTTCCTGATTTCAAGCCTGACGTCGGGCTCCATGCTGACAGCTTGAAGCCTGGAGCCTGTTTTGGATTCTGTGTCTCCCTCTCTTTTTGACCCTCCCTTGGCTTGCACTCTATCTCTCTCTCAAAAATAAATAAACATTAAAAAATATAATATAAAAAATTGGACAAGGGAGCACCAAAGAGTACACAGGGACTAGTCTGGAAGCTAAGCAATCCTCCATTCCCCCATTTCATAACAGCATTCCTAACTCCTGATGATCAGAATCAACTACTCTTGTCACAATGCTGAGTCCTCTTATAAGCTCTGTTCCCTGAGTTCAAAGATCTCTAAGTGCCCTGGTAACACTCAGAGGTAATAGTTAGTTGAGACTTTTTCTTTTCTCCTGATGAAAAAGTTTTGTAAGGAAAACTTTCATGCATATCCACATGTATAAATGCGAGTATTCAGAGAATGCTATATTTGGAGAGTGGTTCAGCATATTCTGGACTGTGAGCATGTTTACCTGAAAAACCTCTTTATAATTATTTGTATTAGCCAAAATTATTGAAAAATATTTAAGAACAGTTATCATAAAACCATTGTATGTTTCAACTTAATGCACAAAATATTTTTCAAACATTGAATATCACTCTCTGTGGATTATCTCCCCTCAATATTTATTTTTGTTTTGCTGAGATATAATTGGCATACAGCACTGCATAAGTTTAAGGTACACAGTATAACGATTTGATCTGTGTATGTTGTGAGGTTCACTCCATTAGAGTATACTGGTACTATTTTATCAGTTAAAAAGAACTAACAGAATCATGGACAAATAATTCCATATATAAACTATATATCACAAGAAGATTTTTCTATTCCCCACTCCCAATATTTTTATAGAGCTACCATGAAAGACTCCCTTGGATCAGGGAGAAAGAAGTGATGTCACATTCCCTAATGCATTTAGGAGAATAATTGATACCAGTACATATTCGCTATGCACATCTTACTTCTGGAAGTAGGTGGAAGGCAGCCAAAATGTACCAGCTTGAGAATAAACTATATCTCATTTCCTAATACCAAACTGAGCCAATATGCTGCAACACTGGAGATAATTATGTTTGCATCAGCAATCATGCCATAACATTTCACCTGACATACAGAGACTGTCAATGAGTGCCATTAGAAAAACATCAGAGATAAATCACAAATACCTTCCTTCTTCCTAGCATCCCCAGACATAAGATCGTCTAGTACATGATTATCACCATTTCTCTCAGAAGTGTTCAGATTGTCATTCACTTCTCTTCTATCACACAATTTCATATCCTCTCTCTATTTCCTACGGAGTCATATAACATGCAGTTACAGGAGTCTGGATTTTTCACTTGTCAAGAGACTTTTGTTAAATGTGTCAGCACTCATTTCTTTTTATTTTTGTATAGTTCCCATTGTGAGAATGTAGCAAATTTTGTTTATCGATTCACTAGTGAATGCATAATTTGTGTTGGTACTACTTCTTAAATATCTGTCTATATATTATAACAGCCTGCTTTAGTAGAGTCTGTTAATGTTGGCTACTGCATTCCTCTTCATTGTAGTATTCACATTTTACTTTAACTCTTGCAGAGATGGAAATCTATACCATTGATGACTCCCCAATGTCACTAATAACTATGGAAGAACATCCCTGTACAGAGATCTCAAAGAGCAATAGAATTATCCTCCTAAAATACATATACGACTCAGGGATAGAAATACTGGGATTATGTGAAGATTAATTTGCCTCAGTACTAACAGATCACAGATATATACAGAATACATTTTATGTTGCACATTTCTAGCAGTTTAAAAAAAAGCTGTTATTCATACACTCAAATGCCTCAATCTAAAATGATCAATAATACTGCAATTGAAAGTTTTTTCTATAATCTTAACCAAAAGTTGACTTTACTCAGGTTAATATTTTTATTAGATTACATTGAAATATAAAATTTAATTATTAATTTTCCAACATTATTCCCTTGATGATTTTAGATATTTTGATATCATTCCCTGATATGCCCTCTGTCTGAAAACTTTGTCTATTGTGTCCTTCATTTAACTAAATCCTGACTTTGATGTAATCATATTAGTTAATGTCTCTTGCAATGGTTTGGCTTCAATTTGCATTTAAATTGCTTCAAATGTATCATCTTATTCCTAGATTACAAGGATATTTTTCTATGTTCCCTTCTAACTTAGAACAGTAAATTAATAGTGTATTCAAGAGATACATTTTTATATCACCTATTTTCTTTTTAAAATTCTCAATGAAATTTGGGGCCATCTTCATTATATATATATACACACACACACACACACACTTATAGATACACACACATACATATATACATGTATGAATAAGTACTATTTTTTTTAAAATTTTTTTAATGTTTTATTTATTTCTAGGAGAGAGAGAGAGAGACAGCGTGAGCAGGGGAGGGTCAGAGAGAGAGGGAGTCACAGACTGAAACAGGCTCCAGGCTCTGAGCTGGCAGTCAGCACAGAGCCCGACGCGGGGCTCGAACCCACGAACCGCGAGATCATGACCTAAGCGAAAGTCGGACGCTTAACCGACTAAGCCACCCAGGCGCCCCTGAATATGTACTATTTATGTGATACTACATATACATAAACATAAGTATCATATGTATATATGTATCATATATATATACATAGATATTCATATATGGTAGTTTATGTGCTAAGACTTAACAACCAATAAGACAAATCATCCCTAATTCCAAATAATTAATATACATTGATGACTTTCACAAACAATAAATTTGTCATCATCCATTGGGAAAAGGCTATAGTAAACAAATGACAAACATATAAGTACAAAATTGAAAATCAATAAATTTAAATTAATAAAGATAATGTCAATAAAAAAATCAAAAGAAATGGTTAGTTACCCTATGTAAACAGGGTATTGGAAATGGTTAGTTACCCTATGTAAGCAGTGATACAGAAACATTTCACAATGACCAGAATTAAGATACAAAGTAATGAATGAAAAGTAGCCAGGAGCATAAAAATGAAACAAACTGTTTGCCCCGAAAAATAGTACTAAATGTTTAAATTACACAGACAATAAGAAAGAAAGGTAAAGGAAAATATGAAAGAAGCCAGGTCCTGACCCAGTGGACAAGAGCAAAGCTTTCATAACTAACTAGTTAGTTGATTTGCGTGTAAGGTACCATGGGCATAATTTTTTGTTGTTCTCACTAGTAACTCTTCGGAATAGCTTTTTTGTTTGTATGGTTTTAGGTGTCTATAATTGTGCACAGAATACTCTCATTTCTTTCATTCTAAACTGCAAGTCTTTTAAAGGCAGGAAGAAAACTAGCTATATCTCAAGAATATATTAGACTTATTAAATATTTCTGAGAGCAATAATACCATAACGTCTCAACTTACATTTAGTTTGCTATTTAAATGACCAATAGGAAAACCTTTTTGATTTAGGGAATGAGACATGGGAAAATGGACTGATTTGCCAAATATATTGAAATGGAGAAAATAAAATTATAATATGAGTAAAATGAAGAGAACAAAGAACCCATGCATCAAGAACACCCTTATCTATCAGTTTTTTTTGCTGAGGTCTTTAACAGTGGCTACCAGAATCAGACAAGCATTTTCAAACTCATCCAGATTTATGGATTAAAAATGCCATCAGCTGTGTCTGCCTTAAATAAAAATAGCCACAATACTACCCATAGTTACTAGAATAACTCATGATTGATTGATAGATCATCTCAAATTCACCTTCCTCCTTTGAAACACAGAAGTTATAGAATTTTGTTGTTATTCTGTAGGGATTTTCTGAAATACTAAACCTTCAGTTATTATTCATTGCATCCCTAATGTATCAAAAACTATATATTTTTGAGAGCAACATGCAATCTTGTTAGAAAGACTGTTTTATAGAGTTGATTTTTCTATCTTAAGAGTGCTAGTTATTGATCCAAATGCCATAAACATCATGATTTAAGCTTGTTTCTTGTTTATCGTCTACGGTTTCTCTTCTTTATGTTAGGTAGAAAAAAAAAAAAGGAGTGGAGCACATTTGGAAGGCTGAGTTGCTGTAAGATCTGTTAACACCAAGAACAATGACACAAATGACAGTAGAGCTAAAAATGGTTGATAACTTTCCAGTCACAATCTGTTAATGTCTTCTTACTTTTTATATCTGTTAAATGAAATTATTTATTCACACTTATCAATTTTAACAGTAATAATATGTCTCAATTTCTAAAATATGAGTATTTATAAGAAGAAATGCACAGGTTAGCTAGCAAAATCTTGCTTCTAAAATATCAGTAGTACGCTCCTGTAGAGAACAAGAAAGAGTGACATTCTCAATGTTAGTAAAAGCCAGAAAACTACCAACATTTCAGGTCATTGTTGAATCTATATTAGGTTAGCAAGGCTCAAATATTTCCAGTATTGTAAATTTTTAAATCATTTTTTAAAATTTCCCCAGTGATTTGTAGTTGTCCTAAGAATGCCTTTACATAATGGATTTTTTTCCCCCATAATTGAGAGCATTAGCTAAAACCAGGAAATGCACTTTTGTAATTTTCTGTGGTTTCTAAACATATAGTGTGGATTTTAAAAATATATAAACTGCTATAAAACTGATACAACCTGATTCACAGTAGTGAATTACAGAAATTACTGCATACTATTAAAGCTAAGTATATTTTTGAATACTGTGAAAAATTATCCACGTATTTGTTTTCCTTATTAAAATCTGTTGGAAAACAATTTAACAGACTAGGAACTACTAATTTATTTATTTATTTATTTATTTATTTATTTATTTATTTATAATGTAAACATGGAGGGAGAGAGGGAGAGGGAGAAGGAACATCTTAAGCAGGCTTCACGCCCAGTGTGGAGCTGGACACAGGGCTCAATCCATGATTGTGAGATCATGACCCCAACAGAAATCAAGAGTCAGATTCTTAATTGACTGAACCACTCAGGTTCTCCTAAGAGTAGGAAATTTAAAACAACAACAACAAAATAGACAAGGTAAAATGAAAGTGACACTAATTGATGCAATGTATTGTCTAGATCAAAATGATTTAAATTAAGCCCTGTATGGTAAAGCACAGGCTTTTATAGGTTTATAGATTTTCTAATCCTTAACTTTGTCTTCTTATCTCAGACTGATAAAATTAAAAAACAGTATGTTCTCTTGAAGGAAACAAACTCTTTTCCTTGATTCAGTCCTGTCTGTAGTGAAGAAAATAAAAACTTTTCTTATATATAAAGATAACCTCGTTGTTTTCATTATTTTTTTCCAAGTATGTTTCCTTCTACTGCAAATTTAACCCATGCTTCAAGTTAAATTAATTGAAATCAATTCACTTTAACCAATTATTTTTCATAGCCTGAGTTTAGATATTTTACATACATATTAAAAACAAACTACAGTCTTAAAAAAAGAATCTAAAAACCCACTACAATTTCTACCTTTAAATTGATAAAAATTTGTTAAACATAAAAGTTATGTACATATGAAACATTATACAGTTGTATGTTATTAACTACTAGAGAGAACTATTCAATAAATATGTGTGGTAGAATTGCATTGGACATAAAGTAGTGTAAATAAAGACTGTCAGGGAAAAATATATTGTGAGATAACTTATAAAGCTTTTGTATCTTAATAATAGCTTTACAACACAAACAAGCCACACTTTATCCAAATATATTGGGTTGCAGCTAAAGTAGTCCTTAGAGAAAAATTTTAGTCACTAAATGAAAAAAGTTCTCAAATCAATGCCTTAGTTTCCAACTCTAGAAATTCGACAAAAATAGCAAATTAAAGAAGAAAAGAAATCAAGATCAGAGCGGAAAGCAATGATATAGAAAGAAAATTTAATAAAAGATATTTCCATGAAACCAAAAGCTACTTCTTTTAAACAGTAAAATTGTTAAATCTCCTAGTACACTGAGCAAGAAAAAAAGAGCAAAGACACAAATTACCAATTTCATAAATGAGAGAGGGAGCATCAACACATAGTTTATATACATTAAAAGTTTTGTTATGGGAACATTATGAGCAACTTTATTCCCATAGTCAACAACTTAGATGAATTAGAAAAATTGTTTAAAAGACACACACCATTATATCTTACTAGAGTTAATACAATTAGTACACAACTTAATACTCCAAAATCCAACAAAGAAACGGTTTTGTAGTTAAAATTAATTTTTCAAAGAAACCCCAAGCCCACATGATTTCCCTAGAAAATTTTACCAGACACCTTCAGGAAAAAATAATTCCAGCTCTACGCAAAATCTTTCAGAATGTTGAGGAGTTGAGACCTCTTAATTTTAATTATTCCAAAAATGTTATTGAATATAACAGCTGTCATTTTACATTTTGTTTCACATATATATTCATATATATATCTTTTATATTCTTCTATATTTTTACTATTTTGGTTTGCATTGAGTGAATATTTTCTAATTTAGCATTTTAATTTCATTAATGAAACATCAATCACAAGAAAGCTGCAATGACTACATTAATAACGGGAGATAATAGATGCTAAAACAAAAAGATGCTACTAGAGATAGAGTTATTTATAATAATAAAGAAGTTAATTTATAAGGAGTACATGGTAATTATAAAATACATTCACTTAATAATAGAACAGCAAGATTCACAAAGCAAAAATAACACAATGAAGAAAAAAATGAACCATTCAAACATAATCACTGGAGACTTCAATGCTCTAATGTATTAGCTTCCTAGAGCTGCCGTTAAAAAAAAAGTGTCCCAAACTGATGGCTGATAAAATGAACTTTATTGTTTCACAGTTCTGGAGGTTACAAGTTCAAAACCAAAGTGTTGGCAGGATCATGGATCATCCAAAATCCATAGGTAAATATCCCTCTTGGCCTCTTCTAGCCTCTGATAGTCCTAGGTGTTCCTTGGCTTTGGGCATAATTCTAATCTCTGCCTCAACCTTCACATGGTTATCTTCCCTCTTTGTCTGGGTTTCTCTGTGTCTGTATGTGTCATTCTCCCTGTGTACCTGTGACTATGTCCAAGTTTTCCTCTAAATACATGGACACTAGCCATACTTTATTAAGATACTGGATTAAAGGCATACTAATGACCTCATCTTAACTTCATTAAGTATGCAAAAGCCTTGTTTTAAAGTATGATCACATTCGAAGGTACTGGGGATTAGGGTAACAATATATTCTTTTTAAGGTGACACAATCCAACCCATAACATCTAATTTCATTAATGGATAGAAAAACTAGACTAAAGATCAATAAGGAAATAAAAGTCTTGAATAATACTATAAGCTGTCTGAATCTTACAGAAAGCTGTAGAACACATGACCCAGCAACAACAGAATATTCTTTATTTTCAAAGACATATAGAACATCCTCTAGGTTGGACTATGCATTAAAACCATAAAAGAAAGCTCAATTAATTGAAAGAATAGAAATAATATAAAATATGGTCTCTGAGGGGCACCTGGGTGGCTCAGTCCATCAAGCGAGCAGCTTTTGCTCAGGTCATGATCTCATGGCTGGTGAGTTCAAGTCCCACATCAGGGGTATGTGCTCAGAGTTCAGAGTTTGGAGCCTGCTTCAGATTCTGTGTCACATTTTCTCTGCCCTGCCCCTCTCTCCCCCTGCCTCAAAAATAAGCAAACATTAAAACTATTTTAAAAATATAGTCTCTGAAAATAATGGATTTTCATAGAAATTAATAACCATTGATATTTGAGGAAACTTACAACCTCACGGAAATTTTAAAAAGACATGTGTCTAAATAACCAATAGGACATAGGAAAAATCAAAAGGGAAATCAGAAAGTAATTTTAAATGAATGAAAATAAAGATATATGAAAATTTATGGAATGCAGGTAAAGTTGTATTTAGAAAAAAATTTCCAGCTATAAAGCCCTATATAAGAAAAAAAAATCTCATATCAAGTAACCCAACAGTCTAACACTCTAGGAAAAGAAGAGTAAGCTAAACCTAAAGCAAGAAAAAAGGAAGAATAAAAATTAATAAATTAATGAAGTAGAGAATAGGAAAACAATAAAATCAATAAAACCAAAATTTGGTTCTCTGAAAAGATCAGCAAAATTGATAAATTTTTAACTAGTTTGACCAAAAGAAAAAGAAAGAAGACTCAAGTGGCTAGACTCAGAAATGAAAGAGAAGACATTGGTACCAATTTTACAAAAATAAAAAGTGGTATAAAACAATACTATGAACAAATGTATGCCAACAAATCAGGTGACTTAGGTGAAAGGACAAATTTCAAAGCTGACTCAAGATAAAATAGACAATCTACTGAGAACTACAAGTGCCAAAATTTTATCAATTAAAAAAAAAAAAAACTACCAACAAAGAAAAGACCAGGCCCAGAGGACTTCAATCCTGAATTCTACCACATGTTCAAAGAATACAAATTCTTTGCATGCTTCCACATAATGGAAGAGGAGGAATATTTCTCAATTTATTTTATGAGGCCAGTATTATATCAAAACCAGACAAAGAAATCACAAAGAAAGAAAACTACATACTCATATCTCTAATGAATATGGATGCAAAATCCTCAACAAAATACAGGAAAACTGATTCTAACAACATATACAAAGAATTGTATACAATGACCAAGTAGAATTTATGCCAGTGATGGAAAGTTTGTTTCATATCCAAAAATAAATTAATGCAATATCACTTATATTCATACAATAATAATCAAAAAGCCTACAAAGATCATCTCAATGCATGCAACATAATTATTTGGGAAAAAAAAACCCAGCTAACACACATTCATTATGAAAACCCTCAACAACCAGGAAAGAAAAAACTTTCTAAATTTGAAAACTCACAGCTAGTATCAGACTTAATGGAAAAAGACGAGCTGTGTTTCCTTCATGATGAAGAAGACAAGGGAGTCCAGTCCCACTGATTGTATTCAACATTGCATTAGATTCTAGCCAGACAAATTAGGAAAAGAGGGGTGGAAGGGTGAAGAAATGGAAGGCATCCTGATTAGAAAAGAAGGAAATTGTCTCTATCCACAGATGATTTTGTACACAATAAATTCTTAAAGAATTCACTAAAAACCATTAGACCTAATAAATATATTCAAGCAAGGTTATCAGATACAGATCCATATAGAAAAACCATTTGTATTTCTAAACACTTGGATAAACAATCCGAAAATATATTTAATAAAGACATTTCATTTACAAGAGCATCAAAAAGAATAAAAATAAGATTAAATGTGGGGAACCTGGTTAATTCAGTTAGAAGAACATGTCACTCTTTGTGAGTTCGAGTCCCATGTTGGTTAGAGAGATTACTAAAATAGTAAATAAATAAAAACTTAAAAAAGTAGCAGCAAGTGTAACAAAACTACAAAACTTATATTCTGAAAACTACAAAACATTGTTAAAAATTATTTTAAAGATCTGAATAAATAGAAAAACATCCCGTGTTCATGGACCAAAAGATTTATAATGGCAATACCTGTCCAAAGTGATCCAGAGGTTCAATGCAATCCCTGTCAGAATCTCAGAAAATTTTGTAGAAATTGACAAACTAAGTTTAAAATTCAAGTAGAAATGCAAAGGACCCAAAATAGCCAAAACAATCTTGAAGAAAAAAAGAAAGCAGAAGGACACACACTTCTCCATGTCAAAACTTACTACAAAGCAATGATAATAAAAAAAAAAATGTTGCATGAGGGTAGACATGTAGATCAACAGACTACAAATGAGAATCCAGAAGTTACGTCTATAGTCAAGTGTTTTCCCACAAAAGTACAAAGATCATTTAATGAATAACCTTTAACAAATGATGCTCAGGTCAACACCATACATAAAAGAATGAAGTTGGGCCCTTACCTAACAACACACAAAAATTTACTCATAATGGGTCCAAGACCTAAATATAAAAGCTGAAACTATAAAACTATCAGAAAATATGGAAGTAAATCATTATGAATTTAGATTTGACAAAAACTTATTAAATATGACAAGAAAAGTTCAGTAACAAAAGGTAAGATAGATAATCAGTGTTTCCTAGCAGAGCTATAGCACTTAGACAAAACCAATGGCAAATGGAAGCATGCGGGGCCCAGAGAGGTCAACAGCAGCACCCTAGGTCTTGTTTCTTCTGCAGCAGTGTATATGATGGGGGATGGGGAGGGGACAACTAGCAGCGAAGAGACCTTGTAAAGTGACTGCAGATCCTTTGTGGCTCAGCAGTGTGTTCCCCATAGATGGCCATGTCTACACCCTCCCATGTGCCTGTAACAGAACTCCATCTAACCTGGAGGAGGCCCATCTTACCTGACCAGGAGGTCAAAATTTCAGCTGAGTGTATATATGATCACAAGGTTCAAACCGGATGCTGACAATGATGTCTATCTGGTATTGTATACGGAAGACTTTGATGTGGAGTCCAAATATATAGGACAGTTTGTGTTTCTGAACCAAGGAAAATAAGAAATAATGGAATGCTGTATACCTACATTGCTCTCCATCAAGCTGGCAATTTATCTCAGTATAATGGGAAACATGTTTAGTGTAATGGGAAAGCACCTTATGAATCCTCTCATTTCCTGCATAATCACAAAATCCAAAGAAATCAATCTTCTCCTTGGGGAACCTGCTACACCGCAAATGGAAGTTGAAAAGAAATGGACAAATGCTCTGAATGAAACTGTTTTTCACTGGAGATCAAGAATAACACTAAATTTGGTGGCAGGTGACATTGTTTTTGATAAGTTCTCTCTTCCTGCTGATGTGCATGAATAGGTTAAGAAATCCAGTTAGGAAAAAAAAAATGTCTGTTACTTCCCTATTCCGTTCTTGGTTCAGCCAAGTAATGAAGTGATAGATTAAACATCATAAATCATACTCCTATTGGGCTACCTCTCACAGTGTCCTACAGAAAGATCTCACTGGGGAAAATATCCTTCAGGATTCATGAGCAAGATTCTATATTCTCCTTGTAGTAGTTTGGGTTTTCAAAGACAGTTGCTAATGAGGTGAAAGGAATTTTTACAGATATCAACTTTAACCTTCATTTTTAACTGCATTTCATCTTCTTTTTGACTTCCTGGCTTAAAAAAAATGTCATCAATTTCTGAAGGAAAAACAAGAGCATGACTGCAGTATCCACCAAAGCAATGATTCGGTTCCACTGCACAGTGATTACATTACTTTTCCTTCTAGAAGAGAAGATGAATTTCCTAGTCCTTATCCCAGAAGACATTGGACTAGCAACTAAACTAGAGAAAGTAAATGACCATTCTTTGGTGAGCCCCAAGACCTGAAATTCAGTTTGGTACTTACAGTGAATGTGAATGGGAAACCAAGGAATATGTCATACTTCCCGTACCATGTCTGTACCTGAGGTGCTGTGTATTTGCTCCTGCATATCAAGTTTAAAAGTTGGTATTCTTGATTAATCATCAGTTTTGTCAATTGATGGAATATGCTTTTGCCTTTCTCTTTATATTACCTCAGCTTTATGAATTACAAGTTAAAGTCATTTTTACATCTATCTTGGAAGGAAATTATCTACAAAGCTGCAAGCACATTCATTGACTACGTCTTGGCGTTTACTATCACCATGCCAACATCATATTGGCTGCCATGTTTTAGGGACAATGTGGTGTTTCCTGTTCACCTTTACCAAAGATGATTTTAACCTGTGGATAAAAGGAGAGCAAGCATATTTAAGAAGTTTAATGAGGAAAATTCAAAGTAGAAACCCCATGCAGACTAAATGTTCTATCGCTTTAAAGAAGTCATTCTGTGGTTGGCTGTCAGGTGAACAAAGCTTGGATTTAGTATTTTTGGAAGCTTTGATATAGTTTCCTCAGACATTACATCTTCAGCATTCCCAAAAATGTCTTAAACATTTTTCATATGTCTTATTTACCTTTATGTTGCATCTGGAAAGAACTATTTGCACCTCCCTTTTACAACATTTAAACATCTGTCCGGGTCACAGTGTGTTGCCCGTCTTTGGTCACCCTTTTAATATGGTGGGTCTCCATGCAGGAATGTCCAGCGTTGGCCATACCCTTACTACAGTGTTTTCCCGTGAGGACGTACCTGGAGCACAGAAGGAACCCACATCTATGTATCTATCTATCTATCTATCTATCTATCTATCTATCTATCTATCAGAGACACAATTTCATTGTGAATTTTAAATTTACACAAGGCATTTACATAGGCATGTAAATTCACCCATTTGGATTCCCTGGAATCAATGGCTTATTTTCTTTTTGCTTAAATTTTGATTGCTTTAAAGCTTATTGTATTAAGGTAATATTCTAATTTAAAGTAAATCTACCTGACTATGAAAATAATACATCAATTAGACATGATTCAAATTATTTTTAACCTTTTGTTTGGTTTGATTTGTGTTTCAAAGGATCATGATGAAAGTGAAAAAAACATCCACATACATAATCAGAGAAAATAATATGCTAATTGTATATCCAATAAAAAACTAACATCTAGAATATATAAAAAAAACTTGTATAACTCATAATCAAGAAAAAAATTCAATTAAAAATGGGCAAAAGTTCTCCAAAGAAGACAGATATACAAATGGTCAGTGTGTACGTAAAAAGATGCTCAATATTAGCCATCAGGGAAGTGCAAATCAAAACCACGGTGAGGGGGACCTGGGTGTCTCAGTTGGTTAAAGGTCCACTCTTGATGTTGGTTCAGGTCATAATTTTGTGTTTTGTGAGTTCGAGTCTTACATCAGGTTCTGCACTGAAGGAGTCTGCTTGGGATTCTCTGTCTCCCATTCTCTCTGCCCCCCCCCCACTCTCTCAAAAATAAAAGAAATAACATTAAAAAATAAACACAGTGAGATACTACTTTAAACCTAATAGAATGACTAGAATTAAAAAAAAAGATAACAACAAGCTTTGGCAAGCAATGAGAAAAATCAGAACCTATATACACTGCTGGTTGGAATGCAAAATGATGCAGCAGCTTTGGGAGACAGTCTGGCAGCTCCTCAAACTTTGAAACTCTGAGTTACTATATGACCCAGAAATTCCACTGTTAGATATATTCCCAGGAGAAATAACAATATATGCTATACAGATACTTGCACATAAATATTTATAACGGCATTACTCATAGTAGCTAAAAGGCAGAAACAATAAAAATGTCAATCAAAGGATAAATGGATAAACAAAATATGGTATATCCTTACAGTGAAAATTTATTCATCCATTAAAAAAAAAACCAAAATACTGAAATACGCCACAACACCAATGAACTTGGAGACATTATACTGATAGAAGTAAGTCCCAGTCACAAAAGACCACATACTATATGATTCCATTCATATGAAAGAACAGGGAAATATATAAAGATAGAAAGTAGATTAATGTTCACTTATGGCTAGAGGAGAGGGGACCTGGGAATGTGGGGAATAGATACATAAAGGATGTGGAGACATTTTTTGAGGTGTAAAAACTTTTCTAGAATTGACTGTGTTGATGGCTGTACATGTTTATGAATATACTAGAAGTCACATTGAACTATACAGGTCAAGTGTGTGAATTATAAGGTATGCGAATAATATATTAGAAGAAAGAGAGGTGTTGGTGGTACAAAGACCCATTTGAAAGCTATTGCAAGATAAGGGAAAACAGGTGTGTGTGTGTGTGTGTGTGTGTGTGTGTGTGTGTGTGTGAGTGAACTAGAGTAGAAGTTACCTAATATGACAAAGTAAGTATATAATAAAATAACTATTTTATATTGCATTGACTATTGTTAAGGCCTGTTAATGCTCAAATCAATTAATTTTTATAATAATATTAGAGTAGGTCATTTTCTAGTCTATAGGAAAAGAAACTGAGGATAAGAGCTCAAATAATTGCTCAAGTATATGGTGCTGAACCAAACATCCAACCATTGGCTTTGTGACCTTAGAATCCATACTCTTTAGTATATTGATACTTGGATGATTAATGGTTCATCATCCAACCGTCCAATGTCAAATATGTTTAAATCATTGAATTAGATGCTGAGATATACAGTCAAATATGATGTCATTAACATCAGTAACCTGTATCATGAAAGACAATGGTATGTACCATAAATCTGTAATTATAGTGAGATGTGATACCTACAGAGATATATACTAAGTGCTAGAGGAACATACAGTGAGATGTAATTCCTACAGAGATATATACTAAGTGCTCAAGGAACATACAAGAAAATTCAAACACTATGAAAGAGATGACAGCCAAAAAATATATACAGTAAGATTTTGGGTCTAGAATAATTGTTGATCACTTAGATAGCAATTAGCTAATCCTCTACAAGTAGATTCTACAAATATTATCTATATCCACACCCATGATTGTGTTCTTTAATTTATTTTCACTTTGCAGTTTCTATTCTATACATTGCATTCTGTGTTCTATTCTTATTATGGAACATTCTTGGCGAGGGCTTTGTTACTAAACTTTCTATGATGCTTTTTAAATATCTATCTCCGGATCTTCTATTGTAGACTATTAAGTCATTTAGTACAGGTAATATGCCTTATTCATCTTCCTGTCATATCATCACGGTCAGTGCCTGGCTTGTGGGTGCTTAATAAATATTTTTGAATAAGGAAATAATGGCATAAGTGAACAAATAAATGAAAGGGCCAATGTGTTATTTTGCCCATAAAAATTATATAGAAAAAATACTAGTTTGTGTGTAGTAAAAGTTGGTTATAGAAGAGACTAGATGTGTTTTTTTTTTGAATTTACTGAATCAGTGATAGATGATAGATAGATAGATAGATAGATAGATAGATAGATAGATAAAACCAGTACATAGGGAATTCATTAGAAAATCAAAGTTAGAGCTTATCAATTTTAGAGCATTTTCACAGAAGTGAGAATTGAATCACTTCAAGAAAAAGAAAAGACAATGTGCATAAGACATATTATTCCTGAATAAAAGTAAGGGCTCAAAGAATTTGGAAAAGTTGAATTATAGTCAGTTCCACTAACCAAGTTCTCTACTTTCTCCTAAAACCCTCAAAACCAACAATGCAGAACACTAATGGTTGAAAACTATCCCTGCAAAAATATCAGGGAATTTGCGGTAGGTTAAAGGATTCCAAATGCAAATGCATTATGAAATTCCTAACCATGTTACCTTAATTTAGTTGGAGACTATAGAATTACAGAAGCTGGTATGAAAACAGAGACACCAGGCATTTGTGAAGAGAGAAAAGGGATAGAAGTTGATAATTAAACCAGGGATTTGAGACACCAGTTTTGAGTAATGCTAAGATCCAAGGCATGACACTTGAATATGCAATCAAATTATTATAGAGTTTAAGAATTTTGTACCATAAATTAAAGGAATAGTTACTCAACATGGAAATATTTATGTCATCATTAAGAGGCATGGACTAGAGCTGATAATTGAATAAGAAACTTAAGAATCTGAAGAAAATGGAAAACGGTCATGAATTTCTTTATGACTGTCACACAGGAGTTTAACAAAGTCAAATGTCATAACAATGTCTTGAACAAGTTCTCTTTAGTTTACTATAATCCTCAGGTAAGAAATGAAATTAAACTTCTCTACAATGGTAATATTTTATTCCCTTTACACTAACATGAATCTCCTTCTCTGACAGAAACCTGCCTCTCAAGGGCTCTTAATGTCACTTGTCACTTAACAAAGTCTGTGTTACTGTGTTGGCTGAAAGTCATGTTCAATTTTCACAACCTCTTTATTAATAATCAGAGTGTATCTCAAGAGACAAAATCCTCATACCTCATACCTACTTTTAGAAAAAAAAAGCTAATAGCTTTTACATTCATTGCAAAAGCAAGTCATTTAGGAGAGAAAAAGCTATCTGATTGTTTCAGCCAATTTAAATTAAATTGAAATGCCTTTTTATGAAACTCTGACTGAATGTGCTATGAAAGATTAAGATGCTTCAGCATTAAGGATGGGGTTAGTTTGAAGAAATGCCAGCTTACTCTCTGATTTTCATTCATCAGTTAAATTTCTAAGTTCTTTTTTTGCCTTTTAAATCAGTGATCCCATGAGTCATTATTCTACAGGTATTTCCTTTTTTTCCCTTAATTTTGTTAAAATAATTTCACAGTGGTAACATCCCTAATGGAAAATATAACTGCAACACAATCAGTTCATTATAAGAGAAATATATATGTCTGTCACAATATGACATATTCAGAGGGTTTGGTAGTCATAAAAATATTTATTTGTGAGCATCTATTTAAATAAAAGTATAAAAAAACCCTTAGTTTTTTTCCAAATAATTTTATTCTATTTTTTTAATCTAAGAATTATGATATGCACTCTGGAATGTTCTGGAAAACAGAAGTCACATAAATTTTACTTGAGGAGGAAGGTGAAGACTAATTGTGTTTTGTTTTTGTTCATCTGCTCTAAAATACTGAGGAGTTTACGTGTCCATATTACTTGTCATTTGGAATAACTCAATCTTGCGGACAGCCTAAATTTAGTGAGGATTATGATAATAATATTAACAGCTAAAATAATAACACTGACTTACTGAACCATGTGCCAGGAATTATGCCAACAAGTGTGCATGCATAGGTCTAATTTAATACTCTCAGCATTCATCCTCGAGATATTACCCTACCCTACTATTTGGAACACTGAACCCACTGCAGGGGAAGTGACTTATCCAGGATTTCACAAGACAATTAGGAGACCCAAAACCCAAACTCACTTGTCGTGCTTATAGCTTCATAATCTTCAAATGTTTTAGAATCTCAAGTTTGAGTTGAACCATTTTATTTCTGCCTTTTCTCCTCCTTAGTTCACCACTCTGAACATGTCCTCGAATAGCCACAAAAATATCACAAGCTTTGATTTGGGGGTTAAAAATTAAGCTTAGCAAGTAAGTGAATTCACAAATACAGAATCCACAAACAGTGAGGATCAACTGCATTTTTATGATTTAGTTTTTTCATCTGTCCCTCCAGGTCTGTGTGGAGCATTATAAAAATCATCTGAGAAGGCATATTATATTACTGATATATTAGATGTTCCATCTAAAACAGAAATAGGAGCAAAATAAGTATAATTGTTTTTCACCTATTAAAAATAAAACTAAAAACTTATGTGAATGATTTTTTATTTCAACTATATGCAATGCTGGAAAGATTTTATTTTCAACTTTAGTCTGTTATAGAAAGGGATATTACTATTTATATCTACTAACATAGTCTATTAATCATCCATTGCTGTATAACAAATTACTGAAGGTTAGTGGCTTAAAAAATTATCTTGTGGCTGGGTGGCTCAGGTGGTTAAGACACCAACTCTTGATTTCAGCTCAGGTCATGATCTCTCAGCTCATTAGCTTGAGCTTCAGTTGGGCTTCCCACTCAGAGCATAGAGCCTGCTTGGGATTCTCTCTCCCTCTCTCTCTCTGCCCCTCCCCAACTCACACATGTATGTGCATGCACATGCATGCCTAGCTCCTGCTCTCTCTCTGCCTTTCTATCTCTGTCTCAAAATAAATAAATAAACATTTTTAAAAAAATGTATTATCTTATGTAGTCTTTAAGTGGAGTGGTTTAGCTGGTTGGTTCTGGTGCAAAATTTTGAGTGAGTCATTTGAAAGCTTGACTGGGACTGGAGTATCACCTTCTACTCCCTTACATAGCTGTTAGCTGAATGCCTGGATTCCTTATTTTTCTTGGGCTCTTGGAAGGAGACCTCAGTTTCTCCCCAAGAAGGTCTGTTCATAGAGCTGCTAAGAACATGACTAACTTGAGCTAGCAAAGAAAAAGAGGAAATTCATTTTTATTGTTGGCCATGGAACCTCAGACCTACAGTAATGTTGAAAAATAGAGTAATGTTCTAGGTTAATATATAATTATGTATTAAATATATGCTATTTAAATATTATTATATCCTGATGAAAATATAACTTTATAGAGTCCATTTGCTATATTACAGATAAATTAACCAACAGTTAAATGAATTATTTTAAAATATTTTTAATCTTTCATCAGCACTTTTATAGAGGATCATATATACTAATGCAAGAGAATTTATATTAAATCTTATTTTAATCAAAGCATTTTGCAAGCACATTATATATTAGGTAATTTTTTTTTAATCTGACAATATCTATTCATTCAGACATATTTTCATCCTCATTATTCATGCATGCATTCATTTAACAACCATTCTTAGAGTGCCCACTACCTGTTAGACACAGTTATAAGCATCAAAATCTGCTTATATAAAGGTGTATAAAACAAAGAAAATGTTACCTCATGTAGTTTTCACTCTAGTGAGAAGAGACAGATTATAAGCATATTAACAAGTAAAATATATATTATATTGGATACTGATATTACATGGAGAAAAACAAAACTGAATAGTAGAGAAGAAGATACTATTAGAGATGAGTGAACTATTAAATACAATTATTGGACCCAACCTCAGTGTCGCTATCTAAAAAATATACCCAGAGAAATACTGAGTAGTAAACATTCCTGACATATTCAAACAATTTCAAAGGAGACTATTTGGCTGGAGTAGAGTGAGCAAGAGAGGGAAGAGCAGGAAATAATATCAGACCTGGATGCTCACTTTATCGTCCTAAATCATTATAAAGATTTCTTTTTTTTTTCTCCCCCCCCCCCCCGAATCAGAAGAGAAGACATTGGAGAAAGAAAGAGGAAAAAAACACAGAAAGTATTAATTACAAGTCTATTAAAATAAATACAGTGACTGATGAAAATGGCCTATGGTGTTGGTAGTAATTATAGACTCAATGTAATTTTCATTAAAATTCCAACATGCTTTTGTGGAACTAGGCAAAGTAATTCTGAATTATATTAGAACAAAAAAAAGGTAAAGGATAGTAAAATATCTGATGAAGAAAAACAGTATAAGTTCTTGTTATACATAATATCAATAATGGTTTTGAAAGTATAGTAAATTAAAGCACTGAAGACATGCTGGATGATACATCACTAAACCTAACAGAATTGAAGGAGTATTGGATCCAGGTTTGGGATTATCTTTTATGAGAAAGATGTTAATTTCTTCACCAGCCTTTAAAATATTCATACATTTTATTAATTTATTTTAAACAATTTTAACGTTATTTATTTTTGAGAGACAGAGCATAAGCAGGGTAGGGCAGAGAGAGTGGGAGACAGAAAATCCAAAGCAGGCTCCGGGCTCTGAGCTGTCAGCACAGAGCCTGATGCGGGACTCGAACCCATGAACTTCGAGATCATGACCTGAGCCAAAGTCAGACGCTTAATCAACAGAGCAACCCAGGAGCCCCTAAAATATTCATACATTATAATGCCTTGCTGTTATGCTTTATTTTGCCACCAGATTAGAAGAAATACAATAAAATATTGACAATGGATAAAATACTTAATGATATGTTAAAATAATAGCAGTGAAGTTCTGGGTTATCTCTCTAATATAATTTTACTTCAATTTTGATATGCTTCATTGAGTTGGAGCAAAAAAGTACACACTTCCAGTTATAAGATAAGTAAGTGGTAGGAATGGAATATACATGATGACAGATAACAATGATGTATAATATATGGGAATGTGTGAAGAGAGTAAATCTTAACTGTGTCTCATCACAAGGAGAACTTTTTTCCTTTCTTTTTCTCTTTTTATTGTAATACAATAAAAAGGGATGTATCTTTACAATACAATAAAAAGGGAGAGGGATGGTAACTAAACCCATTAAGGTAATCATTTCACTATATAACTCAATCCCTCATGGGATACACTTTAAACTCATACCGTGATAGATATAAATTACTTCTCAATAAAACAGGAAGAAAAAGAGACTACTTTGTAGATAGGAAATTAGCAATTGCAAATAATCTAGATATACCATGTGATACTGTGATTTATAATAAGAAATATTTATTTGGTCTTTGTTTCCTTTCTGTTACTAAGCTCTTAAAACCCTTGGAATTTTCTGAGTCATTAGAGCAATTAAGATTGTTTTGCTATGTTAATGAGGGTTCTTTTGTTATTTTGGAACCACCTAAAATGAGCCTGGAGAGCTAACCTTGTGATTAGAGGGGTGGATCTTTCAGTCTGATCCCCACCCTCCCCCAGGGAGGGGAGAGGGGCTGGAAGTTGAATCAATCATCCATGGCCAATGATTTATTCAATCATGCCTAGGTAAGGAAGCCTCTGTAAAAATCGAAAGGACTGGCTTGAGGGCTTCAATGTTGTTAAAGACCTGTAGATCTGAAGAGAATGGTGCACGTGGAAAGGGCATGAATCTCCATGCATTTTGTCATACATTGCCCTATGCCTGTGTTCCTGTAAACTGTTCCTGAGTTCCTATATCCTTTTGCAGTAAACCAGTGATCTGGTAAGTGAAATGTTTCTCTGAGTTCTGTGAGCTGTTCTAATAAATTAATGAAACTCAACGAAACTCAACTGGGGGGGGGGGGGTTGTGTGAACATCTAATTTATAGCCAGTCAGGGAGAAGCACAGGTAATAAACATAGGCTTGGAAGTGGCTCCTGAAAAATGCTGGGAAGGGGTGGGGGTGGGGGGGCAGTTTTGTGGCACTGATGTTTTACTTGTGGAATCTGATGTTACCATTGGGTAGATAGTGTCAAAATTAGGTTGAATTCTTAGACACACTATTGACATCTAAGAATTGTTTCTTGGTGGTATGTGAAACCCCCACACCCACACCCACAAACCATACTTGTGCTCCAATTTACTCGGACCCTTGAACCCATTAAAATACATCTGTCACTTTGATTATTGGGTAAAAATCATTGAGGATTTATTTTATTCTGTTTACCATTCTAAACAGTACTCTTGCATTTCAGTATTTTATTTGTTCTCTTGTTCAAGTTAATATTCATGTATCTTAAAGGCTTTGAGTTTTTTTTTTTTCCTGCTAAGTTTAGGTGATGGCAGGAGGAGATGAAACCAATAAAAAAGTAAGAATTTAAAATGTATTGGGGCGCCCGGGTGGCGTAGTTGGTTAAGCGTCCGACTTTCGCTCGGGTCATGATCTCGCGGTTCGTGGGTTCGAGCCCCGCGTCGGGCCCTGTGCTGACTGCCAGCTCAGAGCCTGGAGCCTGTTTCAGTCTGTGACTCCCTCTCTCTCTGACCCTCCCCTGCTCACGCTGTCTCTCTCTCTCTCTCCTAGAAATAAATAAAGCATTTAAAAAAAAAAAAAAGAATTTAAAATGTATTATAGGGGTGCCTGGGTGGCTTAGTCGGTTAAGTGTCTGACTTCAGCTCAGGTCATGATCTCACGGTTCGTGGGTTTGAGCCCCACATAGGGCTCTGTGCTAACAGCTAGCTCAGAGCCTTTAACCTGTCTTCGAATTCTGGGACTCCCTCTCTCTCCGACCCTCCACTGGTCATGCTGTGTCTCTCCCTCTCTCTTAGAAATAAACTAAACTAAACTAAAATAAAATGTATTATAGTAATGTATGTTTATTATTTAATAGTTTATAGTTTGTTAATTTGAATAATAACCATAAATATAGCAGCTTCCATTCATTAGTTTCTACTTCATACCTGGTATGACATTATACATATATGTCATCTCTTTTATTCTTGGAAATCATCATGAATATTTTGGCTTGTTAAATAAACAAAAGGTTAAAACTCTTTCATAAAATGTCATGATAAGTATTCATATAAGAGAATAGTGAATGATAATAAATTAACCATTTTCTTAATGTAATTTTTTATATTATAAAACTAGTGAGTAAATAGTCTGTGCACCTGCTGCTAGTAATTTGCAATTATCCATTGCTTGAAATACTGCAATGTGCTTCATAAACCAAAAAGCAAAGCTTGCTATCAAAAGAGAACACAAAATAGAAGGCAAGTTTTCACTTTCTTTGAGCAGCCAGATGGTTTAGAACTCTTTTTCTGCAACTGAATATAAAAGAAGTAAAACCAAGACAAATTGACCATTTCAGGTTTATAGCATGTTTTTATGATTTTTAAACAATGAGGGGAAGTGTATAAAATTATTAAATCCACATATCATGTGGAAGATTCTTTCAATAATATACAACACATTTAAAGTATGTTATTAGCAAACTTTATAAAATATTTGGTTGAACACACTTAGGCTGTAGATGTACTCTGACAATTAACATGCTATTTTTGCAAACTATCTGTGTATATGTAGAAAGCCAAATGTTCAATTGCTCAAAAAATAGGCATTACAATCTAAGAACCGAAAAGGAATGACCAGAAGAACGGCAATTTAAAAAGCATAATTTGTGTGGAGGAGACAGCAAGGCTGACTGGGTAATTGGTACCTGCTTTAATCTTATTCTACTTTCTTTCCCTTTTCTGTCAAGTGGTAGCAATAATAGTAGCTCTATCATATGTTTTGCATGAGGGCTTGATTAAATAATCCATTTAAAACAAAATTAACTCAAAGTTAACATTAAAAGTGCATAGCAAACATTACATAAATATACTGGATAAGAAGAATGAATAAATAATTAAAGAGCACTCACTGATTTTCTTATTTATAATCTAAAGGATTTTGTATTCATAGTATGTTTCACGTGAACTATTTCATTGTATTTTCTAATGCATAGATTGTCTGAACATATGTCAATACACAGAGTGTTTTGAAGATCATCTAGTTAATATAAAGAATATAAAAGTAATTGAATCTAGTGAATGTAATAAAATAATAACAATATTATGGCTTTATACTATTTTTAAATATTTCTGTACATAGTAACAAAACTAGACCAGAGATGTGAACATCAATTATATGTAAATTGCTACGGGGAGCAGGACAGATATCAACACAGTAAAAGTATAGTGATTTCTTTACTCTTTTTTAAAATATTTATTTTTGAGAGAGAGAAAGAGATAGAGTGTGAGTGAGGGAGGGGCAGAGACAGAGGGAGACACAGAATCTGAAGCAGGCTCCAGGCTCTGAGCTGTCAGCACAAAGCCCCTTGTGGGGCTTACGAACCATGAGATCATGACCTGAGCTGAAGTTCGACACTTAACCAACTGAGCCACCCAGGTGCCCCTACAGTGATTGCTCTTAAAGGGACTTTAATCCAACTGGTGGAGGGAAGATAGGAAGACAAGTAGCTGATTCTTTTAAGCTGATAATCTGGATGCCTTGGAAGGCTGATCTTACGTGCATTTGCAGCTATACCCAAGCATAAATATGATAGATGAAGGTAGATGATACATGGATTAGACAGACAGATATAGATGGATAATGATGATGATACATAGATAATAGATAGATGATAGATAGATACATAGATAGATCGATCGATCATAGATGATAGATAGACAGACACATGGACTCAGTTCACATCTCAGCACACTCTGAGTTATCACCAAAGATTTTAACAACCTCTGTCTTTTTAAATCACAGAACAGCTTTTTTGTACTGACTATTCGTGATCTTTAACAAGTACTTTTCCTGATTCTCCTCTCCCTGACATTTTTAATATTCTCTTTATTTCCATCCTATTGTTTGTAGCATTCTTCAAAATATCTAGGTAGTTCTCTTAGGCTCATTTATATCAAATTATCTTTTCTCACTGTACTATCTTTATGAGGCAAGCTCCTTTCCCATTGTATTAATAACAACCAATATGTAGAACATTCAAAAACTTCCATTGCTGTCCAGACCTTTTTCCTGAATTCCAAAACTACATATCCAGCTACCTTCTCTCCTTTACTTAGATGCTGCAAAGGAACTTTACTGTGAACATGCCTAACATGGAAAAAGAGTGTCTCCTCTATAACTACTACTACTGCAGAGTATACAACCTTGCTGAGTCACCTTTCTCTGACCTAGCCATAAAGGATCATTATTTCTTTTCCTTACTACTTGATTTTAATTTATTAGCCATTTTACAGTCCAAATAGCTATTATCTAATTAACATTTCTATATCCCAACTCATATCACCATATTCTGATCTAATGTTGTCTTTCTTTCACCAATCTGATAGTTTCCCAGCAGTTCAGCTAACATCCACTTTTTTTCTCATAATGTGTGTTTCTCATATCCTGGGGTTATTAAATCATAAATCGTAATCTTAAACTGATGAATATAAAAATATAGTGGCTTACAGTTACATTTAGAAAAATACTCATATCTCAGGATGCCTGGGTGGCTCAGTGGATTAAGCATCTGACTCTTGATTTCAACTCAGGTCATGATCTCATAGTTTGTGAGTTTGAGCCTCCTATAGAGCTCTGCGCTGACACTGTGGAGCTTGCTTGGGACTCTCTTTCTCTGTCCTACACCTCTCTCTCTCTCTCTCTCTCTCTCAAAATAAATAAACATTAAAAAAATACTTATATCCCTAATAACACTGATTCAACACACTCCCATCAATATCTTGGAAATCTGCACTGTAAACAGGTGGTGTGCCTTACGATATAAAAATGCTTTCATGTGTAAAAAACATGACCCTAATTGCTCAGGCCTTATGTGATTCAGCTTGTGCTGCTACTGCCTCCACACATTTCACCTCCAGGTCCTCCTGGAGCCCTTACTGGCCTTGTCATTGCTCTCACTACTTTGCTTTAAACACTCTTTTCAGACTCACAGACTTAACATCTGTCGAGCTGCCTCACTGGCTATCACCTCCAGCAGAGGCCCCCCCACTGGAGGGAAGCGAAGAGCATAACAATATCTATCTCTAGGAACTGCCCTTCTGAGATGTCACCTGGTCGTATGGTTTGCAGATGTCAGGGTCGCCAAGAAAGGCATGACTCACACAGGCACCGGATGGAACGATGCTTTACTTGCATAGAGAAGACACATCAAGCTCAACTTCAATGGTAAGTGCTGGTCCCTGGTGACCTCTTGGGCTGAAGGTGAAGAAGCCCATTCTCTCTCTGCTGGGAACGTATGTAGCACAGAGGCTGCCCAGGTGCCCTGTGACACACACCCTTAAGAAGAACAAAGATGTACACATCAAACCCAGAATACAGAAGGATATTCCCAAACAAAGCAATATGCCCAGCACAAGCTGTGAAGGATTTTTATCTTCATGTAAAAAAAATGTTCCAGGCCTGAGGCAACCTTATGGAAGCACGTAAGGTCAGCTGGCTGTGCATGACTGCCTTTTCCAACAGTTCAAAAATCAAAAGTTGGTACTAAATTTTCACCTTTCTGAATTTCTCAGTGGCATTTGACAGGATTGATCATTCCCACTGTGACATTCTTCTTTCTTACTCTATATCTGAGATCGTATTTTCGACTCAGTTAATTTAGATTTTACTTCCTTGAAGGGGTCTATGCTAACCAAACTATCTGAAATAGCACCCTGTCATTTTCTTTTACTTCTGTTATTTTTCTCATAATATTTATCTTTGTGTGAATATATAAGCAGTCACATATGTACCAGATATATAAACAGATGTATAATCTATCTTCCCAAAAAGTGTATAAACTCATGAGAAATGGTGCTTTGTTTCTAGTTTTATTTTTGTCTAGTTGTGTATGTACATGTTTAAATAAAATTTTACTGTTAGTACAATTTAGATATACAGAAAAATTCCAAAAGTAGGAAAGACTGTTCCCATATACTGCACACCCAGTTTCCTGAATTAATATTTTAAACATGAGTGGTACGTTTGTTACAAGTTTCCTGTATTACTATTTTAAGTTAGGGTGGTACATTTGCTATAATTAATGAGCCAATATTGATGTGATATCATTAACTAAAGTTCATCCTATATCCACATTTTCTTTTTTATTCCTAATGTCATCTTCTGTTTCAGGATCCGATGCAGAATATAATATATTTAGCAGTTATGTCTCCACAAGCTCCTCTTGGCTTTGAACCATTCCTTGTCTTGATGACAGTTCTGAGAAGCACTAGTCACCTATTTTGTAGAATGTTACTTAACTGGTATTTGCCTTGACTTTTTTTCTCCTTTCATGCTTAGACTGGGGTTATGTGTTTTGGGGGGAAAGACCACAGAGATAAAGTGCCATTTTCATCCTGTCAGTATTACATGGTGTCAACTTTACTTAATACTGTTGATGTTGGGGGCACCTGGGTGACTCAATCAGTTAAGCATCCGACTCTTGGTTTTGGCTCAGGTTATGATCTCACAGTTTATGAGATCTAGCTCCACATAGGGCTCTGTGCTGACAGCACAGAGGCTGCTTGGAATTCTCTCTCTCTCTCCCTCTCTCTCTCAAAACTAAATAAATAAACTTAAAAAACATACTCTTGATATAGTGATTACCTAGCTGAGATAGTGTTTGTCAAAATTGTCCACTGTAAAGTTATTATTTCTTTTTCTCCTATTTCCATTCTCTTTGGAAAGAAGTCACTATGTGCAGCTTTGTCTTACACTTAAATAGTACGTAGTTTCATTTCGCTTCCTAGAGGGTAGGGTTTCTGCATACCTTATTTAGAATTTTTCTCCTATTCCTCATGCATTTAATTATCTAATCATTTGTTTATATCACTTTAAATTCATGGGTAGTTGTTTTGTACTTTTGAATATAATCTAACATTAAATTATTTATTTTGTTCAAACTATGGCCATTGTGAGCATTTCTGTTGGCCCCTGTGTTCCTGTGCTGTACCCCCATCATTATTTTGAGGGGAGTTTTGGGGTTTTTTTTTTAGGACTTTCTTACTTTTTATAAGTTTATCTTTGTAACATAAGCTCCAAACTCATCTTGTATTATAAACCCAGGCCTAGAATTACTCAGTTTTCCAAGAAACCTGGATTCCTTTTACTGGAGAATGGTATTAGAAACCAACAGCTAGGCCCTAGGCATACTGGTTCTTTCTGAGATCTCATTATTCCCAGTATGTTCAAGTGACAGAGCAAAGAAATATATGGGTATACGCTAACCTGTGTGTATACATCTACCAATAAATATTTCTATATGTAACCATCTGTATCTACATTAAGATAAAATGAGTTTATACTGATGTATTCAACTCTATTCCATTATTACATGGATAATTCTAGACCCCTTCCCTTGCTTATATGTAACTTTTCATTCCAGCAGGGAGAAGAGTGACTCCCATCACCTGCCATCCATTTGTTTATTTGCGTGATAAATATATAGAAGTATCTGCATCCTAATTGTTAACTGATATTGCCCTTCAAAATAACTTTATAAACTAGAATACAGTGCTTGCTACAGTTCCTTTTCTACGTACTCTCTCAGGTTTCATTTATTTCCAAAGTTACTTAACTTAGCACATTTCCCCCACACCCTTTAATGAAATTATTTCATATATATAATATGGTTGGGTTGTTTTGATGCATTTTTAATTTCCTCCTGACATCCACAACGTCCTAAATTATGTTTTTTTTTTAATTTGCATACATTGAGGTTTACTCTTTTTTGCTCCAAAATTCTGTGGGTTTGGACAAATGCATAATGTTATGTATCTATCATTACAGTCTCATAAAGAATGCCTCTCTGGCTCTCAAAAATCCAAAAAAGTAGATTCGGATTTTAGACAATTGAAAATGCATCGCTGACTACACTTATTAAGACTGATTATGTATATTTTAAGGCAGTAAGTTTTCTTCTCTCCTGATATCATTTAGTGGTTCTTGAATTTTTAAAAATGTTGTTATAATATTTAAAATAAGCTGGTTACATAAATGTTGATATTTTTCATTTGGGAATTTTTCATAGTACAAGTTTATCAACAAGTTCTGCGAGTTTAGTGAAATGTCAGCTAATACTTTTTAGAAAGAAAATCACAAATATTAAAACATTTCCAGACAATCATTTTAAAAGTGTTCTCTTGAGAGCACAAGATTTTTTAGGTAAATGCTTTGTCATCCATTATTAATATTATTATTTTAAGTAACATCTTTATCTTGTAGAAACAGGTGAAGCATGTTTCTTTTTTCAAAAACCATTGCAAGTTACTGCAATATTGAGAGCTATTTGCCAACAACAAAACACTGGCCAAAAAATCCATGAACTTTTTATTTCAAAATACTTTGAGATGTTTAACAAAGAAATTATTTAAAAACAAAAGGAAAAAGAAAACTTGTAAGCCTCTGATCAATAAAAATATTTTCATGATTTTCCCACCTCTGCTTTTCAAACTTTATTTTTAAATAAGTTTTATTAGACTATAATTTCCACACTACAAATCCAACTATTCTATCTATATAATTTAATAATTTTTAGTAAATTTGTAGAGTTGTGCAACCAATCATCACAATCCAGTTTTAGAATATTTCCATAACTCCAGAAACATTCCCTGTGCTTATTTTCAGTAAAGCTCGTTTCCTACTTCTCCTCTAAACAAAAATTAATCTACTTTCTGTCTAAAAAAGAAGCATTTTGAAGTTCACAGCAAAATTAAGAGGAAAGCACAGAGATTTCCAATATACCCCTTGACCACACATAGTTATTGCCTCTCCTATTATTGTTACAACTGATGAACCTACGTGTACACATTTCAATCACCCAAAGTCTATGCACATTTACATCAACATACACTTTAGTTGGTGTCCATCATACGGGTTTGGATAGATATAAAATAACATGTATCATCCCTGTAGCGTCATACGGAGTATTCTTGCTGCCATAAAAATGCTCTGTGCCCTTCCTATTTGTCTCTACTCGGCACCCTGCTCCCACCCTCTGGGACTGCTGATCTCTTTACTGTCTCCGTAGTTTTAATTTTTCCAGAATGTCATTAGGTTGGAAATACCTGGCCTGCAATATTTCCAGATTGGCTTCTTCCACTTCAGTAATGTAAATTTGTTTCCTTTTTGTGTTTTTATGGCTTGGTGACTCATTTCCGTTTTAGCACTGAATAATATTCTATTGTCTGGATGTATCATGATTTATTTATTCATTCATCATTTATTTATTCATTCATCTAGTGAAGGACATCTTGGTTGTTCCAGGTTCCAAGGATGAGGGGTTTTGCATGAACATAGATTTTCAACTTATCTTTCAACTTATTCTTATACCAAATCTTCTACATCTTTTTAGCTAAAAAATAATATTGTCAGGGCACCTGGGTGGCTCAGTTGGTTCAGCCTCTGACTCTTGATCTTGGCTCAGGTCATGATCTTATGGTTTCATGAGTGAAAGCCCCACATCGGGATCTGTGCTGACAGTGTAGAACCTGCCTGGGATTCTCTCTCCTGTCTCTGCCCCTCCCCAACTCATGCTGTGCTCCCACCTCTCTCAAATTAAACATTTTTTAAGAAATTAAACAAATAATATTGTAAGTATTTTAAATAGAAATCAACCCCCATAAGATGCATGGGAGAACTAGAATGTACACATTAAAAATTAGCAAATCACTCTTATTTTTAAATATGTAAACAATAATCATGTTATTTGCTTTCCCCATTCAACAGATCTTGCATAGTCCACTGAGGGAAGCACCATCCACTTAAGAAGTACTTTTCTAAATTCTGTCTAAGTTCTCTAACAATGTGTCATCTTGTATTTTTTTTTATCTTCTTACATAGTTTAAGAGTTTCCAAATCTTTTGAGTATTACATTTAATCCCTTTAGCTTAGCAAGTAATACTGTGTTTCTAAAATTGTTTTCAGGTTGTTTCTTTCCTGTCTGAATTTTAACCTCACATCTTCCACATACTGTTATTTACAGTTTCCTCAAAAACACTTACCAGCTCTGGGGCACCTGGGTGACTCAGCTGGTTAAACGAACAACTCTTGATTTCAGCTCAAGTCATGATCTCACAAACTGTGAGATCAAGTGCTGCATCAGGCTCTGCACTGACAGTGCTAAGCTTGTTTGGGATTCTCTCTCTTTATCTCTCTCTGCTCCTTTCCTGCTCATGTACATGTTCTCTCACTCTCTCTCAAGATAAATAAATACTCATAAAAAACCCAAAAAACCCTCTTACAGTTCTTCCTTTACATGCCCTTTGTTCTGCCGGTAAATTCTTCCTGCCTCAAGAATTTCTTCATGCAGCTTCTTTCCACACTAGAAGAAGTTGTTTAGGTATGTAAATAAATGCTTCTAAGAAACATTCCCCTGATACCTGCATGTGAGTTAACTATTTACAATCTACATTTATACCTAACTACCACAATTTCTAGGATGCCTGGATGGATCAGTTGGTTAAACGTTGGACTTCTGATTTTGGTTCAGGTCATCCTTTCACAGATCCTAGGATCAAATCCTGAATAGGGCTCTGCACTGATGGCATAGAGCTTGTTTGAGATTCTCACTTTCCTTCTCCTTCTGCCCCTCTGCTGCATGCTTACACACACTCTCTCAAAAATAAATAATAATCTTTATAAATAAATAAATAAATAATGAATAAATGAATACTACAATTTCTTTATCCGTGCACTTAGGTCACAAAGCTGTTATGACAACTTAGATAGTTTCCATATATTTGCTATTATGAATAGTGGCTCAGTAAACATGGGAGTGCAGATATCTCTTCAAGATATTGATTTTATTTCCTTTAGACATATACCCAGAGGTGGGATTCCAGATCTTATGGTTGTTCTTTTTTTAATTTTCTGAGGAAATTCCATTCTTTTTTTCCCTAATGATTATCCTAACTTACACTTCCAAAACAGTGCACAGGTGTCCTCTTTCCTCCATAACTGCTAAACTTGTTATCTATTTTTGTTTTGATAACAGTCATCCTAATATGTGTGAGGTTATATTTCACTGTGGTTTTTATTTGCATTTCCCCGATGATTAGTGATGTTAAACACTCTTAGTATACTGCTGGCCATTTGCATGTTTTCTTTGGAGAAATGTCTGCTTTTTCCTATCATGTTATAGAAGTTCCTATAATACATTGTATACTTAAAATTTGTGAAGAAAGATCATAAGAAAGTAGATCAATACACACACACAAAATGGTAACTGTGTGTGAGGTGATGGTATATTAATGAGCTTGATTGTGGTAATCATTATATATTTATATAAAACTGTTATGCCCCTTAAAATATATAATTTTATTTCTTAATTATAGCTCTATAAAGCTCGAAAAAGAGAAAATAAATTTAAAAAGCACTATAACTTTGTTGATATGAACACGTATATATATTCTACCTGATATGTATTTGCAATATGACGGAACTAAAATATATCAATACAGTGATTTTAATCTGAATTTTTACAATTTTTAAGTTTTAAAACACTAACAAAATAAGAAGCACCTTTAAACTATACAGATATTTTATTACCCAACTTTACCACTATTGATAAAATGATATATATTTAAATGTTTGCTTTGATACATTGTGGTCGGCAAATTAATCACATAACCGATAACTCTTTGTGGGAAAGTTATAACTTAACTTAAAAATATCAGTTTAGTCATATAAAACTATTTCATGCCTAACGTTTGATCACTGTGTTATCTTTCATAGATGGTGGGATCTTAATTCAGGGAGAAAATGTTGTTATTGCAATTTTTTGTGTCAAAAAAGTGCCAGGTGTGAGAAGTTTTTCCTGATAAATTGAATTCTCTGTTTCTGTGATTCCATGCATCATGCTATTTTTTCACCCCTGCTGACATAGTTTGTGATAGATATTCTATTTTTTATTGTGCCTTTTCTTCTTTTTCTTTTCCTTCCTTAATGCCTGTAAGACAGTTTTCCAAGCCAATGACTCATGAAACTAAAGTGTCTACCTCTGATCTAACATACGATTTGCCTGTTGTAGTCTGGCCAATTCAGTATTCATCTCTTACAAAAATCCTCATGAAGAAGTCATTCTGCACACTTGAATAATATGCATCTCAGCTCTCTCTTGGCATACCTTACATCCTTACTTTCAGTGTGGAATGTAATTTGTTCCTGAGCATTAGTTCCTGAATTTTATTTTTAATATATTGGCCTACTTTCAGTACAAGAGCTAAGTTTTATCCCCATCCCACCCCAGGAGGTAAACAAATGCCACTCACAATAAAGAGAGAAACTCTGTTCACAGTCACTACACATTCTATATTGTTTAATTCTTCGGTTACTCTATGTTTCTGAAAATTGTACTAATAAGCAACTGGCACAAGATAATGTTATGTGCCTGATACAACATACAGCTCAAAATAACAGGGCAAATGCTAAACTGTTATAATTTTTAAAAGCCTCTTCTGGTCCAATCATTCATTAATGAACACAACTCAGATATTTAAAAAAATATATTTATTTGTCTACTCTCTTATGTATGTTCATAAGATTTTGTGTATTTCATTTTTATAACACATTTGTAATGTGTTTTTAATTTGTTAAATACATTTTTTAAATTTAATAGTTTTCACAATAATGATATGTTAGTGACATCTTAATAACAGGAAAACAACTGTTGTGCCCACTTTGCGAGTCCCCAGAGACCTCCAAGGAGCCAGCACCGATGCAAGTACAAAAGGGTCTTTATTACAAGCTCGAGCTGGGACTCACCCACCTACTGGTGTAGTGGCAGGAGAGTGAACCCTTGAACGATAGCGAGTAGGGTTTTTATGGGGTAAGGGACGGGGGTGTTACAGTGCACACGTTGCACATATAGCATCATCACGTAAGCACCAATCACAGTTGTACAGCACCCATGGTAACAGCTTTAACCATTCAGTATCTGTGAGGTATTCATTACTTTTGGAGGGACCCAATCATGACATTTGAGAATCCTTTGAAAATGACAAATTATGAGGTAAGTTCAAAGGGCCCAAGTGGGGTTCAGGCAAGAGGTGAGTAATTGGCTAGTTTGTACTAAATAACTGTCTGCAGTTCCCAGCCCTGACTCAGACCATAGGAATGTTTTTTTGATTAGCTGATCTGAGGGCGGTCCCAGGGTGGCTTCAGCCTTGAGCAATCTGGGCTTTTCCTGGAACTGGGGCCACGTACAGCCTGAGGTTGCTCTTAATGGAGGCCTTAATCTCAAAATTGCCAGGAGCCTCACCGGCCTCTCTGGATGGCAGTCACAGCAAGGAAATGGTAATGTTTGCACAGCTTCTGCCATGAGAAATGAAGACTAGTATCTCCTTCTGCTACTACTGGCTCATGTTGGAAATGAACCTGCTGGTATTGACCAGGCCTCACAATATTCCATATCAAACCCATATTCCGAACACAGTTACCTCATAGGAAAAGCATATTCCTGCCTTTACAAAAGAGATTTTAGATAAGAGCTCTGTGGATCATTGTCAAAAGGTTCTTCCTATGGGCCTTGCAGATCCAAGACTTAGATAATAAAGGGGGTTAAGAACACAAGAGTTACTATTGAGCCTGGTCCCATATCAGAAGAGCCTAATTTATAGTTAAAGTACAGACAAGTACCGACTATAACTTACTAATTGGTGATGTATGGCAGTCCCTTCCTCAGGGCCTACATTCCACAGACCTCCTCCCTTACACTGGCAGCAGGGATGAGGATAGATAAGAGTAATTAAAACATAAACCCAGATGCAAAGACATACATATAGAGCCCCCCTTGGTAGTTTCCACAAACTAACCAATTCAGAATCATTCATCCTCTTGAGAGCCAGACAGAATGACTCCTAACTTATCTATATACAATGTAACCTAAATGTAATCCTGTCTATCACTAAGAACATCCTATTATTTCATTGGTAGTAAATTCACCATGACTGGGATAATTCTGCAATTGATATCACAAAAGACCTCTCATTGTAAGAAATTCGTTTTCTCTGACCTCATATGGTTGTTGAACCTTTAAATAAACGCACCAAAACCGACAAGACAGAGATGCCTGCCTGGTGATCAGAAAGAATCTCGGGGCTCTCTCATTCTCTTTCGCCGACACCGTCCATCCTTCAGGGACCTCTGGACCTGTGGGAGCCGGCACGACCTCCGACACAAAATGACGTTACTTAGGCTCTTCACAACCATTTTACTATGCTCAGAAAATCCATGGGTCGCTTAAGGAGAATTGAATGGCTGAGGGCTAAAATCTTCAAGACCAGCTGATACACCAGCTGAAGCAACTGCTTCAATCAAGTGTCTGCCAACTGGGCTGAGAAGGCTCAAGAGTCCACCCCCTGGAGTCTGGACTGGTGTACACATGTAGCTAATTCATGTATATGATTTGGATGTCTCACAGCATGGCTGCCTAGTTTTGAGATGCTGTGAAGGAGCCTCCAGGAAGTGACAACACCAAGATGACCACGTGAAAGCTATATACCATCTGTGATGTCACCTTAGAAGTCATTTAATATCCCTCTTTTATGAACCATTGTTTAAAGCAATAAAAAACAAACCCAGATTTAAGATATGGGACCAAGAACCCACAGCATCACAGAGAAATTTTAATACCTGTGATCTATAGATTTGAGACATTGGAAAGCTAGATGCTAGCTTTCCTCAGATGAGGGAAATGGTGCCCAGACATTTTATTAAAATTATCTAAAACAATTGAACAAGAAAGGTAAGCAGACTCCTTAAAATTCTGGTATATTTAGCTGCAAAGCCTATTTTCTTTCAGAAAAATTAGGTTCAGAGAAGTGAAATAAATTGTCATGAATTGAACAGATAGCATTATAACCCAGCATTATGCTTACTATAGTAGTCTTTGCAAATATTTGGGGAATATGTTCCAAGACCCCAGCAGATGCCTGAAATTAAAAATAGTACCAAAGTGTCCATATACTATGTTTTTTTCCCCTAAATTTACATATGTATGATCAAATTTCATTTATAAATTAAGTATTGGGGCACCTTGGTAGCTCAATGGGTTAAGCTTTGGACACTTGATTTTGGCTCTGGTCATGATGCTCCGGTTGTGCGATCAAGCCCAGTGTTGGGTTCTGCACTGAACACGGGACCTGTTTCAGACTCTCTGTTTTTCTCTCTTTCTGCTGCTCTCCTTTGCTCACACAATCCTCTCTCTTTAAACTAATTTTAAAAATAAAAGATCAAAAACAATAACTAGTAATAAAGTAGATCAATTATAACAATGTACTTTAATAAAAGTTATGGGAACAAGTCTTTCTCAAATAATCTTACTGTTCTATATTTGCCCTTCTTGTGATGATGTGTGGTGATAAAATGCCTACATAAGATGAAGTGAGGTGAATAACATTAGTATTGTGGCTTAGCATTAGACTGCTACTAACAATATGTTAGAAGAAAGATCATCCATTTCTGGATCACAGTTGACTATGAGTAACTGAAGTTGTGGAAAGTGAAGCCACAGATAAGGAGTGGCTGCTGTACATGACGTAGACACCTTACTCAAGATAAAACAAAGCAAATATACCTATAAGACATGGTTGGAGTAATTTTTAGTTTCTAGGCTCTAATGTTCCTAGGCCATAATGATTGCATAGTTATGCATCATGTATGTCTTGCTCCATGGCACTTAAGATCAAGACTAATCATATTTTTATTTCTACCAAGTAAATTACAATGAATTACAGTTGCTAACTACCAGAGAAACAGCAAATTCATTGTCATCCTTATGAGAATCTTCTCTCTTCTGGATAGTTCATGAAACATTGATTATAGATGGTTCAAAATGACACGCTTATTTCTATTCCCAAAGTGTGGTAGTAGCAAGGGGTCTCTCTCTCCAGCCCATCTCCCAGTACTCATTACTTCCACATAATCTACTACATATATCACATTCATCTTGGAACATGTCTCTAAAAATTCTGCTACCTGCTCATCCACTTGCAGTTCAACATGGGAATTTAAAGAAGGAAAGGTCTACAGGTTGCACCCAAAGTTTGGCACTTATTTCAAATAAAAGTAAATCTGATTTTGGCAAACTTGGCTGCAAATTTGGCCCCTAGATATTTAGGTTATCTTCTCTGACTTAAATTCCTATATTTTATATTTTACTAACTCTACATTTTATTTTATTTATTTATTTATTTATTTTTTAAGTAGTCTTCATGCCCAGCACAGAACCTAGTACGGGGCTCGAACTCATGACCCTGAGATCAAAACCTGAGCCAAGATCAAAAGTCGGATGCCCACTAAGCCACCCTGGCAACCCTACCTGTATTTATTTTAAAAATTAAATAATAATATACTTGAAATGAAGTCAAGTAATAACCTAGCCTAATCTTTAAAGCCACATAAAGAAAGAACTTTATCAATTTTTAGAACTATTTGTTCAAACAAAGGAAGATTAACTTCACTCAGCAAGCAATGACTACTTTATAGATGGGGATTATAATTTAACAAACACTTCAATGTGACCAATAGATTACAAGTATTGTAGGGGAACCTGGGTGGCTCAATTGGTTCAGAGACTTACTGTTGGTATCAGCTAGGTCATGATCTCACTGGTTAGTGCGTTTGAACCCCCCAAGGGAGCTCTGTCCTGATAGTGTTAGGCCTGCTTCGGATTCTCTCTGCTGCTCTCTCTGCCCCTCCCCAGCTCACCTGTACATGTGCTCACTCGCTCTCTCTCAAAATAAATAAAATAAAATAAAATAATATTTTATTTAAATTAAATTTTAAAAAATTAAATAAAAAAGTGAGGCAGCTGGGTGGCTCAGGTGGTTGAAAATCAGACTTTGACTTAGGTCATGATCTTAATGGCTTGAGAGTTCAAACCCCACATCAGGCTCACTGCTGTCAGCATAGAGCTGGCTTCGGATTATCTGTCTGTCTCCCTTTCTTTCTGCCCCTTTCCTGCTTGTGCTCTCTATCTCAAAAATAAATAAACATTAACAAAAACTAAAAAATGATTGAAAGTATTGTAACATAATTATAATTTTTTAAAAATATTTTTTATTTATTTCTAGCAGAGAGAAAGAGAGACAGCGTGAGCAGGGGAGGGTCAGAGAGAGAGGGAGATACAGACTCTGAAATTGGCTCCAGGCTCTGAGCTGGCAGTCAGCATAGAGCCCAACGCGGGGCTTGAAACCCCGAACCGCGAGATCATGACCTAAGCGAAAGTCGGACGCTTACCCGACTAAGCCACCCAGGTGCCCCATAATTATAATTTTCTAAAAACCTGTTAGCCATGAGAAGTCTGATTAAAGAGATAAGGGTGATGCTAAAATTGAATTTTGAAAATTCCTTTACTTTGAGTTCCCACTCATTGTTCATTATCAGTTTAGGCTTGTTTATGTCTCTTAAACTTTGATACCTCACAGAAGACATACAACCTTGGTTAGTACAATTTAAATAACAGTGTCAATACTGAGCTCTTTTTTCATGACTCTCACCTCAAGAAAAGCCCACCTTCTTATCTGACACATTATTAGGAGGTTAAGGATACTGTCCATTTGAGTTTAGGACTTAAAGTCCAAGCACCCAATTATTGCTTTCAGCATGCCCCATTACTTTTCCTCTTTCCATTTCTATCAGATCATTAAAAGTAGAATATCTATAGAATAGCTATCAAACTACTCTTTTAAAATCAAAATCCTTTATATGATCAAGGATAAGAAGAAGTGATAATTTATTCTCTAAATATCTATGAAACATCCCTAGAGGACTTAAGAAAAAGTTAGCATTTAGAGTGAATAATCATTGCCAACCGTAAACAATATAGCATAGTCTATATTGGTAAGATATTGAAAATGAATGAGAATGATATGTTGAAAAAACAAAAAAAAACTTTTATATTTATTCTACTTTATGAAAGTTATTTCTCCCCAAAGATTCTTATAGATTCTTATGGAATTTATCTAATTGTCACTAAGTTCATAATAATCTTTAAAATAGTAGTCTAATCCCATCACACATAAATTTTTGTTTCAGTTTCTAAAGCATAACAATAAAAAATAAATAATAGTTTGTCATCATATACTGTCGAGTGATTAACTAATTTTAAGTCTGAAATCAGATATATTGAAAAACAATTCAGTAAGGATAAAGAATTAAAAATGTATTTTAATTTAAATATGTTAATCCCTTGACATTAAATTCTCATTATCTCAATTTCATTCATTAAAATAAAAATGTAAAGTGGTGCCTGGGTGGCTTAGTCAGGTCGAGTAAGCATCTGATTCTTGATTTTGGCTCAGGTCATGATCTCATGGTTTGTGATTTCCAGCCCTGCATCAGACACTGCACTGGTAGTGCAGAGCCTGCTTGAAATTCTCTCTCTCCCTCTCTCTCTGCTCCTCATCCCTTTCTCTCCTCTCTCTCTCTTAAAATAAATAAACATTTTTTGAAAAATAAGATAAAATAATAGCCCGAATAGCCAAAGCAATCTTGAAAAAGAAAACCAAAGCAGGAGGCATCACAATCCCAGACTTAAAGCTGTATTACAAAGCTGTCATCATCAAGACAGTATGGTACTGGCACAAGAACAGACACTCATATCAATGGAACAGAATAGAGAACCCAGAACTGGACCCACAAACGTATGGCCAATTCATCTTTGACAAAGCAGGAAAGAATATTCAATGGAATAAAGATATTCTCTTTAGCTAGTGGTGCTGGGAAAACTGAAGAGCAACATGCAAAAAAATGAATCTGGACCATTTTCTTCTACCATACACAAAAATGAACTCAAAATGGATAAAAGACCTAAATGCAAGATAGGAAGTTATCAAAATTCTTGAGGAGAAAGCAGGCAAGAATCTCTTTGACCTTGGCCACAGCAACTTATTCAACACATCTCCGGAGACAAGAGAAACAAAAGCAAAAATGAACTATTGGACCTCATCAAAATAACAGGCTTCTGAACAACGAAGGACACAATCAGCAAAACTAAAAGGCGACTGATGGAATTATCCAAAATCTATAAAGAACTTACCAAATTCAACACCCAAAAAACAAATCCTCCAGTGAAGAAATAGGCTAAAGCCATGAACAGACACTTCTCAAAAGTAGACATCCAGATGGCCAACAGACACATCAAATGATGCTCAATGTCACTCATCAGGGAAATAAAAATCAAAGCCACAATGAGATACCACTTCACACCCCTCAGAATGGCTAACATTAACAACTCAGGCAATAACAGATGCCGACGAGGATGCAGAGAAAGAGGATCTCTTTTGCACTGCTGGTGGAAATGCAAACTGGTGCAGTTACTCTGGAAAACAGTAGAGAGGTTCCTAAAAAAATTAAAAATAGAACTACCCTATGACCCAGCGATTGCACTACTAGGTATTTACCCAAGGGACACAGGTATGCTGTTTCGAAGGGACACATACATTCCAATGTTTATAGCAGCACTATCAACAATAGCCAAATTATGGGAAGAACTCAAATGTCCACCGATGGATGAATGGATAAAGAAGATGTGCTATATATATATATATATATACACAATAGAGTATTACTCAGCAATCAAAAGGATTGAAATCTTATCATTTGCAATGACATGGATGGAACTAGAGGATATTATGCTAAGCGAAATCAGTCAGAGAAAGACAAATATCATATGATGTCATGCATATGAGAACTTTATGATACAAAACAAATGAACATAAGGGAAAGGAAGCAAAAATAATACAAAAACAGGGAGGAGGCAAAAATATAACAGACTATTAAATATGGAGAACAGAGGGTGACTGGAAGGGTTGTGGGAGGAGCGATGGGCTAAATGGGTAATAAGGGGCATTAAGGAATCTACTCCTGAAATCATTGTTGAACTATATGCTAATCAACTTGGATGTAAATTTTAAAAATAAATTAAAATAAAATAAAATAAATAAAAATATAAAATTAACAGTGTCGTCTAAATTAACTATGTAATATGACTAAGTAATTATGTCAAAGCAAGTAATATGCATATTAACTAGAACTCAGTGTTTCTTAAAATATATTACAATAGCATTTTCTTTATCTTAGAACCCATGTTAAAAGTTATTTTTATCTTTTCTTTGGTTTGAACCAAGCACCTCAAAAAAAAACCCACCTGAAAACATTAAGCCATGAAAATATGTTTATGTATGTGTGTGAGTAGAGAGTCCTCTTATGTGTGCCCAATCAAATTATACATTTTTCACAAAGTTGGTTGGTTCCTCACTCTTTTGATTCAGAACACTTGAAAGAAAACGCTTGTACTAGGCCATTTTTTTAAAAATCACATTTCCAAATCACATTTACACATTTTGTAAACATGCAGAGGAATAAACTAATAGTTTGTTAGAATGTATTTATTTAAATCTGAGAGAATGTATATTTGAGCATATGGTGAAGACCAGTTCTGCCACATGAACATAATTAGATATGCTTTAAGTAAAGCAGACAGCTGGCATATTTGAAACCATTGATATACAGAACGTAAGTTTGAAGCCATTCACAATAAATCAGTGTGCCCTGATTCAATAAATATGAGCATTTAAAATTATGCATAAAGTTGCTTGCCTGTGCCTTTGGAGCAAAGTTGTGTATTACCTGTAGAACCTAGCATATTTCCATGTAGAGTGCGGCCCTCAAAAATAACACACTACATTATCAATTTTAGTTATAGGAAAATCAAGGTTATTAAATCCTACCCTGCTTCCACTTCAGAGTAAAATAGCCCTTTTTCTACTTATATCAAAGATTCCATGATATGATATAATAATTGTTTTTTAATTATACGTTTTTAATTATAAAATATAATTATAAATTATCAAATAAATTTGATATGACATGATAATTAATTGCCTTTGCTGATTTTATAGTGACAGAATAGCCATCATTAGCTATGTTTTTCTTTCAAAGTACAAAGGAATCAATTTTAATCCATGATCGGCACTTATTACATAAAATCTCCTTCCCCTTCCCTTGTGAATGGATACTACAAATATTCCTGGGCAGCCAAAGGTGTTCTCTTAACATTCCTATCTCTCATTTATTCAATTAAAAACTAACTCAGGCACTGATGTGGAAGGATTTGGCAGACGAAATTAAGGTTACTAATCAGGTGGATTTAAAATAGGAGAATTAGCCAAGGTGATCCAGGTCAGCCCTGCATAATCAACTGAGCCCTTAAAAACAGAAAAGCCAGTCAGAGTGGCAGAGAGTGGAAAGCAGAAGAAAGATGAGGCACATGGGGATGTCAGAGATTTGAGGTATGACAACTTGACTCATTGTTATTGGCTTTGAAGTGGAGAAAAGGACTACAAACCAAGGAATGTGGACAGGCTCTAGAGCATGAGGGTGAGCCCAGGTTGTGAGGCTCACAGCTAGCAAGAACATGGAGTCTTCAGTTCTACAGCCTGGTGAGGTTGGGATCAGATTCTTCCCTAAAATTTAATAGCAATGAGCACAATCTTGCCTATACCTTGTGAGACCTTGAGGATCCAGCTCTGCCTGCTTGGATTTGGGATTTACCCAACTGGGAGATAACAAATTTGTCTTCTTTTAAGCTGCTAAATTTGTTAAGTCAGCATTAAAATACAACAACACACGTATGTATGTACGCTCTTAGATGAATCCAGAAAGATACTTATATACACTGGCTTTAATAGTAAAGTAGTTTATATTATATAAGAAAAGAGATAGCCGGATATACTATATTCCTTCATGAAAAACACACTTTACACATTTTAAAAATGAAGAGGAATAAAAAGAAATGAAGAAGCACAGATATAAAACATACTATCAAAGAGAAAATAGCAGCAGGTAAGGTTAATTGGACAAGGAAGACTTTATTTAAGATGATTGCAGAATGGTAGAGACTTTTTACTGAAACAAAAGGCAGGATGGATCTAAAGCTTTGGATTGAATTAGTGAAATAGCCTTGGAGGATGTTAGTGGGGAGGTTGGTCAATGGGATGTGTTAAGGGATCGCAGTGAATGATTCTGATTTAGATATGTTTTTCTCCACAATGAGGCCGTGTTTGCTAATTGGTGTCCATCAGAGTTATTCTCCTATCTTCCCATGGATACTGGGAGATAGAGTCCCTATCTACTTTGATGTTTGCATTTCATAGAGATGGTTTCCAGGTTATTGGAAAATACATTTCCTGGGTTGTAAAATTATCAAGAAGGTGAGAAAAGATATACATACATTTCAAAGGTGCAAAGAAGGAATTTACAATTAACCAGTTTTCTAAAGTAGATGCTCTAAGAAAATGAGGTCAGTTTTTAAGACTCAGGAAAAAACCTATGTAAAGTTTAGTTAAGTTGAGCAGAACCCTCTTGATCAATATCTTAAAGTATCAGTACTGATCTAAGCACTTAAATTATAACTATATGCATTTACATGTTATACCTTAATATATGGCTACTAGGAACTACAAAAATTTTTCAGGTCTGATTCTGAAAATATAACAAATGCAAAATTAGGAGTTTGGGGAAATAATTTATCGCTGTTAGGTTTCCACCTCTTTTCAACAGAACTGTAGTATATTACTAACTATAGTAAACTATGATGAGATTAAAATGCATCTGTAGTTATTGCTGACGTGTTACTGGAATGTTATCAATGGGTGTAGTCTTAGGAAAACAGTGGCCTAATAGTCTTACTATATCTCTGACCCAGTAGAAAACAGAGTAGTTTCTATAAGAACATGCAAGGTTCTAGTCTCAGTTAACCATTCTTTTTGGTGGTTTTTAAAAAATTTTTAATTATTCTATTTTGTTTATTAGTCTTCCTAGTGGCAAAAATCCCTCAAGAATTAAGAAAATATATGTTTATTTATTTTGAGAGAGACAGAGAAAGAGTGAGTAGAGGAGGGACAGAAAGGGAGGGAGAGAGGGAGGATCCCCAGCAAGGTCCACACTGTCATTGCACAATCCGATATGGGGCTCAAACCCATGAAACTGAGAGATCATGACCTGAGCTGAAATGGAGAGTCAAAGGTTTGACCAACTGAGCCACGCAGGTGTCCCCCCTCACAAAATTTTAAAGTGAAAGTGCTGTAAAATAAAGTTAGGTAGTATCAAACATGATTAAATGAACACATGCTATAAATCTGTCATGTCAGCATTTAGAATTCAAATAGGATTTGTCTTTAGAAAATAGAGTGTATTACCCTAAAATAAATGTGTGGATGTTTGTAAGCACATGAAGATAGAACTAAGTTGTCATTAATTTAAATATGACCAGCAAACAGTGGAGTATCTGCTTAAATACAGAAGTCAGATTTTTTTTTTGTTTTTCACATCAATATACATTAATGATTTTATTATATTTGGAATGTCTATTAATCCAATATTATGAAATGTGCAGTGTATGAAAAGAGTTTGTAAAGAGAATATATTTTTAAAATAGTAACTGTACCTCTTAAAAATGATGCAGATGGCATTTTATTGTACTTGTAGCCAGCATTGTGGATTTAATTATTGGTGCTAGTTATATGTCCCTATTATAACTTTTAACTTAATGACGTTATGTTTTGTTGTGTTCAGAAAGTATAGCATATAATGAAAAGCATAATATAATCTGTTTTCATTTATGTTATTCTTATAGTTTTTCCCATGATATGTAGATCACTAATATTATTATATATGCCATTTCCAATATACTGGTAGTTAGGCTTTCTTGAGTGTACTTTACCTGGCATGCATTCCAAACATCTGCTTCAACCTAAAGCTGTGCTGGTTGATCAAGGGTAGCCACTAGCCACTTGAGACTCTTTTTATTTAAAAATATAATTTAGGGGCGCCTGGGTGGCTCAGTCGATTAAGCATCCAACTTTGGCTCAGGTCGTGATCACACGGTTTTGGGTTCGAGCCCCGCATTGGGCTCTGTGCTGATGGCTAGCTCAGAGCCTGGAGCCTGCTTCAGATTCTATATTTCCCCCTCTCTCTGACCCTCACCTGCTCATGCTTTCTCTCTCTCTCTCTCTTTCATAAATAAATAAAACATTAAAAAATTTTTTAATAAAAATATAATTTAAATTTATATAAAATTATACATTATGCTTCTCAGTTGCACTAACTATCTGACCACTTTGCAAGTGCTCAGTACCCAAACTGCTAGTAGCTACTATATTTGGCAGCACAGATTAATCAACATTTTCTTCACTGATGACAGTTCTAATAGACAGTGTCAATTTAAAGAATATGATTGCTGGGGCGCCTGGGTGGCTCAGTGACTTAAGCATCTGACCCAATTTTGACTCAGGTTATGATCTCATGATTCATGAGTTCAAACTCCACCTCAGGCTGTGTGGGTCAGGGCACAACCTACGTGGGATTCTCTCTCTCTCCCTCTCTTTCTCTCTGTCCCTCCCTGGCATGCACCCTCTCTCTCTCAAACTAAATAAATAAACATTTTTTAAAAAGTAAAGAATGTGATTGCCAAATCAATTTGATAGTGACTAGAAGCATGCAAAATACAGCCTGACACTTTGTTTTTCATTAGTATAATGCAAAACTTAACAAAAATGAAAATATAGGTGGAGATTTATCTATGCAGTTAAATAAGTTTTGTGATGTTATTTTTATGTGAGTAAAAAAGAAGAAAAAAAGCACAAGTACTTCTGCAACCAATCACTCTGTGAATGACTGATTTTGTCTGAATAGCAATCATAAATACCAGGGCTTGAACTCCCAAGAAATATATAACAGCAGAACTTCTAACACTCATATTCTCATAATATTGTAAAATAATTTAACATTTCCTTATTGCTTTTTAAAACATGAAAACATGAATTTTTGCCAATTAAGCGAAACTTCATATTTAAATTTTTTTTTATGTTTTATTTATTTCTGAGAGAGAGAGAGAGAGAGAGAGCATGAGCAGGGGAAGGTCAGAGAGAGAGAGAGATACAGAATCTGAAAAATCTGAAACAGGCTCCAGGCTCTGAGCTAGCTGTCAGCACAGAGCCCGACACGGGGCTTGAACCCATGAACCATGAGATCATGACCTGAGCACAAGGTCAGATGCTTAACTGACTGAGCCACCAAGACACCCGTGAACCTTCATATTTTTAATTCTATATATTAGATCATTAAGAATAGCACATGTAATAGCACCAATTCATTTAATTCATCTAAAATAGCAATTTAGTTAGATAATAAGCTTATATTTAAGCTTTTCTACTCAAAACCAGCTACTTAAAATTCTCAGAAGACACTGTGTTGAGCACTGTAGTTAACTTTCCTAATTGGTTCACCCTATGACACCGAGTTGTAACAGCAAGGTGTGATTTAGAGAAATTACCTTGCCACAAAGGCAAGGATGTCTTGTTCTAAGGGGAGTTACATAAAGGATGCCATGATTTATTTAAAAACACACATGACTCAGGGAAGGAGGCAAATCATAAGACTCTTAAATACTGAGAACAAACTGAGGGTTGATGGGAGGTAGGGGAGAGGAGAAAAATGGGTGATGAGTGTAGAGGAGGGCATGTTGGGATGAGCACTGGGTGTTCTATGGAAACCAACTTGACAATAAACTATATTAAAAAAAATACATGTGACTCAATATGGGCTGATGCCTTCAAGGACAGATTCTTGGTGATGCCTCAGAAACAACTTCATCTTATCAGAAACAACTGAGAAATTAAAGTGACTTTGTAACCCAAATAACCTCATATCCTTCTTCTATCTGTGAGAGGAGGTAGCCTAAATATAGAAGGAATACGAGTTTATAAAAACAAAATTGATATTAAATTAATTTGCACTGAAACTCTGCCTGGCAATGAACTTTGATATCTGATAATCAGTGACTTTCCATATTGTATAAATGGTTTAGTTTGGGTCTCTCTGTTACTAAGACCAATAAATAGATGATGGATGGATGGATGGATAGATAGGTAGGTAGGTAGATAGATAGATAGATAGATAGATAGATAGATAGATAGATAGATAGATGATAGATAGATAGATGATAGGTTTCTCCTTGCCTCTCTAGTCCTCATTTGTTCTGACTGAAATGCCTATCTAATGTCTTTTTCCTACTTAGTTTCTACCCATTCTTCAGATCCAACCGAAATATTTCTACTTCCATACAATAGTTACCAATCATATTGTAAAAGAGACCCATAACCAATCACATTATAAAGAAACACACAATGTGTGGAAATGATAAATTTTTTACTGTTTTAAATCTATTTAAATGTTTTTATCATGCTAACAGAATTTAAACAAAACAAACGGAAGTATGTTTTATTTATTTTTAAAACAATATGAATTAATAATGACCTTAAAAACACAAATCAAGAGATGTGAGGTATGGAAGTTTTGAATAACAAAATTAACAAGAATGATATTATACATACCAAAAGAACAAAAGCAAGGGAGGATTCATTCACATAACAATACATAAAATACTGTACTTAAGTATATTATTTTATATGCACATTGCATTTACTCACATAATTGCAAAATTATACTTTATCTGAAGAAAGTCTGAATAATTTTTTAAAGTTGGAAAATAAACGAGTAAACAAATATATCCATAGGCTATGCTGTCTGTTTACAACACAGTAAAACTAAATATCAAGCAAAGGAGCCACTTCTAAAATATATTTATTTGAATTAAAAAATAATTTATGATTTTTCATAAGTAAAGTCCTAGTAAAATAGAAAACTAATATGAGCTGCTGAATGTGTCGTCTAAATCCACAAGATAAGTCAAGAAGTTAGAGGAGATTGACAGTATCCCAGAGCCTAGCATCAGCACTGAAAAACTATGTTTGCTGAACACAGAAAGGATGAGTTGTGAACAATGGATGAGGCAAAAGATCATTCAGTCTTTCAGAGTTTTATGCGTGTGCCCTTCTTCCTCCCTGTCTGCTACACAGTTAGGCTGGCAAAGGTGTACATCTAGGATATAGAGTGACCTAACTGCTACACAATTAGGTTGGGAAAGGTTAACTATCTAGAATATAGAGTGACCCCCTAATTCATAAGTCACCTGTTAGGTCCCAACAAATTATAGCCCTAGAGGTTTGAAACATGTAACAAAGCCCTACCCTACATCCTGAACTCACTTTAAGGGTCAAAAGCCAAGAATCATTTCTTACAACTTCGCCCAGGTACACATGGTCAGCTAGGAGTGCGGACGCCCCTTAAGTCACCCTTTGTACTACTGTTCAGCAGAGCTGTGTGACCGTACATGTCCATGGCACAAACCTCAAGTTCCTCACTGAGAATAAAGCAGGCTTCCTGACTTGGTCTCTAACTCACTCTTCTTGTTACTTCTCACCATGCGTGTGTGGCTACAACTGTACTGAATGCCTTTGGTTCTTTTTTTTTTTTTTTTAATGTTTTATTTATTTCTGAGAGAGAGACACAGCTTGAGCAGGGGAGGGACAGAGAGAGGGAGATACAGAATCGAAAGTAGGCTCCAGGCTCTGAGCTAGCTGTCAGCACAGAGCCCGACGTGGGGCTCAAACCCACGAAACTGTGAGATCATGACCTGAGCCGAAGTCGGACGCTTAACCGACTGAGCCACCCAGGCGCCCCTGAATGCCTTTGGTTCTTAAAGGAAATTGTCTTTCTTGGCTCATTTTGACTCTTTGGAAAGCCACTCTCCTACCCTCATGATTGATTGGGCTTGCAGATTGCTTTTCAAAATACATATTCTGTAATATCTCCACTAACAGAACTGAGGGTTCCTTCTAAGTGCACCCCTACATCTAGTTCAAACCTCTATTATTATACTTGATGATTTTCTATAAATTCCTATAAAATAAGAGAATTTCCATAAACATTTTTTATCTCTTATATCCAACATAATGACTCACATGGAGTAGGTAATAAATAATACTTTTTACTGGAATGAATAAAATTTAACTCTGAAATAACTATCAGAAAAAGACATACAAGAGTACTTCGTCAAATATTCTTGTTAATTTTATACACATATTGAATTTCACTCTGTTCAGAACACTGTTGTTGCTTGCCTTTAAATTTTAGGAAACTGATTGAAAATCCACAGGTAAAATTTTTATATAATTATTTCTCTTTCCAAGTATTTATCAATATATTCATATTGAGAATTTATAGCTATTTTATTGTTGAACGTTATTTCGGATAAAAATTTCCAAGTTCAGATGACTTTATAGTTTCAGTTAATAACACCATGTAAAGAATATTAACATTGTTTCTCAATGTCTTATCTGCCATGTCACAATGATAATTTTTCATGGAGAATCCTAATGATTTAGGTGTCCTGTTATAATTCATTAAGCACAACATGCAACGTAATGTGCGCTCACTGTATTTGGAAGGTGGGCCCAGCTGCATAACAACTACATCAAGAAAACAGACTCAATGGGGCACCTGGGTGGCTTAGCTGGTTAGGTGTCCCCCTTCAGTTCAGGTCATGATCCCCCAGTTTATGGGTTTGAACCTGAGTCTGGCTCTGTGCTGACTGCTTGGAGCCTGGAGCCAGTTTCAGCTTCTGTGTTTCCCTCTCTCTCTCTCTGCCCCTCCCCAACTCACACTCTGTCTTTCTCTGTCTCACTCTCTCAAAAATAAATAAACATAAAAAAAAGAAAATAGATTCAATGATAATTTCCCTTTCTTTTTTATTTTGCTTAATGTTTATTTATTTTTGAAGTAAAGAGACAGAGCATGAGCAGGGGAGGGGTAGAGAGAGAGAGAGAATTCTAAATGGCCTCCAGACTCTGAGCTGTCAGCACGTAGCCTACACAAAGCCTGATGCGGGGCTCAAACCCACAAACTGTGAGATCATGATCTTAGCTGAAGTCTGATGCTTAACTATCTGAGCCATTCATGCCCCTTAATGACTTAACCTTTCTTAAACAGAACAGTGATTCATTTCTGATTTTTGCTTCTAAATTAAACTTATATATCTAATAACTCCTGAAGTAAAAATTCATTTAAATAAATATTTAAGTAATTATATTTTTGGAAATTTGTTTAAATGCTAAAATTGTTTAATCTACAATTACTAATTAAAAGATAAACTATTAGAGAAGTTCAAGACATGTATATAATACCTAGTTTGAATAAGTGAAGATACATTATAAAAGGAATATTAAAATAAATGTATGTTGAAGCGTTTTATTTGTACACTATAGTGACGAATGCCATGTCCTACAAATTACTTCAAAATGGAAGACAGTATTGACTTTTTATCACCAAGTAAACAAATGGAATGTGCTTGATATGTGGCTTGACCAAAAGGTTCAAATTAAGTGGGATGTTCTTAAATCTCTTTCATTGTCTTGCTGTGTCTGTCTCTTTGATTTCTTGGATCTGCTTTCCTCTGTGTTAGCTTAATTTTCAAGCAAGCTTTCTCCATGTGATGGAAATTCCCTACTATTTTTGTCCCCCTCTTTAATTTAAGAGTTAAATATTAGATATTTTGATTCTCCTGTAGCCATTCTTTGATTTTAAATGAAAAACAAGAAATCGGGAACTAATACGTTGGATACTAGGACACTGTCAGTTCAAAGGACAATGTATAGGGTAAGCTGCAAAGTTGGCTGCAATATAGCAGAATTGCCAGACCATAGGTGAATGCCCCTTCCCCACTTGCACATGCTCTCTCTCAAAAATAAATAAAAAATTTAGGGTAGGAAGCATATACAGTACCCCACATTATATTCTAGAACTCTGTTCTGCTATCTGTAACTGAAAGAGGAAAGAACAACTAAATCAGTAAATCAATTATTTATAAATAGCTAATTTAATGATAATATTTTTTAATTAATATAACCAATGACTGCTGCCTCTGACTTGGATATTCTTCTAGAAGTATTTCCTTGGGAAATTCCTTTATATGCTGAATCTCAAGATAAAAACTAATATAACACTTATCTAAACAAATAAACAAAACTATATAATACAAAGTTTTATAAGGGCAGAACTGATAGTTTCCTTTTCAATGTATCCACTCTTGAAGTGAGTGTGAACTTTTGACAGAATTTAGAAGAATGCTTTCCAAAATGATTTGTTGGCATTTTCGGCAGTTTTGTGTGAGTTTGCTCACTTTCCCATCCCTACCAATATTTGTGTTATCACATATTTTTAATTTAGCCTTAATAGGCATAAAGAAATATCATGTGTCCACACTAATTTACATTTGATTAACTGTTAGTGAGTGCATGCATATTTTCCTATTTATACTTTTTTCATTGAATGCTATTTAAGATATGGTGGAGAGATTTTTACAGAATGGACTTTTTCTGTCATCATATCTTGCACTCTCGACCACCTTGGCTGATTTCTAAAAGGCCTTTTCTTTGTGAAAAGCTGAAAGATCAGCTGGTGGAATAATGTGGTGGCATTCCCTCATTCATATATCTGATGGTTCCTTGGTTGCTGGCTGTTTGCTAGCCATATTGCTTCAGTTTTCAGAAAGAGCCTCATGAACTTGAACTTATTCTAATGGTAGTCTCAAGTTTTCAGAAGGCAAGCCTCACTTTTCAAGTTCATTTCAAGTCTCTCCTTGTGCTTTTTTTCAGGTTCTCACAGCCAAAGCAAGTGACACGGTCAAGCCCAGAATCATTGTGAGAAGGGACCTCCCAAATGCTTTCTGGAAGTTGTGAACAAATTAGAAGCCAATGTAGTGTTGATTTACCATAGTGAATAAGATGGAGACACCTTGAATAACATCTGCTTCACACAGGCCATCTGGAATGGGACTGAAGTGAAAATAATCTATACTGAAGGTGAACATATGAGATCATAGGTGATTATTACACTTTTAGGAGAACATATACTAGAAGACACCATAGTTTATCTACCCTCTTGCCTTGAATCTTTTCAGAGACTAAGGTCAGCAATTGAAGAAAACTTAGACTTACTGGACTTGTAACATCAATCTTGGAGCATATGTGAGTGCACTTTTTGTTTTTTCACAATAAGATAGAAACTCCAAACTAATATATTGGAGACATAAAAAGACTGCGTAAACATACCAGTGGTGTAAGGTGTGGACATCATTTATGTACCACTTCAAATACTCTCAGGCCCATCAGCCTATGGAATTTAGCTATTTCTTCTAGCTCAGGAGACTGCTGTGGCACAAGATTCAGTAGACTGGCCAAGGTCACATGGGTGTACCCCCAACACTTCTCTGCACCTCAGTCTGAATGGTGCTTCCTCTTTCCATCTGCCAGAGGAATCATGTTAATGTTGAGCTGTGACATTCAGAGACTACACATATGTAGCCTTGGAATACAGATAGATTGACGTATTTTAAAGTGGATATTTTAAATTTGAATACAAACTTGTTAAATCAAATGTCCTGTGCATTATCCAGTAAATCTCTGCTGGACTTCATTTGCCAAAACATTGGGTTACCTTTCTAAAGTATTGTAGTTGAACTTAAAAATATGGTTTTAAATCATATTGTATAACTCTTATAGTTTATAAAAACATACAGAATTACAGAAAGTCATTAAGAGTGCTGCATACAGTGCTGAGTAACAATGAAAAATTACACTAATTGCCTTTGTCATAACATAGTGATTTTTCAGTACAAATATATGTATAGGTGCAGGTATAATTTAAAAAGACTCTCATTATATTTTCTTTATTGACCTATTTTTAAAAAGTAAACATAAAAAGTAGATTGCATTCACTGGTTTAAGTAGAAGAGATGACAAAATGTTTTGCTTGAATCTCTGTTGTTAATCTTGGCTCTTATGTAATCATTTTACAGATGTAAGTATGTGTCTAAATCTTAAACACAACACCCTTTAAAAACACAACACCTTTCAAGTTTGCAAATACGAATTAAGGGCAAATTTAGCATTTTATTATTTCCACCATTGTCCCCAAATGTACCTTTTTTTTTTTTTTACTACTATGGTTAAAGGTGGGTGTCCTAAATTATTTGCATGTGATCAATTAATCTAAGACTACCTGCAAATGTAAAATTATTCATGATTTAAAAACAACTGACTAGCCATCTTAAGTAAAATAATAGCCCCGTAAATCAAATCACAAATGAATCACTGCCAACAATTAATTACAAGTTATTTAATTAAATGTATTTATTTAGAGGCCAAGTAAAAGAGAAATTTTGCATAGTAAAGAATTAAGATGGGGCGCCTGGGTGGCTTAGTCGGTTAAGCGTCTGACTTTCGCTTAGGTCATGATCTTGCGGTTCGTGGGTTCGAGCCCCGTGTCGGGCTCTGCGCTGACTGCCAGCTCAGAGCCTGGAGCCTATTTCAGTCTGTGACTCCCTCTCTCTCTGACCCTCCCCTGCTCACGCTGTCTCTCTCTCTCTCTCCTAGAAATAAATTAAAAAAAAAAAAGAATTAAGATTTAATTCATTCCTGTTTATCCACCTTCTTTCTTCACTTCACTCCTTTCTTCACTTAGATACTAAGTTCTTGGTAAAAGATCACATTTTTTCCTTTTCATTCTCCTCTTCCTCCCCCTCTTCCTCCCCCTCTTCCTCACCTTCCCACATCTCCTCTTCCTCGTCTTTTTCTTCCTCCTTCTGCTTTTCCTCCTTCACATTCTCCCCTTTTTCTTCCATTATTCACAGTGCCTGGCAAACATATATTTTTGTTAGATAAATGAACTTCCAGCTAAAAGCTTTGGAGGAACGAAGGCTGCCATGACACATACTACTTTAATTTCAATCTCATTTCCAAATCAGTTAGTATCATAATTAGTTAGCAATGATGCCAAACACAATTTTTGCTCCATAACCATTACTTTCATGTGTTTTTTTGTCTATAAATGAAGTAATCTCATCTAAAAATTAGGAAAAAATAGTTATAATTGTATATCCGATTTAAGAACAAAAAGGAAATTACACAATTCAAAATGCATTTTAAAAACATACTGCCAAACATAGTATGTCCTCCATAATTTCTTTTGAACAATGATTAAATGTCTTTTTGTTACTAAAGTACGTTAGGTATTAGTGACGATTGTGCCAGGAAGTATGAATCTTCTAACCTCTTAAATTTGCCAGCTAATATCTGCAAAAATTACGTCATTTTTACAAAGATAACTCAGCATATAGCTTGGAAAAAAACATACTTTGAAGCCAAAAACAACTACCACCTGCATTCATACATCTCTATAAAATTACAAATGGGAATTTTTTATGTTATGCTTTTATGTTACATTAATTATAACAAACACAACATATTGTGTTTATTATAAGCATAAATTTAAATTGGCAAAACCAAGGATAATGTCAGGGTATTATTACTAGGCTTAAATGTTATGACCTTCTACAGAGCATATATTCTTAATGAAAGACAGGAATAGAAGCCTGAAATATTAGAGAAAGTGAGTCAAATTTATATTTACTCATGCAACCCTCAAATAAAATAGATGGGACTTTAGTGAGGCCACTTAGAGAATATAATATGATTTCACATTTGAGGGATTCAGTAAACTGATGTCTGAGTCATCAAAAGAGGGAAAATTTTGATGAATCAACAGGTAGCAGTAAGGCACAACACAACATAAAGCTATGATAAATCATAAATCTGGGAAATGATTGTGCACAAAGAATGTATATGGATTTCCCATGGAGCAGAAGTGAACGAAACTTAAGAGAGAGCCAGAGGTGTCTGAACATTGAACATTGGAGAAAAAAATGGAAGTCTGATCAAAGTAAAAGGGAAGCAATCAAACAAAAAAGCACACTGCAATTCTAAGGGTCTGAGTAAGGAATAATTAAATATTCAGAAATAAAACCCCATTCATTCTCTTTTAAGAAAATGCATGAGAGAATTCGGTTTAAACATTGGTTAAATATAGAAAACATGAATTATATATCTGGTGAAAAATAAATGAAAAAATAAAAAAGAGAGAGAGAAATGAAGACTTTCCCATTAAAAGAGAGAGATGGGTGCCTGGGTGGCTCAGTCAGTTAAGCACCTGACTTTGGCTCAGGTCATGATCTGGCAAACGATTCATAGGTTATAGCCCTGCATCGGGCTCTGTGCTGACAGCTCAGAGCCTGGAGCCTGCTTTGGATTCTGTGTCTCCATCTCTCTCTGCCCTTTCCCCACCCCTCAAAAAGAAACATTAAAAGAAAGAGAGAGAGAATAAAATGTTGGTATCAAATATATTCTAAAAAAAAAATCTTCAGGCTGAACAAAATGTAACTAATTTAAATCTATAGGAAAGAAGAAGGACCCTCTAATTTATTTTAAAGTTAGAATTGTTTAAACCTATAATTATAGTAACTAGGGTTTGTGAAGAATAGAAAATAAAATGTAGATATAAAATATATGACAGTAATAAAAAAGAAAGGTGAAGAAATGAAACTCTATTAAAGTTGGTGCATGTTTCTAGATTTAAGGCTGAATTATTCTAAAGCAGTCTGTAATTAGCTCAGATGTATATTTAATCTATAGAATAACCACTAAGGGAAAAACAGTCAAAATACATAGCAAAGGAATCAACCATGCAAATACAATGATAGACACAAAAATATTTTCTTAACAAAATAAAAAGGCTGTGAAGAAGATTCAATGAGAATAAAAAGACAAATCAAATAGCAAAATGGCCCGCGGGTGCAGTGGCCCATAACAGGATGTCCCTCCGACCTGCTGGGCAACGCACGGCCATCTCCTGGCGAAGCATCACCAGGGCAAGCTGGCCCCCGCGGCCCTCGCCCTGGAGGACGAGGAAGGGGGACCCGGGAGTGCACCAGCCTGGGCAACCCTGCTCTTCATGTGATCCTTGGTGCTGCCATGGACGCGGACCCCTCGTGCCGGAGAGCAGCCTGCCCAGGGACAACCAGTGCCGCGTCTGCTGCCGCACTGTCCTCGGCAACCAGGGAGCCCCATGTGAAATCTGCCAGCCCGGGAGTCAGAGCCATAGGAGAAAGAGGTGCCGCGCCTGAACGCCCTGGAGGATCGCGTCTCCTGCTCTGGTCCCAGGGCCAGCGCCGCCGGGGAAGCCCAGGCAGAAGACGTCATCTGCATCAGTCCTGTGTCCCGTCGTCTACATGCTCAGGCAGGTGTGGCAGGACCTGGGGACACGTCACGCTGCCCGGCGCCGAGGTCTGCTGACTTCCGACCTGAGCAGACATTCCATGAGGGTCTTGGTGGTGGGTATTGTAAAATTAATAAAGTTCAGGACTTTTGTGTTAAAAACTACGTGTGTATATATTTGGGAAATATACATATGGTATATAAATATTTATATATTATCACAATTTGATGACTTTGAATGATACTACTGTTTTATGATCTAAAACTTTGTTAATTAGAAATTTGGGAGTTTCTTCTTTGAAAAAGTTGTCATAATTTACGATTGTATACATATTTGAGTGTATTTCTATTACCATATTTCTCCATTAAAAACAGCATAAAGCAGAAAGGGCTGTCTCTGGAGCTTCCACAAAGGCATATTGAGGATGTAATCTACATCAATTTTTACTGAGTGCTTATATTCATATTTGTTTAATATTTCTTGCATGAAGACATCTCTATTATACTTGGATTTGTACATACCTGCAAAAATTTCAGCCCCTTTTAAGAAAGAGAATGTGAATACGATGTCTTGATTCTGTTTGCCATTTACCTATTATATAACTATATACCCAACTTACCCAACTATATAACTACTATACCACAGTTTCTATACTGGAATAAAGGAGTCCACATTCTCTTCAACATAATATTACTACATGCTTACACAAAGTAAGCACTTGATAACTATATTGTGAAAAGATCTCATAAGAAAGGAGGATAGTTAGAATTTGGGGAGGGCACTGAATTTTCACTAATTTCTAAGCGAAACAGGTAATGGAAATGAGAATAAACTTCAGAACATGCTATATATTTATTCCATATTAAATACTCTAAGGTTTTTTTTTCTTTTTGTTCACAGTTAAAATTTTTCCCACAGTTCTCAAATTCCTGTATTTAAGTGTCTAAATAGATTTACCCAGTTGCATACCTACCCCTGTATTTGTGGGTTTTTATATTCCTTATTCATATATTCAAAATGTTATCACCTAGCAACTACTTGAAAGCCCCAGGCTCTGAGCCAATACATTCCACTAATGTACATCAACCTATTATACAATAACCAAGAAGAGAATATCCATTTCGCCCATGTGAGTTTGATAATCTATAAAATGCATATCTATGTGACAGTTATATACATCCCTAAGATTTTAAATGTAATTTCCTAGTTTAACCACGTATTTTAAATTCATGTCAACGAATTTATTCTGGTATATATCATAGCATATCATAAATACTTTTTTAACTGTCAAGACATAGAAATGTATTTACAATCATCGTTACACTAAGGGTAAATCCATGCATATTCTGGGATAGAAAAAATATTTTCACATTAAACATTTAGTAAAATTCCATTTATTTCAAAATAAAATTACTAATAACCAAAAATAACTAGTTGTGATTATAGTCCTAAAAATGTGATTAGTGAAAGAAGGGGGCTCCAATAAAGGATACACCCGCAATAGCTTTATAGATACTTGCAGAAATATCTTATACCAGGAAGAACAGCAAAATGGAAGTCAGAATCACATTTCCTTGGGGAAATATGGAAGATACCCGGATGATAGCAGCTAGTGTTTCTACTAAGCAAAGAAAAATAGTAATACAATAATGACATATCCAAAGGTATATTCATATAGCAGTTTAAAGTATGCAACAGACTACACATTACTTGACTTGGTTTACATAATAACTTTATAGAAGGACAAGATAGTTATTTTCATTACTCCTTAAAAGAGATGGAAAAGAGCCATTTTTCAAGTTATTGTAGGTAAAACTTTAAGCCCAAATTGGATCAAATAACTATACGCCTGTCAAAAATCCTCACAGTTCTTTTTGTGTGGCCCCGCAGGCTGCGTGCAGACATGATCTAAGCTCTTGGAACCTTGAGCTTGGTGCACCCTCAGCTTTCCGAACTGGGATTCCCTGCTCCCCCAGCATGTTATTTTCACAAAATGCCATTGCTACACAGGTTCCTCTAGACTGTGATGGTTTCTCAGCCTTTCGTGTTTTTTGATGACTTCAGCAGTTGTGAAGAATAGTGATGCAGTATTTTGTAGAATGTCTCTTGTTTGAGACTTGTTTGATGTGTTTCTTATGGTTAAACTGGGAGTTATGGGTTCTGTGGAGGAAGATCACAGACACTAGAGACCCTCCTCATCACATCTAATCAAGGGCACCTGGCATCAACAGGCCATCACACTGCATATTAACCTGGATCACCTAGTTGAGTGTTTGTCACACTGCTCCACTCTGAAGTTATTAGTTTCTTCCCTTTCCTTACTGTACACTTTGGAAAGAAGTCACTATGCACAACCAGCACTTGCGGGGGAGGAAGTTATGCTGTACCTCTTTGAGGCCAAGTATTTATAAAATTGTTTGTAATTCTGCATGGGAGGTCTTCTCTCCTATCTATTTATTGTCCTCTCTCTCTCTCTCTTTCTCTCTCTCTCTGTCTCTGTCTCTCTCTCTCTCTCTCACACACATACACACACACACACACACACACACACACACACACTCACATCTGTCCTATGTATCTATTGTCATCTCTCTATCATCTATAGATCCATCATCAACCTTCTATCATAAATAATCTATTATCTATTTAAGCATATATTTGTGTTATGTGGACCCACAGACATTTACTTTGTATTTGGGGCTATGTTATTTACCTTTTCCTCAAATTGTTCCTGCTCTGGCCATTGGGAGCTCGTTCGGTTGCAAATGATGCTCCTGTGACATCCACAATTACTGTGGCTTTCTGAACACTTCTTCACTTTCTGGCACTGCAATACACTCCATGTTCATTTTGTATATTCCTTGCCCCAGCCTGAGAATCAACTATTTCTTCAGGAAGTCGTGGTTTCTTTTCATTGCTGAATGGTATTAGAAAACATGATCTAGGGGTTAGTTGCATTGATTGCTACTATAATGTCATTGCTCTGAGCCTTCTCAGATGACATAATAAGTATGTACATGTCTGTCATTCACATATGTATAAATATTTCCATATGTCTATATCTGTATTTATATTAAGCTCAGCTTGAGTTCATATTGATATTTCTCATCTAATCCAGGACTACATGGACAATTCTAGCCCTCTCCCTTGCTCATCTGTAATTCTTGACTCCAATAATGAGAAAATGAGAAACCTGACTCTCACCACTCATCATCTTTAATTTAAAGATGAACAATCTTAATTAATTGTTCAATTCCAGCATATTCAGTTTCAGAATTATAATTCATATCCCCATGGGAAAGAACTTTACCAAGTAGGATACTACAGTGTGTTTAGAAATGGTGCCTTTTGTCATTTGTCTTAGTTTTATTCATCGCCAGAGTTGTTTAAGTCAGATTCTTTTCCTCCACCCTTGCATCCATATCTTTGTGTGGCTTGACAACTCATTATTTTTTCTTATCACTGAATAGTATTTAAATGCACAAATGTATCACAATCTGTTTATCCATTCACCTATTTAACTGCATCTTAACTACTATTACTTTAGGGAAATTTTAAATAAAATTGTTTTAAATATGTGTGTGCAGCTTTTACATGCACATATAATTTCAAATCAGTTAGGTAAATACCCGGGAGCATTCTTGCTAGGCAGTATGATGAGACTACTTTGAAGATTTTGAAGTGCACAAGACAGTGTCATAAAACCAACAATTATCCTGTCCAAAATGCCAATAATGATTCATTGAGAAAAATTTATAACCATTCTGTTTCCCTTAAAAAAATATTTCATGATCTACTGTGTTTAGAATAGTAAAAATCCCAACTTTTTGTGATAGTTACAGAACTGATATAATTTTTGTGAAATATATTGCTCATCCCGGATATGGGAAAATCAGACAAACATACATGCCCACACTGAATCTGAACAGCAGTCTTAAAATCATACATTACAAATTGAGGCTTATTTTCCTCATTTATACTGCTGATGACTATAAGTATAAGCATAATGCTTACCGTGGCATAATAACATCTGTTTTGAAAATAAACATCTATGGTCATGCATTGTGAAAATGGCACTGTCTTTGCAAAAACAAACAAACATGTTTTCCAATTCTTTGATATCTATCAATTTGATATACGGTTCCTTGGCTTAACCACTGTCACACGGCTATAGATTAATGTACACCTGAATCTTTTATTCTGTGTACAGCCTAAAGGGATAGTTGAACATAGGTTTTCCTCACACGAGAAAGAAAAAAGCTTTTGTGAAATACACGCTACTTATTTTTAACATCCCTTCAACTAATCAAAGTAGACTTCTAGGTTATTATGTGTAGTCATTGTATAGCCACAGGCTTTCATATATCAGTTTCACTCCACATACCACTGTGTTATTTTACGCAAGTCCAGTTTGTAATTGTACCTGCATTTTAGTATTCTATTTTGTTTCACCTACTTTTCTACCTGATCTTTCCCTTGCCTGGAAAGATGTTATAACTTTTGTCTTTGGCAGGCTCATTATAGCTGCTAAAAAACTTAATCTTCTTCTGTAATAAACTATCTTTATTTTTTCTCCTCTGAAGAGATATCTGCATGTATGTCAACTGAGTAGAGATCTAAATACTTCGAAGCAAGCCTCTGTACTGGTGAATAACTCAACAATCTAAGCTATATTTGAGATAATCTTTGAATATGGGTTGTAAAAATATTTTAAGTATCCTTGGGGAAAATTATAGGCCACACTATATGGGAAAAAATATCAAATATTGTCACAATATTCTGTATAGCAGAAGAGTTGGAAAGGTAAGAAATTTATGAATAATTATTCACAGTTTTATAATGTTAAAATAAAACCTTTAACTCAATTTCTGATTAATCAATATGCAAAAGCACTTGAATCACTATTCAGACATGTGTTGAATTTGGAATAACTTCTAAGGAGATATTAGAGTGCCATATACAGTAATCAGAGAGTCCATCATCTACTAAACTTCACTGATAATTTTCACTAATAATTATAGAAAATTCTAAGTGTCATGGGTTCAATAGCAACTCTTAAAGAAACTTGTTTACACATAATTTTGGTTGCAGATTATTACTTAGTTTTAATGATTATTATATTTTGAGAAAATTCAAAACTTAAGAAAACCAATAATAATGATATGTTCTCATAATGAGTATTCAATAACGATGAGTGTTCACTCACAGTACTTAAATTAAAATTTAAATTTAGTAATCTTTAGTCATCCTCAAGCACTATTAGAATCAGAACATTATTCCAATTTAAACAATATTTAAGTGGTTAGGAGAAGATTTAACAGCATGAATAATATTTACTTGATCTTAAAAGAGTGGAAAAATATACAATCAGGATAATATAATCAAAGACATGTAGATGAAACTGCAGTAACTAATATTAATTTTTTCTTGAGTGCACTTTGTATAGACACAATCTTAAAAGATTCTGGGCCTCAGCTATTCAAGTATCAAAGACTCCTGGTACTTGACAAATGAGTCCAGGAAACCCTTCTTTACAATCTAAAGTTTTTATTTATTATTTGATTCAAGAGCACATATTCAATTAAATTGAATATGTTAATTGTAACAGATTTCATTCTGACATACAACAGGATCTTTACCACATAAGTAGAAGCAATGTAATCATTCATTTGGCAATTAAACTAGTAGTCTTGTTTGATGATCCGTGTCATTGGAAAGGTATTTTTTGTCACCATAGCTATTCATTACCCTTGAGTTTAGAAGGGCTATTATTTTCCATTTTCTTTATAATATTTCTTGATTTCATAAGGTTTCATAGAGAAACAACTCCATAGTGATTTTCAACAACAAATTATTAAATTTCAAGGGATATTTTTATATCCTTTAAAACTGGCAGGCAGCCTATGATGAAGTGTAGTTCCAGATTTGAAAGCTGCTTAAGTTAGATTGAAAATATCCACGTAATAAATAATCATTTGATTTGAATAGGAGCAGAAGCATAGTCTTAACATTGTTATTTCAGGTGATCTGTGACTGTCCGAATTCCTCAGTTAAAAGACGAACGAATTAGTGGTTTTATATTGCCAAGACATTTATGCATACATAGGATAATCCATATACACATATTTAAGTGATGTGTTGCCCATTAAAGTTTTGAATTATATGGAATGACATCTTAAAGGAAATTAGAAATTAAAAGATTTGATGCTATTATGTCATAACACAATATTGAATTTTATGAGATAAAATTTAAGAATTTCTAAAAGTCATAGTATTTATAATACCATGAAGGTTGTTTCATTCTTTCTGAAGAACTCAAAATATTCACTAGAAAAACCTATAAAATAGTTGCCAAACTCATGTGATGTTTGTGCTATATTGTTATATTGCCACTTCAGATTACAGTACAGCCAAATAATGATGTTTAGGCAAACCTTTAGTCACCTCGTAGATCATTTTTGGCAGTATGGCTAATAAATATAAATAATTCAAATGAAACCCTCAGTGAAATTAGTGACTGGAGAAAAAGTTGCTAATTGCAATTAAATAGAAATATTTCATGTTGACAGTGAATATTTTTCAAAGTCAGTGAGAGGGGTGCCTGGGTGGCTCAGTGGGTTAAACGTCCGACTTCGGCTCAGATCATGATCTTACAGTTCGTGGGTTCAAGCCCCACGTCAGGCTCTGTACTGACAGCCTGCTTCGGATTCTGTGTCTCCCTCTCTCTCTGACCCTCCCCTGCTCACGCTGTCTCTCTCTCTCTCAGAAATAATCAAAAACACTTAAAAATTGAAAAAAAAAGAAAGTCAGTGATATTTTTTTTTTATTAATTTAGTATGTTTTCTCATAGCAGTTTAGTGATAGTAAGAGTCTCATGCTCTACAGACTGAGCTGGCCGGGGGCCGCTAAGTGATAGTAAATCCACACAGGGTGGATTTTATGACTTGAGATCATAACCTGAGCTGAAACTGAGTCAGATGATCAACTGACTGAGCCACCCAGATGCCTCTAATATTTTAATTATTAAAATAGCTCTTTACTGCCCAATAAAAACTAATTACTCCTTAAATGTCAATATTTTATCATTGGAGAAAATTAACAATGTCAATTTATTACCTCACATTTTAATAAAGTGATACATTGTATTGTGAAATATAAGATAATTGGAGTTTGTGTTCACCTTTATCAATGGAGAGTGGAAATTATCTATAGAATAAAAAATAGCATACAGAAATGCTTGGGAACATGGTAAGCATCGATGGTAAATGGAGAGCCAGTTCCTCTATTACATGCGTTGCTCTTGGCTAACATGTTGAAGTAAAAGATTGAAGTTAAATTTGCCGAACTTCAGGGGCAGGACTACCTATTTAATTGATAAATCTTGGTATACTTACCTTTAACTATGCAGATGTTTACACACATGAAGACTTCAGCCTAAGCACAGTGTTCAGCCAGTCTTCTCTTCTTTTACTTTGCCTCTCACAGTTAAAATTATATCTAATTTCTTGAGAGTAAAGACACTTTTTTTTTCTTGAGATCACAGTTTTCCAAGACACTGGGTTATTTCATTAGCTATGAGTTTTGCACTTGCAAATTCATTTAGTAATGTTTGTTCATTTTAAAATTTTACTTGTTGAGGGGGGTTCTTTGAGGGTTCTATATCTGTCTACTTGTATCAATTTATTTCATGGTTTGAGAGATGCTTTCACTCAGGTCCACAGATCACTGAAGATAACACCAAATTTCTTTATGCCTTAGTGCTCTAGTTTGTTGAAATTGCAAATTATGTCTCCGATGCAGTCCTTGAGCCAGAAAGCAATTTCACACTGGTCTCATATCTGAGGCTGCTTTGTTCCCACTAACTGCATTTCAGTCATAGAATTCAATAACAACTCCAAAAAGAGGCAATATCACAATTTTCATTAAGGGATGAAGAAACCTTGCACAAATTCCAGTTTTTACTGGCAAGCTCCACTCCATGTGCTGCAATCAGCGCTTTAGCCTCTGTTTCTTTGCAGGAATTGAAATCTGACCTATTCTCATGTAGACTGTGTCTCAGTGCGTGTAGGCAAATGAAGGTGGTCCCATTTACTACTTTGTTTTTGTTTTAGTGTTATATTTATTTATCTAATAAGAAAGACCCAATTTAACATAACCTAACAAGAAACTTGAATATATTAAATTAAACCTGAATAAATTAAATGAACTTTAATTTATTTATTTTGAGAGGGCACAAGCAGTTGCGGCTACTAGAGAGGAGGACAGAGGCTCTGAAGCCGGCTCTGCACTGACAGCATAGAGCCTGATGTGGGGCTGAACTCACGAACTGTGAGATCTATGACCTGAGCTCAAGTCAGATGTTCAACTTACTGAGCTACCTAGGTGCCCCTATTACTTTGTTTTCATGTTTTTTGGGTGTCTGTATCTATATCAGTTCCCTCATGCACTCACACAAATAATATGTATATAATATTTATTCTTTTTCTAATACATGCATTAAGTGCTGTGTGTTTCCTTCAAATAAATGTGTTAGGCACTTGGGACAAATTTTGAAATGTTATGTGTTCATTGTCACTCAATACAAAATTCTTTGTAATCATCACTTTAGTATGTTCTTTGGTGTATTGGTTATTTGAAAATGCGTTATTTATTTTCTAATTACTTGGAAGTTTTTCAGATATCCTTTTTGGTACTGGTTTCTAAGGTACTTTAATGAGGTCAAAGGGCATGATATATATAATTCAAAACTTTAAAATTTTAATTTATTGAAACTTGGTTTACGGCCCAGAAGAAATTCTGGCTTGATGTTCCAGATCCAGATGCACTTATAAATAATGTATATTCTATGACTGTTGAGGTAATTTTTATATAAATGTCATTAGTTCAAGTTGGATAATAGTGTTAATGAGTATTCTATATCCTTATTGACGATATATCTACTTGTTCTATCAATTGGAGGATAGAGGCACCGAAATCTCCAGCTATGTTTGTGGATTTGCCTCTCCTTTTCTGTTGTGGGTTAAATAGAGGCCCCCAAATATACATTCATGCCCTCTGCACCTGAACTCATGAAAATGACCTTAACAGGAAAAAGCATCTTTGGGTAATTAATTTAAATACCTTGAGATGAGAACATCTTGGATTACCTAGGTGAGCCCTAAATCCAATGACAGATGTCTTTCAAGAAAAAGGCAGAGGGATATTTGACATACAAACACACCAAAAAGAAGTCTAGAGACAGAGATTGGAGATATGTTACCACAAGGCAAAGAATGCCTTGAGCCACCAAATGGAAGAACCAATGAAAGATACTTCCTTAGAGTCCTTGAGTTTGGAACTCTGGCCTCTAGAATGTAGAAAGAAGAAAACATTTGGTGTTCAACCATGCAGTTAGTTGTAATTTGATACAGCAGCCCTAGAAAACTAATGAACTCTTTTTGCCATTCAATCAGTTTTTGCTACCTGTACTTTGGACATTTATTTTTAAAATTTTTTTAATGTTTATTTATTTCTGAAAGAGCATGAGTGGGGGAGGGGCAGAGAGACAGGGGGACACTGAATCCAAAGCAGGCTCCAGGCTCTGAGCTGTCAGCACAAAGCCCAATGCAGGGCTTGAATCCATGACCTGCAAGATCACGACCTGAGCCAAAGTCAGACCTTACCAACTGAGCCACCTAGGCAGCCATGCTGTTGTTATCCATTCATCACCTGATGGACAGTTGGGCTGCTTCCATAATTTAGTTATCATAAATAATGCTGATATAAATAAAGACATGTATTCCTTTGAATCAGTATTTTTGTATTTTTGGGTAAATACCCAGTAGTGTAATCACTGGATCCTTTAAGACATTCTTTATGTATTTGGAAATCATTCCTTTATCAGATATATTTTTTGCAAGTAATTTCTCTTACTCTGTGGCTTTTCTTTTCATTCTCTTAAATCACACCAATTTTCTACTTACAGTTTTTATACTTCTTATGATATTTCATCAGTAATTTCTCTGGTAGTTAAATGATAGATCTTTTATTAATGATTGTGATTACAAGTCTAGTCTCATTTTTTCAACTTATTTTATTAAAGTCAAAGGTACTTAACCCAGATAACGTCCCAATATCTCAGTTAGCAACCGTCCATATTACAATGACTGTGCTAGAATGGTTGTATGTTGGAACTCTGTATACTTGATTATCTATACAGTATTTGCATCTTCATATAGAAGTTAAGGATAGATAATAAAGGTCACTATTATTCAACAGATAAACTATTAGTGAGAGATTTTCTCTTCTTTATCTTATGAGCTATAGGATGTACCATTTCCAAATGGTTTTATATTCTCTTATAATGTTAATTGAGCTTTAATTAAACATATAAATTTAGCAATTATTTGATTTTAATATAAAAATATGCTTATTCATGAAGGAATAAATGTTACAGCTTTTTTACAGCTGTATTTAATTTGAAAATTAAGCAGGCACATAAGGAGCACATTTTGGACCATTTCATTTCTGCTTTATATAATTAGGTATAATATAATTTTCCATGTTTAGCTATGATTCAACATTTTTTTCATAAAATTGCCTGAAGTTCTAATAGTGCTGATCATATAAATTTTATAAAATTATAGCCCAATATATTCTCTAAATGTGGGCTGAATTACATATAAATTTAAGTGTGCAATGATGGTTTTTCTTTCTTAGTAACCTAAGAAAGACAAAGTCTGGTTTATCTTACAATTCTACCAACTTTATTCAAGTGCCAATTAAAAAGGGAGCGTTAAAAAAAATCCTTAAAAGCCGCTTCAGCCTTAAAGATATTTAAGTAAGCATTTTAATCTCATTCTTAATTTTATTCACATTAGATAATTGTGCTACTTGGGTCTTTTAAAAATCTGATAACTAAAAGTAAAAAATAACTTTCAAGCAGTATTTTAAAAAATTTTAATGTTAATTTATTCTTGAGAGAGAAAGAGAGAGAGAATGAAAGGGGGAGCTGAAGAGAGAGACAGAGACACAGAATCCAAAGCAAGCTCCAGGTTCTGAGCTGTCAGCACAGAGTCTGAAGCAGGGCTCAAACTCACAGACCACGAGATCACGACCTGAGCCGAGTTCAAAAGTCAGACGCTTAACTGACGGAGCCACCCAGGCACCCCTAACTTTCAAGAAATATTGACAAATATTGGTATCTTTCAAGATTGGTTGTTAAACGAGATATTTTACATCTTTTCCATGTAGTCAGATGAGATTAAATATTATCCCCTTTGAAGCTCTACACGCTTCCTATTTAAGCAATTAATACTTTGGCATAAAATTAGTGCTATAAGCTACAATGTGAAATTAGGGTACATGATTTGGCAGGTTAGGTTTCTGATGCTAGGTCAAATAATGACATCTGAATAAGATAATAAAGATCAGGTAATTATGGTATAGAAAAGTAGGGAGAGGGTGGAATGGACAGGTGTTAAAGTGGCACATAAGTTTCTATGGTCTGGAGTTGGCTCACTGTGTAATCCCCTCTCATGGACTGAAGGCTTTCCTTTCATCAACTACACAGCTTTGATGGGATTTAAGAGACTACAAATGGGATTCCATAAGCAATAGTGCCTGTCTTGGCTGTTTCTTTGTTTCTGGCTTTGACGAAACTGACGATAGGAGTCCTACAGCTAAACGCAGCTAAGACATTCAAAATTCTTTCAAAGTAAAGAAATCTGAAATAGTGATATCCCTATATTATTCCTTACTTAAGGAGTCCATCTTTTTTAATCTAGAATATTCCAAAACTTTCAGTGACCATCTACATCCTTGGGTCTTATTGCAAGTCGCTATAAAGGTCATTAGACCTGCCTGTAAAATTTGATTCCAGACAAGTTCTAACTTTGTTTCAGATGGAAAAACACTTCAGCTGATTTCTAAATTGAAGATGATGACGGATTTAAAGTAGGAGTTCTTAGAGTCTATTAAGATGACTTTTTTTTTTTGCCATGTACTTTATTGAACTTTTCTTTTTTAAGCTTGTGGAGGCCTGCATCAGCAAGCTGTATTTGATTTATCAGCTGTATTTGATTTCTTCTACTTTTTTTCCTAACAACTTGTATCCTGGTATATAGTTTTTCTATGATGGCCAGAAAATTCATTCAGGAAAGTTGAGTTCTGTCTACTGATTTTTCCTCCTAATGTACTTAAAGGTAACCACATTCAAAATTAAGTGCAAAAATTCCCAGTACTTTCTTATACTTTCTAGCCAATATACTTATTTTTATAATATGAATTCCCTCTATTAAGAAATCCTAATACTTTTGATTTTTTTATTGCCATCTTTCTATTGAGGAAGCTTTCCAATAGGGAGCTCCCGGAGTCTGAAGTGCTGGCCAGAGCGGTCCTAAGACATTGTGATGGAGAATGACACTGAGACCCTGTACATAAACACATGAATCAAGAGATTCCCTTACTTGGCTCTGAATGTAGCTCAAAATCGCATAAAACAAGAACAGAGTTGGAGGCAGCTATTCTGGTGCCTGTCAACTGTCACTAATGAATAGAAGTGAAAACATCGCACATCAGTATTCTGTATCACAGCTGCACTGTAAAGAATCTGAACACAGACCTGGCTTAGAAAAAAATACTTACACATACAAAATAAGTACAAAAATCTTTTCTCATTTCATTTTTTCTTACATACATATTAGGCTGTGCCTCAGAAGTTTAAAGTCTAAGTGCACCAAATTACATTTTAAAGATCCCTTAACTCACATGCTGGGGTCCATGTGGCCAGGGTTTTACTAAATTCTGTGCATAATTCATGTGTGACTAATGATTTGGTGTGTGCAGACTTGTGTATACAAATCAGTTCTTTATCTATCTAAAACCAGCTACTCACCTTGTATTAAACCCTGGCATAGTATCTACTGACTTTTTGCTGTGATATGCTAACTATACTAACTGTGCGCTTACCTGATTCTAAAGATTCAACCTTACTCTAGACATCAAACAATCCATAATATGTGCATCTGAGTTTAAATTCAACATGACTGTTACTAAATTTATCATCTTTGTTCCTAAACCATTTAACTTTATAGTTCTTATTTTAGTTAATCCTTTTTAAATCTCTTTCTCAAGATTTTTTAACCTAATATTGATTTTATTCCAAATTATCACTCAAAACTCTACAAAATTTCCCTTCAGATAAGATTATGCCCTTGTAAATCGTATAGCATAAAGATAGCAAAGCAATAGTATGTTTTCTTTGTTTCAAAAGGACTGAACTAATTCTACCACATTCCTCAATCTAGACTCATAAATCCGCCCTGGAACAAGATAAGATGGGGAGAGGCTGGGGACACGTGAGAGGTGTAAAGGGAAAAGACTCCTCTTAAAAGCAGTAAAAATTTCACTATCTCTTTCAGGGCAATTGAAACAGATATTCATTAATTATAGTAATAAAACATTCCCATTCTAAATATTTTATTTAATAGAAATTAAAATGAGTACATAATTATACAGGAAGAATGCTAGTATACAAATTACAATGGTTTGAATGGCTGAAGTTTAGGAAATAAACAACTTAGGGACACAGAAGAAAGATTTCAGATATAGACTTGTATTAAAAACAGAGTGATCAATTATCTAAAAAGAAATAAAGACAGAAAGAAATAAAGAATAAGTTTACACTGGGTTCTACTCCTGACACCAATACTACATTATATGTTAACTTGCTTGAATCAAAATAAATTTAAAAATATAAGTTCAAAGTTTAAAATGCACAAATCTGACAAAGAGTTAAAAGTCTCTACTGGCATAACTAAATGGATAATAATACTATTACCTAACAAGAGGAAAATTAGAAAGAGTGGTTTGGGATAAAAGTGATAACTTCAACTTGGTTTTGTTCAATTTGCATTAGTTACAAAAAGTTCAGTTGGAAAAAATGAATAAATAGAGCAGTTTGAAATGATTTAGTGTAGAGATAAAAGTAGTGCGGAGAAGTAAAGGACAAAGAATAGATTATTTATTTTTGGAGCTTATCTGCATTTAAGAAAAAAAGAAAAATAAATAATATTCTTAGAGCAAGCTTTCCTAATGTTCAGTTTTGGAAATATAATATATGCTATACAATTGGCATTAAAGTTATTTGAGAAGATAAGAGTATCATAAAATCAGTGACCTCAAAAAATAATACTGAATTTTGAATATTGAAAATTCATTTGACACTATTTAGGAAAGATTAATGATTATGAACAATGGCTGTTTGTGGTCAAATAGTACTTCCTATTTTATTCCCTGAAGAACTTTATTCCAGCTAATTAATCAATCCAAACATTAATTTTTCTTTTCAAAATAGATTAAAAACAAACAGACAAACAAAAAACCTTCTTAACTCCATTTCTACCTCATAGAAATTAAATGAGATAAGCATTGTAAAATAATTAGTACCATACTGGTATATTATATTAAGTGTTGAATAATTGTTAGCTTTTTAAAAAAAACCTGCGATTTATAAAGTCTTACATAAATTCCATTAAACTAATTGTAGAAAAACATTATAAGTATTAGGTACCTTTCATCTCATGGTATCTGATTCTATGGAGAATTCAGAAATAAACAAAAAGTGAGTCTCACTTTTAACTGGTTAGTAAACACAGGTCAAACATCTATATTTTGATTCATGCCTGTCCAGGGAGGTATACACTTAGGCCATGACCTGAATGACCAGAAGGATATGGCTTTGTAAAACCTGGAAGAAGCATTTTAGTCTCAGGTCTGAAACAATTCTGGGCTATATGTGGACATTCAAGCTTGAAGTAGCTGAAGCATAGTGAGCAATTGGGATAGAAATCTAAGCTGAAGTTGAAAGATAAGTCACAGGGACAGGTCATGTGGAGCTTTGTAGTTTAGAGTAAAAAACTACCATGTTAACTCCACTCTATTTAACTGGTAAATTTTAAACACCAGTAACATAAGAAAATAATTTATTGCTAAAATTATCTGGTAAGAGAAAAGAAAATAATTGGAGCTGATTTATGCTTGTAAAAGCTCACACTGGATATTGAGAACAGACTGTACGGAAGTAAGAATAGTGGTCAGATGCTATTTGCGTCAGTCCTGGCAAGAAGTTATTATAGCCTGGTCCACTGTGGTGGCAAAGACAATGGAAAAATGTGTATATATTTGGTATATATTTTGGAGGCTGATTGGATATGGTGCCTGGAGACAGAGGGAGGGGGAAAATATGGCACAAATTAAATGATCAATGATATTTATATCTTGAATAAAAGAATGAGGGGGTCAAAGATTAATCGTAGGGCTGAGGCTTGACCAACTGAAGAAAACTGACACCATTTAGTGATATAAGACATTCTGAGGAAGCAATATTTTAGAAGCTTGCACTTTTGGTATGTTAATTTTGGATTGTCTGTTAGAAATACAGATAACAATGGGGCGCCTGGGTGGCTTAGTCGGTTAAGCATCCGACTTTCGCTTAGGTCATGATCTCGCGGTTCGTGGGTTCGAGCCCCGTGTCGGGCTCTGTGCTGACTGCCGGCTCAGAGCCTGGAGCCTGTTTCAGTCTGTGTCTCCCTCTCTCTCTGACCCTCCCCTGCTCACGCTGTCTCTCTCTCTCCTAGAAATAAATAAAAGAATATTTAAAAAAAAAAAATACAGAAAGCAATGTCAAGCAAGTGATATAAGTATGTAGTGTAGGAGTGAATTCAGGATTTCAAATGACAACATTTTAATAATTGGCATCTTGTTAGATAGGATTGAAGTATGGGATTGGCACGTGGGTCCATAGAGAGTAGCTGGAGGACAGAGTATATGGAGAGGACAGACCACTAACAGGCAGATATTGCAGGTGGGATGTGAATAACTCTCAATGTCTAACTCCCAAGAGGACACAACTCACTTCTAAAAGACAAACAAGGACCAAGGAGTGTAACAGGCTGTTTTCAGTCTTCTTGGTTAGTAAAATTGACTTCAGGTGCTTCACTTGAAGTGTTTAAGGAATAAGAATCAAACACTCAACTCTTTAGGAGAAATAAAGAATTCCTAAGGGATTATCTCTGCTACTTATCTGTCACCTGATTGGTGGCACTATACTCAACACCAGTTGACCAGCATATTGGGATTTTGGCCAGTTCTACATCTTGGATGCACTTACCACAACTTACAAAGCTCGCGATTAGTCTACTTGAACAAGTTTCAAAATGATTGTTGCAGTGAACGTTTTGAAGAAAGATCTTTCTCATCATTGGAAAAACGGAATAGTGTTTTTCTTAGGACAATTCCAGTTACTAAATGACAAATTTACTTAACCAATCAGTAGACAAAAATTGTATGCTTGCTAATATAGCTCTATTTTTGGTTTCAATGTATTTAATGCTTCTTCCCTAAAAACAGACTTTTTTTTCAACTCCTGTTTAATCAATGTTCTTTGTTGTTCAATCATACCTACAATCCATCTCCCAGTAGTTCTTGTCACTTCAAATAGGTAAAGGGTTAAAATCAATACAAACGCACGTGCACACACACACACACACACACACACACAACCATTAAGCATCTTAAGCACAATTATCTCTATTGCAATCGAGCAGTACTCTTTTGAGTTATATCATCAAGAATTTTGTTTTTTAGGGGCACCTGGATGGCTCAGTCGTTAAAGTGTCCACTCTTGATTTCGGATCAGGTCATGATCTCACAGTCTTGAGACTGAGCCTTGCATCCAATCTTAAGCCCTGCTTAAGATTCTCTCCCTCTCTCTCTCTGCCCCATCCTGCTCATATGTAATCCGCTCTCCCTCTCTCCAAAAAATCAAACCAAACAAAAAACTCAGAAAATTGGCTTTTAAACAATATGTTATAGAAAACAACATAATGGGAGAAAATGTTTGTGAACCACATATCTGAGAAATGACTTATGTTTAGAAATCAAAAAGAGTTATCAGAACTCAACAAACAAGAGCAAACAATTCACATTCAATGAAGAGAATATACAGATGTCAAATGAGCTCACAAAAGGAAAATGTAAATTACATCACACTAAGAGAATACTACAAACCTATCAGAATGACTAAAAGTAAAAAATAGTGTCAACCCCAAATGCTGGTGAGGATACAGTGAAACTGGATCACTGATCCATTGCTGATGAGAATGTAAAATGGTACAACTCCTCTGGAAAACAGTCTGGTAGTTTCTCATAAAACTACACACATGATTACCATACATCCCAGAAATTGCAATTTTGGATATTTAGCTAAGTAAAATGAAAACTTAGATTTGCACTAAAGCCTGTACACTAATGTTCATAGTATTTTTTGAAAATTTTTTGAAAAATTCCAACCTGAAATCAGCAACAAAAAAGGAGCAAACATTTGGTTGACACAGCAACTTGATGAATCTCCAGGAAGCAGGTTTAATAAAAAAAGGCAATCCCAAAATGTTACTTACAATATGATTCTATTTATGTACATTTTGAAAATGATATAATTTCAGATACAGAGAACAAATTAGTGCTTGCCAGTGGCTAAATACGGGACAGATGGTGAAGTGGGAGGGGGGGTGAGCTTAGATACAAAAGAGTAATATAAGACAGGCTTGTGGTGATGGAAGTATTCTTTAACTTTTCTGCAGTATTTGCACAAAGTTATAAATTTACACAAATTTACATATTTGATAAAAATATATGATAGAACTAAACATAACACACAATGGTAGATTGTATCAATGTCAATCATGGCTGTGACATTATACTATAATTTTGCAAGATGTTACCATTTGGGTGTTTGTGTTCTTTGTAAAATGTCCATGGTCTCTTAGAAGTATTTGTTAGAATCAATTTGAATCTACTTTTATTTTAATAAAAATTTCAGTTTAAACTTGGTTTATTCAATAAACTAACAAAACAGTAAGTGCCTGGGTAGTTGTAAAAAGTGTGGGTTAATTAAAATGAAGTTTTAAAAACAGGCAAAGGGTCTATCAAAATGGCCTCTGTTGATTGTGATAAGGGATTTGAATTTTACTATAAATTCAATGAAAGTTTATTGAAGGATTTTAAAATGAAAATTTATACCATCTAATTTACATATGAAAAGACCATGTTTCTGAGGGAGGAGAACAGGTGGATAAGAAGACAGTGTGGAAGTTGGGATAAGATTGTAATAGATCAAGTGGATGTAAATAGTGGCTTGGAGTAAACGACTGCGGAGATGGATGTGAGATATAGTTATGATATATAATGCTAGGGCTTAATTTATTTAGATGTGGGTAGGGAAAATAATAAAAATGTTTCTTGGGTTACTGATCAACAACTACATAGATAATGGTGGCATTTACTAACTTAGAGTAGGTGAGATTGAGAATGGAGTAAGAGAAGAAGCCAATCAATTCATTTTCATATAAGTGATACATCTATCTATATATACTCCTTGCTTATAAGTATTCAATATTCCTATACCTTATTTGTTATTGAAAGCTTTTTTTAATGTTTTATTTATTTCTGAGAGAGAGAGAGAGAGAGAGAAAGAGAGAGAGAGACAGCATGAACAAGGGAGGGTCAGAGAGAGAGGGAGACACAGAATCCAAAGCAGGTTCCAGGCTCTGAGCTGTCAGCATAGAGCCCAACGCGGGACTTGAACCCACTAACAGTGAGATCATGACCTGAGTCGAAGTCAGATGCTTAACTGACTGACTGAGCCACCCAGGGGTCCCTGGAGTTTTAATTAGTATGGGTTACTTACTAATTTATACTAAATATTGCATCATTTTCTCCAATGTAAATTCATATTAATTAAATGTTATTAAACCCACTGACAGATTTTTAACTTAATTTTTATTGAAGTATAGTTAAGAGACAATATTACATTGGTTTTAGGTATACAACATAGTGATTTCACAAGTTTATATGTTATGCTGTGCAAGTGTAGCTGCCACCTGTCATCATACAACACTATTATGTACCACTGACCACATATTCTATGTTTTGCCTTTTATTCCTGTGATGTATTTGTTCCATAAGTGGAAGTCTGAATCTCCTACTGCCCTTTACCCATTTTGCTCACCTTCCTACCCCTTCCCCTCTGGCAATCTCACAGATTGTTTTAAAAAATCGAATATGGGGGCGCCTGGGTGGCTTAGTCAGTTAAGCGTCCGAGTTTCGCTTAGGTCATGATCTCGCGGTTCGTGGGTTCGAGCCCCGCGTCGGGCTCTGTGCTGACTGCCAGCTCAGAGCCTGGAGCCTATTTCAGAGTCTGTATCTCCCTCTCTCTCTGACCCTCCCCTGCTCATGCTGTCTCTCTCTCTCTCTCTCTCCTAGAAATAAAATAAATAAATAAATAATAAAAAATCAAATATGAAATTCTTGATTATCTTGAAATCTAATTACACATTTAAATTATGTGAATGTCATATGTAGTGATTAAAATATTATTAACAGAAGCAATTTTGAATATTATCAATTATTTGTTTCATTCCTGGACTTTAAGTAAATTAAGTAGAGAACATCTGCTATAAGGCAAGCCTTATAGTAAATTTTGGAAATTTAAAGACAATCTTTCCCTCAAATAGCACACCTGCTTTTGGGGCCCAGTGATTTAGAACATTTGCTAGAGGGGTGCCTGACCAGCTCAGTGGGTAGAGCATTCAACTCTCAATCTTGGGGTCATGAGTTCAGGTACATGTTGAGCATAGAATGTTTGCTAGAGCCAATTCTTCTAAATTTATATAGATAAAGCAGAAACCTGAGATGCACTTTTATTTTTCCCCAATACCTTTAGCAAAAATATTAAGAGGTCAAAGAAAATTTCAACACTGAAAAGGAATCTTTTATTTTCCATCAAAGATTTGTTAATTTTAAAACTACATGGTATTAATTCAAAAAGTCAATGCTTTGAAAAAACAGGGTATAGGGTGTTCCACAAAATACATGTTCATAGATGCTTAAAAATGTGCAAAAATATTCATCCTCCAATCATGGTGTCCAGGAAAACATGATCATTGGTTCCAAAATTTCAAATACAAGACACTTAATGGGTAGCGAACAATACCAAGTTGTAAATTTGTATACATTCTTCCAAAGGAATTTTGATAATTAAAATTTAAATATGCCTACTCATGCTGCTTCCATACATACATAAAAATTAAGCAAGGAAAATAATATTTATTTCTGGTTCTAAAGGCACAGAATTATTTTTCTACTGCCCTAATTGAACTAGTTGTCACTAAAAAATTAGTGATAATTTTGAAATATTTTTCTTTTAATAACTGAAACTCATAAACAAGCCTGCACATATGAAACAAATCAATAATAGGTTGCTGTTGAATCATTGGGTCCTAAGGCAAAATATGTAACAGTTTTCTGCCTTAATTTTCTCATTCCAAATGTTGGAATAATAACCCATGCTACACAAACACAATACCAGATGTAATTTCAAGCATCATAGCAGCAATATGTCTTTAGGAAGAGACTTAGTTTCTATGGTTTAGTGTATATTACAAGATACCACTAAAGCAAAAGTGGAAATTTGAGTTGTTAAATCAATTACTGGTTGTTTCTACATCTTGAATGAGTTCATCTAAGATGCTAGAAGGAAAATGCTTCATGAACATAGAATTACTTTATAAAAACATGAGAATCATAATTAATCTTTGATATTTATCCAGTGCTAAACAAAAGCAAATACAGTAACAGCATTAAAATAAACAATTATTTGTGATTTTTTTCTCTTAATAAATGCTTCTGGTTACCATATCCAAATCCCCTTCTCTTTATATACTTCAGATAAAGTCTCATTTACTTCTAATCATGCTGGTGTTTCAACTGTAGCATTAATCACACGATTTCTTGCAATAAAAATCAAAATAAATTTACTCTTTTAAACTATATTATTGAGAAAGAGAAAAGCAGTACCTGACACCCAGGAGCTGGCTTGGTACTTCAGCTGGGCTTTATTATTTTCCTGTTGAAAATAATACACAAAACATCTACATCAGAAAAGATCATTATGTGACCATGATGGAACAATGCAAAAATCACAGGATTCTATAATCATATCTGAACAAAAACAACTGATAAATATTTTCCAAGACACAAAATGTCAAACCTCTCCTCTCATAGACAGTAGGAATGATTAAATGATGCGTCTTTACAAATTATAGTTTAGCTTCACTTTAGCCTGCCTTCCCAGAGATAAGATCTGTTGAGATATTCAGTTAAATTGTGTGTGCATCCTAACAGCACTTTATCCCGTGTGAATCCTTGCCTCTGTGCATAGTCTCCAAAATCACCCAGCCCAAACCCAAATCCTACAATAAATCCTTTGTAACATTCTTACACAGACGACATTAAAAACCAAGTCAAATTTCCATCCAAAGTTTTCAGAAAAAAATTAATTTCTATACATTTATTTCAGAAATAAAGGAAAAATACATATATGCTATTTTTAGGACTAAATCCATCTAATGCAAGAAGCAAAATATTTTTCTCCTATGCCAGTATGTTTTTATAATGTTCTCTTATATTAGAATTTGATACTCATTTGCTTAAATCATGAAAACATCATTGTGGATTTATTTTATTCCTTCTATGTGCTCGCTTATCTGCTTTCTGGTAATTTGGAGAAATGTTGAATGTGATCCTTAAATTATTATTATATTAGTTATATGTTTCTTCAGCTCGCATACTATATCTAATCTATATGTTTAGTTACCTATAGGATTCTTTTATTGCTATAAGTGTTCACTAACCATTGGAATTATGACATAAGAAACAGGAGCTGATTGATGCATTAAATTAGTAACAATAAATGCATCCTATGCATTTAAATGCAAATAAATCATAAAGAATTATATGATAGTGGTTATTCATGATGCTGACAGGAGGAAAGAGCTTGAGCTAAGTCTGTGCAAGTCTCAGGGTAACAGGAGGGCTTGAGATGTGTACAGTTGTAAAGAGGCACGAAAACTGGGAAAGTATTTCTTAGCAAAATTTAAAAAAGAAGGGCACCTGGGTGGCTCAGTCAGCTGTGCTGACAGCTCCAAGCCTGGAGCCTGCTTCATATTCTGTGTCTCCCTCTCTCTCTGTTTCTGTCTCTCTCTCTCTCTCTCAAAAATGAATAAACATTTAAAAAAATTAAAAAATAAAAATTAAAGAGGGACACCTAGTGTCTCGGTCAGTTAAGCCTCCGACTTTTTCTACTCAGGCCATGATATCATAGTTTGTGAGTTTAAGCTCCGCATCAAGGTCTGTGCTGATTGTTGGAGACTGCTTGGGATTCTCTCTTTTTCTCTCACTTTCTCTCTCTCCTCAAAAATAAATAAACTTTAAAAGACAGGGATCCTCATATTGTGCTAAAATAATAATAATAATAGAAATATGGAATATAATGTAATCACTTGAAAACAGTGAGGACGTTGGTTCTAACTGGACCAGGTGATTGGTTCATTCTCTTTTAGTAAAGTGTGATGCTCATTGAAGTTTCTCTACATGTAGCTTAATGACTCCAATGACTAGTCATGATACAAAAGGGAATATTGAGTCATAATATCAAGAAGAAAGTCTTAACCTATTAGGATATTCAGTCAAGATGTTTAAAATGCAGATTTTTTAAAGCAGAATGTTTAAAGCAGATTTTTGAGCATAGCAATTATGTGAGAAAAGAGGAAAGATGTTAGGTAGATGATTGGAGGCAAGTGTGACAAATATTTGTCGAACATTTTAGTTCAATTTCTTTCTTAACACAGAATGTTGATGAATGAAGAGGACATGGAAATAAAAAGAAATTGAAACACATAGTACAAATAAAGGATAATTTATCAGCCCAGCTCTCAAGAAAACTCATCGTTATAATGGTTTGTTTGTTTCATTTAATTCTCATTTCCTAAACAGCTTATATCTTTAGAAATAGTATCATATATTTTTAAGCAGATTATTTACTGTTAGAATTCAAATGGAATATGTGTACTCTGCCTTAGGCAAATATTTTTGTTCTGTGTTTATACTGAAATGATCAAAGTAAGCGTATATACACAAACACACATATATACACAGATATAAATATATAGACATTATTTCTGTCCATTTCATGGTTCATATGATCATGCCACTTATACCTCAGGCTTCAATCGCAAAGCAAAATGTGAGCACTGTAAAAAAAAACTTTCTCATTCTTCAAACTACATAAGTGAAATATTTAATTCATCCCCACTGCTTTTTCTTTAAGTTTTAGTATAAAATGGTGATTTTCTTTTTTACAAAAACATAATTCTTAATGTTCTTGAAACAACATTGTTTACGTCTCAATCATCAGAAGGCTTGCTCCTCTATTTTCATTTTTCCAGTGAAATTAATGCTAATCAAATGAATGTTATTCCAACTGTAAACCTGACTCACATTTGAAATTACCACAAATATCACATATAATACAATTATATAATATTACATACAGACTGATCGATAAATCACATAGTAAGAGGCAATCAATAATATTTTTAGGGTGTTTTTAATCTTTTCCTTTTAACTTGAAATAATTGCATTTTCCTATTTTATTAAAAAAACCTCTTTTAATGTTTTATTTTTATTTTCGAGAAAGGGACAGAGTGTGAGCAGGAAGGGGCAGAGAGAGAGACACACACACTCACACAAAATCTGAAGCAAGCTCCAGGCTCCAAGCTGTCGGCACAGAGCCCAAAGCAGGGCTTGAACCCATGAACTGTGAGATCATGACCTGAGCCAAAGTCTGACTCTTGAATACTGAGCCACCCACATGCCCTAGCATTTTCCTACTTTAAAATGACAATAGTGTATTTTACCATATGTCAGGGGAAACCTAAACTTACAAGCTGCAGTCCACACAAGTAACCCAAACTGTTGCCAGTTTCTTTCTCTAAAACTCACATGATGATAAGTGTATTATTTATGTCAAGTCTACTTCCAAACTCATTATGCTTAAACTTAGGTGAATTTAATAATGCATATAAATATATGTCATTGTTTAGATAACTTTTAGTCTCTCCCTACTGCATATCTGCATCTCTCATACTGCAAAAAATGTCTGTACTTTCTTTTAAGGTCCAATAATATTTGCGTTGGCAAAATCTCATCTAATAGAATTAAGATCTGGAAAGTAGGGGAAAAGCTTTTGTTATCAACCACCAGCTCTGCCCTCTGCCCTCAGGAAAGTAATTAACAGCTCAAGTTACTCCGTCTTTTCAGGTCCCTATAGAGTTTCAACTTTTGGCTGAAGGCACCCGTGTCCTGCTCTGTTGATTGTTCCTAAATTAGAGTAAGTATTCACAGCCTGCAATTTAAGACAGATCACACAGTTAAAACCCCTCAATGCAGAGATAGAGCAGAAGGGAAGATGTTTAATTTTTACTTGTTGTTTAAAATTTGCTTTTAATATGAAATAAAAGTCTCTTAATCTCTTAATTGATTCTGGTCTTTGAGTGGCTCAATTCTCTTTTTTAACCTTACGGGGAGTGATGAATAATTTATGTAGTATGGGCTACTGAAAGGTATTCCATAATTTCATGCAAAACCTCAACTAAACTAAGGGTGTTATATTTATCTAGGTAAATTTATCAGTCCAGACTAAAACTTCACTAGTAGACATATCATAACACATCAATTTTACCAGTTCTAGATATTTTAAGCAGTTTTAGCATTTCCAATTTGCCACTTTTAACTGCTGAGTATGTCATTAATCCTTAAGTCCAGAAATATCAATGCTGTTTCAATTTCCCAATTTATCTCATCCAACTTCAACCTTTCTACCAAGCCACACTATATTTGTTTTTCATATTTCCAAATAAGCAACATCAGAATAATCAGTAATGTCATAAATTTGTCCCTATCCATCTGGCATTCAGGGTACCTAACACAGGAAACAAAATATTTGGGAATATGGAAACATTATGCTTTATAAAGCATAGATGTCACTGTGAAGTAGAATGTACTAAAATATGCATTGTTACACTCCTCCAAATAAGTTATATCGCTTTTATATAATACATATATACACATGCACACATATATATCCAATATATACCTCAAGAACTATGAATTTACAAATTCTTTTAGAGCCTTGGTGAAATAATAAATAATAACCCCCTTAGATGAAGGGTTTTAGAGTCATATAATTTATTTTGATCCTAAAGCAACCACTTACTAACAGGTATACCTAATTTGGGTTTCTTTGTGTGCCTGGAACCTTCTATTTTCCTGCTAAATCATCACTTACTTTTCTGAATACTCCTGATTGCTCCCAGGAAAGTAATCCTCAAAGTGGATTCTGGGATGGGTGCTTATCTATTTGAGGAGCACAGGGATAGGCTCAAAAAGCAAGTCAATTTCTCACTATGGTTGACATGACTACTATCACAACTTGAACAAGCTGAAATAGCATTGGTGTCTTGAAACTCTTACCAGAGCTCAGAAGGAGCCCCATCCCCCAGAAGCACCTGGCCTAATAGAAAGGTTGAGAGGCTTAATGAAGACTTAATTACTTCCCCTGTATAGAGACAATGTTCTGAGCGTTAGGGTGTCTACTGGCTGTAGTACCAGGAGGTCTTAAGATAATAGCCAGTATTTGATAGAGGGCTCTTGTTCCCCAAAATACACACATCCAAGAATCAAGTAGTGTAGTCATATGTGGCCCATTTCATGAATACAATCACCAGTTACTTGAAGAACTTTGATTATTGTCTTTGCACTTTTGGCCACAGTGAATTTGGAATGCCAGAGGTAAATGGCTTTATTCGACCAGGGACCCAGTGAAATAGAATCGAAGGCTGTCTCGAGGGTATGTCATGTGCCAAACCAATAGTGTGGCAAAAAATAATGAAATTGTTGACAAGAATGTAAAGACAGGAGAAAAACTAGTGTTTCCAAACCTGGCAATCTGTTTCTCCTATCACATCACTTAACATGTCTATGGTAATTGAATATTTAACCTGCAGGGAAACTAAAACTTATATTGGTTAAACTTGTCTTTACTATTTGATTTTATGATAGATTGGATCGGAGAACATGCTATCAGTTTGTCAATGTCGTCCCAGGGTACAACTGGAATGAAGTAACTTCTCAGTAAATTTTTGTTGAATTAAGTTTACACCATTGGGGAGGACACCTGGGTGGCTCACTCGGTTGAGCATCTGAATTTGGCTCAGGTCACGCTTTCACAGCTTGGGCGTTTGATCCCCAAGATTCTGTATTCTTCCCTCGCTCTGCCTTTCTCTCACTCATGTTGTGTCTGTCTCTCTGAAGAATAAACATTTAAAAAAAGAATACACTATTGGGGTGCTTGGGTGGCTCAGTTGGTTAAGCAGCCAATTTCGGTTCAGGTCATGATCTCAGGGTCCATGGGTTCGAGCCCTACATCAGGCTCTGTACTGACAGTTTAGAGCCTGGAGCCCGCTTCAGATTCTATGTCCCCCTCTCTCTCTGCCCCTCCCCTGCTCTCACTCTGTCTCTTTCAAAATAAATAAACAGTAAAACATTTTTTTGAAGAATACACTATTGCTCTTTTTCCACATCTTCAAGTTTTATTAATTTCATTAATACACTGTGAGCAGCAACAAACACATTTTAATAAAAGGAAAGAACTGATTGTTTTTGTATATTATTAATAAATTCTACTTGTAGCCCTTCTCTTTTATTTTAGACAGTGGCACAAGTTTGGGAGTAATGCTGAATTATATTAAATGGCATATGCAGTCATCACTATGTCAGCAGCAATAATATAGGACAATTATAATAAAAATGAATGTTGCCATATTCTCACCCACCTGTTTCTCTGTCATAGCATTAGGATTGATGGTGAGCTATATAATTGTGGCCATATCACATCTTTTATTAACCTCACCGTTTATTGCAAGCTAAGGAAAAAAATACCTTCAACTTTCCTCCAGTGGTAAATGTATAATGAAGTTGAAAATAAAATGAATTTCCTTTCAGAGACCTCCTCACCTATATTCCTTTGTAGCCCAATTCAAGTTTTTTTTTTTCACACCATGCATGCTTTAATAACCTGATCCTGTAATTACTGTTTATCATAATTATGGGAGTAGCATGCTATTCTGAAAGCTATTGCATTGAGATATAAAAATGAGGTCCTGACTACCTCATTATTAGAGACTTCATGTTACAACATGTCACATAAAAGTGCTGCTCTTTTGGTCCAGGCCTGAAGTTGATTTGATAATTGAAAATCTGCTCCCTGAAATGTCCCTCCCTCCTTTTCAGTGGTATGAATTGTATCTGATGCACATGTTCATTTAAAGGTATCTGGCTTTTTTAGTTACAGAATGGTTTTCCGGGAGTGTTTGCATTAGTGTGGAAATGAGCTAGATTTGACTTAGTCTTTCTATTTGCTTGTTTCTTAATAAATTATTTGGTGTCCCAGTAATAATATGTAATTCATAAGAATTAAGTTTTCTTATGTAGTTTGATAGGTTAGATTTATGTTAATTTTATGTAGTAGTTTAATACAAAAACATTTTCCATGTGGTTAAGACAGAGCTTTTGTCTAATAGATCACAAAAGCAAAACAAAAAACAAAACTCTGTGGAAATGAAATTATTTTCTTTGCCTAAGTAGTTACCAAAATAATATTTGTTTAATTTTAAAATTAGGTTGGCAAAAGATGATCAACACTTTATAAAGTGTTCCATAGTGTTCCATTTCTGAGTGATATTAATAAAATTCAGATAAATCTGCAGTCAAAAAAAAAAGATTTAATAGAAGAGTAACTGAACAGAAAGGAGCCACTGGAAAGGACCCTAATGAACTAGTAACTAATTGAAAACTTAAACGAGGTCAGGTAGTCTAATAAATTATTCAGACAAATAATTTCATTTAACCCATTGCCAACACTATCATATCAGTGCCATTACCCTGGGAAATGTCTTTAGAAAAATTAAGTAACTTACATAAGTCAGAAAAAGTGTCAAAGACAGGACTTGAACTCAAGTCTTTCTGAGTCCCCAGGCTCTTTCCTGAAGGAAAGAAAAGATAAAAAGCCACCAGGCAGTGGTGCTTTGACTTACTGCTTTGTTCTTAGTTTTAGTAAACATTTACATGAAGAGACATATTAAAGTCTTACAGGGCTCTGGCCTTTTCTTGCTCATACATTTGAGAGTAATAGCTCGAGGAATAAAATCCTCAGGAATTCAATAAAAGTGGCAGCAAATCTCCCTGAACAAGCTGACTCAGGAGATGTTTTACTTTGTGATAAACATTTCTCTTGCCTGAAGCTTTAGAAGTTGTTCCTTGTGGCAGAAGAGCTTCATAAGAACTGAGGTTATGAAATTTCCACCGATTTCTCCCCAAGGTAGGGGTAAGCTTTTATAACTGTTGCATTATAAACGAAGGAAAGGGAAGAGAAAACTGTCCAAAGTGTATTCTACAATACATTTACAGAATTTTTATTAATCACACTTCATTTGTGTTGACAAAAATATAAATCTTCAAGTAATATTATGAAGTCCCCATTCGCAAAAGTCTAATCAAGTTTATATAATTTGCCTTTGTAAATATAAAGATGAAATTATAATATCCATATGCTCTTACCCAAATACATGAAATTAAGGTTCAACTAGATGAGGAAGTATTCTTTCAGGGGCACCTGGTTGGCTCAGTCAGTTGAGCGTCCAACTTCGGCTTAGGTCATGATCTCACGATTTGTGGGTTCGAGCCCCACGTTGGGCTCTGTGCTGACAGCTAGCTCAGAGTCTGGAGCCTGTTTCAGATTCTGTATCTCCCTCCCTCTCTCTCTCTGACTCTGGCCTGCTCATGCTGCCCCTCACTCTCTCTCTCAGAAATAAATAAAACATTAAGAAAATTAAAAATACATATGCATGTGTGTATTTGTGCAAGACTTAAATGCGACCCTACAGTCATGTCTTGTGATGCTGTTCAGGGAAACTGGAAACAGAAAATTGACAAATCAAATAGGAACCATATTATTAAGATTTATAATAAATGTCTATATATTATAATCAGAGTTTTGTCTTATGATTCATACAATTTTCAAATCATGACTTTTATAATATCTACATTTTTTATCCCATATAATCTAGAATGTTGCATACTTAAAACCGAGGGTGAAGACTTCATCTGAAGTCAAAGGGAGTTTTGTAATTTGAGATTTTGTCTCAAATGTCAAATTAAGAATGATAACTAATATTTACAGAGCACTAACTTATAAATACCACATATTATGCTATATCTGCAATCAAACTTCTAATGTAAGTGACTTTGGGGGTCACTTAGTGTTATAAACAGAATAATGCTACTCCTCTCCCCACAAACTTCATGTCCCAATCCCTGGAACCTATGAACATTTTACCTTACACGGAAAGGAAAATCAAAGTTGAAGATCGAAATGAGGGCTCGCTAATTAGCTAGTATTATGATAAGAATTTTTTTTCTGGATTTTTCAGTGGAATTACAAAGGTCCTTAAAAGTAAAAGGCAAAGACAGAGCCAGAATGATCAAGATTCTCTTCCAAGTCAGACAGCAGGCATGAACCTAGTAATGCCAAAGTGATTTCAAGCAGAGTCCCTATTGCATTTGTTATAAATGGCCTCCTCTGTGTCCTTTTTTTAAACTTTATTTCTTTACTAAGTGTTTATTTTAATCCCAGCATAGTATTAGTTTCAATTATACAATACATTGGTTCAACAGTTCTATATGTCACCCAGTGCTCATCATGACAAGTACATTCTTTAACCCCCATCCACCCTTATCTTTTAAGTAAAAGCTGCTGGTTCTAACTGTTCTTCCTCCTCTTGACTGCATATCATGCTTTGTATTCATTAATTATCTCTTTACATTGCTTATTGATTTGTATACCTCATATTGATCACCAGTTAAACTCCAGTGCACTGCCCAGTAGCTGCTCAATATTGCTTGAATAAATAAAAGAAAAATTATGTTAGAACTAAGAATGACATTTTACAACCTTCCATTATCGATTTTCTTATTTACCTCATGCTCAACAATGCTGCTTGCAAACTTTTGATTTTTAGTAAGATTACTACAGTAGATTTACTCTGTTTAAAATTATAGTGCATTTCTTTTTTTAATATCAACATTTTATTTATTTATTTATTTATTTATACAAAGAGAGTGCACAAGCTGGAGAGAGGGACAGAGGGAGAGAGGGAGACTTTAAAAAATATTTTTAAATGTATATTTATTTTAAGGGAGAGACAGAGAGTGAGTGGGACAGGGGCAGAGAGAGAGGGAGACACAGAATCTAAAGCAGGTTCCAGGCTCTGAGCTGTCCCAATGTGGGGTTTGAACCCATGGACCCAGAGACCATGACCTGAGGAGAACTCAGACACTCAACCAACTGAGTCATGCAGGTGCCCTGAGGGAGAAAGAGAATCGTAAGTAAGCTCCATGATCAGTGCAGAGCCTGATGCAGGGCTTGATCCTGGGATCATGACTTGAGCCTAAATCAAGAGTTTGGCACTCAACCGAATGAGCCACAAAAGCACACTGGAATTATAGCACATGCCTAATAAATGATCCAGACACCTCAACAAAGATTGTTTTATTTTATTTATTTGTATGGGCATATATCCCTCTATTTCAATTGGCTCTAATACTACTAATACTACTGCTATCATTACTAATACTATGGAGTTGAGAACCAGATGACCAAGTGTATTAATCACTGATACTTAGAGTGTTTTTGTGTGTGTGTACTTATGAAATACAAAATTAATGTTTTCTCATGCATAATTTTTCTTAAATTATGATAAGGAAGCATTATATGACATTCTAGAATTTTCGATACGAATATTTTTAATGATTTTATTTTTGTGCTGATATTTTTTAAGTGTTTTGAGTTTAATTTTTAATTACTATTTAAACTTCCATATTTTGAATATGTATGATTGTGGCTTGTTATATTTACGTATCATACATTTAAGGATATCAGATCATATGACCAATTATTAAAATATATATATGTGATTGATAGTATATATTGCAAGTTCTAATAGAAGCTTCGCCAAAACAACAACAAAATCAGACAAAAGCTGGGGGAGGGGTTGGGGTTGGCTCTACTCACTTTACTTCTGTTACTGACCATATTGAAAATTACAATTATATGTAGTATATTATATACAATTACATGTTACAATTATAATAATATTTTGTTGAAATAAAGTTTTCTTTGAAACTCACACAACATATGTATTAAAAAGCTCTGTTCAAATTATCTTAAAGTGTTTAACATAATTAATACAATAATGAGTCTTTTTCAAAAGTCAGAATTCAATAAAGCTTTAATTTTTATCTGGAAAATGACCTGTTTGATATATTATCCAGTGGCTCTATTTTATACCTTGTATGTGGCTTTGAATAACACACTAAATATCAAAAAAAATATTACTCGCAACATAAACATTACCATATTAATGATTAAATCAATTGATAATAGTGTAATTATAAATATTTCAATTGATATATCAGTTAATTTTATTCTTATCATATTGAAATTTATACATGCTCAATAATGTGTTCTTGGCTAGATCTATACAATTTATATAAATTAAACATGCTTATGTTTTACTAATCTACAAAGCATGTTTCCAAAAACTTCTATCATTGGACTGTAAAATATTAAAATATCACCTCAACATCCCATATTAAAAGGAAAAAAAAGCACAAGTGTCTGAATTTCACTAATAGAATTTTAGTACAGAAAAAGCACAGTACTGTATAAGATATTTCAAAGCCAGAAACTAAACTGACCTCATTATTTCTCTTTAAATTTTTCCATAGTACAAGAGTAGGTATCAAATGACTAAACACACTTTTTCTCTACATTCTCAAATTTGGTTATTTTTAAGTCAGTTAACCTACATAGTTTCAATGAGTATGCATTAAAAGTAGAAAAATTACTCTGGATATTACTGTAATATTCCTAAATGTGACATCAGATTACTTTGCACATAGTAAGTACATTATTAGTAAATGCTTATAAAATATGAATAATACAAATAGATATTGACCTTTAGAAATTAATGCTGGGAACTGAACTAAACCAAAATGTTTGAGTAATGCTTCTTATTACATTGCATTCTTATTACTTCTTCTTATCTTCTTTGTGTGAAAACATCTTCTAAATACATGCTAAATCTGATACATTGAAATGAAAATAGAATTTTATAAAAGGTAAAGAAATATCTAAAATTGAGAATAAATTTGTAGGTAGCCTTGCCTTTTATGAAACTTTATTCTTAATACTTTTATCTTATGGTTTAAAATGGAATTATATTACACATTTATTTTTTATTTACATGTTTTTGTCCTTAAGAATTAGGATGTTTTCCCCTTTATATGATTGGAATATGTGTAGAAAAGATGGAAGAAGACAAAGTAAAAGATGAAACATTAAGGGATCCTCAGTCGGTCTTCACTGTAAGACAGTATTGATCCCTTATCCCTTAGCCCAACCAAAAAAAAAAAAAAAAGTCTGAGAGTTATTTTAACTCTGTGACTTTCAGAATAAAGTCCTGGAAACTTCTGACAGTATCGTTATGCACAGTCCCAAAATAATCTATGCATTTCAGCAATATTACTCATTTCTTCCAGAATGAAATGAATGGTGTTGAATAAATAATGATCATTAGCAATATGCTACCCTTTAATCTACATATTTTTAAGTCTTTCCCTGAAATAGTGAACATTAATTCATAACCAGTTACAATTATGTAACTAAAGGTCAGACCTTCACTAATTTAGATTGAATCCACATGCACAAAGCAAAATGGGTCTGGGAAGAGTTCCAACCATAACAATTTGTCAAAAGAATCAAAGCTGTCTGTCTACATGACAATGTGTCTGATATTGCTAATATTTATAGATTTCTGCAAAGATGTCATGATCCCTAAATTTAATCTTAGACTATCATTCTTTGGAAGTTCTTAAATATTCTATTTTATGAGTTTATTCCTATTTTGTGTTAATTTTTTATAGATTCATAATTTATCATCCTAAATAAGTGTTTTTTGTTACATTAAAATGTATTCCAGCATTCCTTGTACAGCTGTATTATTTATTTAGAAAGACTTTATCAAGTCTATTATTTACTTAGCAATTAAGCCAGTAAATGACAAAATTTGAAATAAAGCTCAGAGCAATATGCACAAATACGTTGATCCTACGATTTTTTCACTATTCCCCACTATTTACTTGATCTCTGTCTTTTCCTTTCTCTGATTAAATTCCATGCTCACCCATTATAATCATGCTCTTGGATATTGCTTTCACATTTTTCTTGCTTCTACTTTTGCTCTATTCCTTTAGCTCAATGGCACCTTAGCAGAGTCCAGTGGTGTAACTTTAACTTCCCGCCGCAGTGGAAAATGGCTCGGTAAAATACACAAATACGATCATCAACCTGAGAAAAGTCTTATAGTATTTCTCTAACCCACTAACTGCTCTTTGCTTCAAGATAACTATTTCATCTTAGGTAGAGATGGAATCTCAAGCAGGCTCCATGATCAGTGGATGGTCTGATGATGGGGGAGGGGGCTCAATCCCATGACCTTGGGATCATGACCCAAACAGAAATCAAAAGTGGATGCTCAATGACTGAGCCACCCAACCACCTCTGTAATTTTAATTCCTCAATCCTCACCTCACTCAGTTATCAGCAGCGTTTGGCACTATTGATCTTTTCTTGAAACTTCATCTCCTCTGCTTTCAGTCACACCAACCTGTTCTCGTTATCACTCACCACATTTTCTAACCCCACTCAGTCTTTTTACATGATATTTCTTTTTCTCTACATGCTGGATTACTCTGTCATTTTCTGCACTTTCACTACTTTAGTAATTACATTTGGTCTCATGGCTTACCAAGCACCTCAAAATTTAAATGGCTTATATTAACTGCCTGATCTCCCTGCTCTAAAACAAAACAAAATGATAAGACACTTTCTTTCTCCTGCTGGTTTCCCCAGCGGCAGACATTAGTAATTGCTGTCTTCTCATTGCACAGGTCTCAAATCCTGAAGTCACCAGTGACAACTCTCCAACACCTCATGTGAAATCAATTGGCACTTCCTGTTTGCTCCAACCATTTATCCAGAATCCAGGCAATTCGAATTATCATTACTCTTGCTATCATCTTCCACACTGACTTATTTTACATGGATGTTACAATAGCCTTCCTAAAGTTCTCCCTGATTGCATCTTTTTCCCACCATCACCTAATAGATATTAGCTTATTACGTTTAACTGTTAAAAGTTTTGGCCAGTCACCACCCCTCTCCCCCAGATGCCTCAATTTTTATCTCTTTCTTACCCAGTGAGATGGCCATGTAGCAACAGGGCGATATTCTTCGTAAGGGTGAGATGACGATTCATGAGTATCAGTGTGATAATAGCCAGTGGGTCCAGGGTATGACTAAAGCAAAATCACAGTTTAAATTTTCCTGATGAACAATCACGTTGAACATCTTCTCATGGGGCTGTTGGCTATCTATGGGCCTTCTTTGTAAAAATGTCCATTCATGTGTTCTGGACGGTTTTTAATTGGATTATTCATTTTTGTGGTGTTGACACCAGGCCTTAGGGACTTGGTATAGTGGCGGCCTGCACTGGTCTTCTGAGGGAGGGTCTTGCTGAGCTGGGACTGAGGGGGGGCTGGCCAGGAAGAGCAGTTGCTGCAGAGCACTGGGGCGTAGAACTTGGAGCAAATGTGCTAGGAAGCCAGCATCAGGTCTAACTGCCCTTGGCAGGTGACTCTGCATTTATGCTAAGGGGCAGGTGAAGGAAATGGTGCCCACCAGCCCCTTTGTCCCCAGAGAGGCATGTCTGTGAACACTACATGCCAGGGATTCACTCCAAGGAAAGCAAGCAATCTGGGACACACAGTGTCCCAGAAATTCTTCAGATTGCTGTTTCCACACTTTCTGCTTTCAAGTTGTTTGCCTACTTTCTCTCCAAGAGTAGGGCGGGATCCTCAGGGCTCTATCCCAGCCAAGCCCACCAACTACAAAAACTCCAGTCTTCAAGCCCCGCTGGTCTCAAGAACCCACAAAAATCAGCCCCTCTCATTTTCCCAGCCAATAGCTTTGGGGAAGAGTTCTCTTTGTGTGTTCGCCTATGTGCTCCTCTCTCTCTCATCTTTTTTCATGACCAGGGCTCCCTCCCTTCTGCAGTACCCTATATTGTTTCTCCCCCCAAAACATTTCTGCACTTCCTCCCTTCCTCATGGTGGCCTCTTCTCTCCCTCTAATTGTGGGGGACTTTTCGGTCAGTCCTCAGGTCAATCTCTGTGATATTCGGAATGATTTAGTAGTTATCTAGCTATGTTCCAGGGACCAGACAAGCCCATGCTCCTCCTACTATGCTGCCATTTTAGCTTCCCCCCGGAAGTGTTGAATCACTATATTGTACATCTCAAAATAATATTGCACTGCATGCTAACTAACTAGAATTTAAATAAAAGTAAAGGTATCATTCCATTTATTTCTATTTTCTATCACTTGTTACTGTTATAATTATCTTCCTTTCTACAGTGTCTAAATGGGGTGTCTCTTGTTCAAATGAGGGCCCCCAGATGTGGGGCAATAATCAAATGGAAGCCAGTGGGGTGGGAGATGAAAGAATTGACATGAAGCAGAACAAAGATGGACGTTTATTGAATACACTATAAGGGAGCAGTGGGAATGACAGCAGAGAAGCAGCTATCTCCAAAGAGGCAGTATGTGGAGTTGTTGTTTAAGGGGGGAGATGAGGAGGTATGGCAATGCATAGTATCTCCTTTTGGGTAACTGTGCCTAGTTGTTAGTAGCCCATTGGTTAGTTAGGGCATATGGATATTTTTAAGTGGATCGACTGATGTCCAGTCTGTATTCAGCTTGGGGAGTCGCTGTGGGCCATTTCTACATTCCATCACTGAGGCCTGTTTGCCTAAAAGCAGCTTCTATACTTTGGAAGCAAAGCATCATTTTTCTAGACCACATTCTGAATCTTAGTCTCTTAGCCTATAATTTATTAAGCCTAAAACTACAACCTATAAATACCTGGAAGGGAGAGATACAGCTGCTAATACTTATATTACTTCTTAATGGTTCAGAAGTGTTTTCTTCTCTATTTTCTAGTCCCTATAGTATTTCTTAATTCTATAGCACTCTTACTTTTAAAAATGGGATTTTGTAACATATTTTGTTTTCCTAGTTGTTCTCATTGGGGGCATTTGCGTGTTGCAAACTATTCCATTCTAGGAGTATGCAGACTTTATATGTACTTATGTAAGGGGAATCTGCGTGTGTATGCACGTATATGTGCTATCTTCCAATAAGAAGAAACTAAAATGAACATCCATTATTCTTGCTGCTCCTCCCCTATTCACCTCCTTCTCATAAATCTATAATAATTCTCTTCTGAGAAAACTTCCATTTACATAGGCTTTCAGCAAAGTTTCATACAACAGTTACTTTCACTCCGAGAGAAGAACAGATAACTTAGACCTAAACCAAATAGTGTATCTGAAGATACAAGATTTTTAATGGAGTTTTGGAGATGAAATTCAAACTTTTAACTGCTAGATCTAAGTTTGAGGGGATAAGATTCCTGAAATAGCAATATCTTTTTAGCACATGATGTTGGAAAGTGAACTCACCACACCAATGAGACAAGAAGGGGAGAGGAAGTAACAAGATTTTGAGAATGCCATATGAGCCCTAGATCTGAGAATCCCCATCCTTCAAATTTTATTCTTACTAGGCTCAATATACTTCCTGTTTCCTATTCTGGTTTTTTTTTCTTACAGTTTGAGTTAGATGTTCTTTACTTTCAACAGAAAAGGTCTTAATTAATTAATGCAGTCAATATGCAACTATTTAAGACACTGTTAGTTGGGTGTTTTTTAAAACTTTTCTACTTTGAAAGTAAATACTATCTTTGGGTTGGAATTTCTAGATTCATTTTTTTTTGCTAACAGTGATTTAATTAGGATTCTATAAATATTATAATAAACTTTTCACCAGAATTGAAAATAATCTAAAAGTAAGAAAAACATGATTCATTTTATAAATTTGCTTCTGTTGTGATAGTTCCTACAGATATGTATAGAAGTCAGGGAATATTTCCTTGTAAATTTATATAAATAATGCAAATTATCACTCCATAATGTATTTTTATGGGAGCAATGTGCTTGTTCTGAGATTAATATGAATTCACATTGACTGTCAGTAACTATATGTTATGGATGTCCTAATATTGTAATTAGTTTGACATATCTTTCTCAATACATGTAATTCTCTTTAACCATATTTTATTTACAATTACTTACACATTTATATTAATTATTTGAACATGCAAACAGTCTTCATAATGAGGTTCTTTGGAGTGATTAGAAAATAATTTAAAGAGGCTATAAATAACTAAAGGATAATCCTCAGGTATTTTAAATGACATAATTTTTGACTATTAAAAGCACTGAGGGGTGTCTGGGTGGCTCACTTGGTTGAGCCCCCAACTCTTGATTTCAGCCATCATCTCATGTCATGATCCCAGGGTCGTGCAATGGAGCCCTGTGTCAGGCTCATCCTGAGCATTGAGCCTGCTTGAGATTTTCTATTCCTCTCTCTCTCCTTCTGTTCCTCCCTTGCTTGTGCTCTCCCTCAATTAAATAAATAAACAAACAAATAATAAATACATAAAAGTACTACAAATATAAGAATACTGTGGACACAAAGATTGAAAAACAATGTACATCTTTAAACCTTGACTACCCAAAGATCCTAACATTCTTAAGCTGGAAAACAGCATAAATTAAAGTTTCTGAAAAACTATCTTGAATATAAACCAGTTGAAAACCAATACATCCTAAGGATCTTAAAACTGTATAAATTCTACTGAGTCTACATAGTGAAGTACAAATATTTTATTTAATAGAAAACTACTTCAAAGTAAATTTAATCTTATTTTTCACAATATCCATCGATTTTTAAAAATATTTTTTCAAGAAGAAAATGATGAATTATATACAACTTTGTCCGTTCTACTTCTGTGTTATAATGGAAGGCTAAGATAAAAGTCTTTAAATGAGTCAATCTTCTTATAAGCATTAATCAGATATACTTGAAGATATTTTTAAATGTGTAAACATGGGTATCTCTATATATTTTTAAAATTTAAAAGACAGTTTGGAAGTCATGATTGGGTGTATATCACTGATTAAGCTATTGATTACTAACACTGAGTTTCCAAACAGTAGGCTGTACTGTCTTTGGCTAGTAAAAATAAATAAATAAAAATTAGGCATTCGAATACTAACTCTGGCAAAATGTATCTTCACTTTTGCTTACATTTTCTCCAGCCATCTGTTCGGACCTCTGCTGGAATAAAGTGTCTATCGTCCTGTGGTTAAGAGGGCAGACAATGGAGCCAGATGGCTAGTGTGTATAAGGGCCCTACTGTTCAATAACTATGAAATCACGTGTAAGTTCCCAACACTTCTTTGTGCCTGAGTTTCTTCTGCTGTATTTCAGTTTAGTAAATAGCACCTACCTAATAGGGTTGCTGTGATGATTCAATAAGGGAAAAGTGATCAGAATAGTGCCTGCACACAAAAGCACAATAAATGTTAACTGTTGAGATGTCTTGGTTTGATAATTGCTGATTTCACCCTCCCACATTTACATTTTGATTTCCTAAAACCACAACATTAAAATTTATTTGTAAAATAATGTCTACAAATAAATATTTATTTGACGGAAGAACTTATGCTAACTAATTATCCTTTAATTGGTATGAAAATACGTTTTAGTAAAGATCTCTTATACTGTACCTATCCCAGATACTAGCTCTCTTTTTCCAAAATTACTATTTAGGAAAGTTAAGCTAAGTAGGGCAGAAATGCCTAATATGATAGCTTGTAATACTCTGAACCAGCTCATCTACATTGTTTATTGAAAATAAAGAGGTTTTTTTTGAAAATAAAGTATAGAGGCAGTTCGTTGGGGTTTGTGGGATTGAGCCCTGAATCAGGTTCCTTGCTGAACAGTGTGGACCTTGCTTGGAATTCTCTCTCCTTCTCTCTCTGCCCCTCCCCTGCTCACTTGCATTCTCTCTCTCTGTCTCTTGCTCTCTCACAGTAAATAAATCAACATTAAAAAATAAAATGTATAGATCAATGAGGGCTTGTACCTGACTTAGCCAGTTACATCACTTGGTTTTAAATATGTGGTCAGTGGAGTATAAAAGGCTACTGGGTAAATTTAAACCTTGGCTCCCTGAGTCAATTATCTCTTATACATCTTGGTGTATAAAAGATAAAACACATCTTATTCTACTAGGGAAAATCCTTATAAGATGCACCTAGAATTCTCAGAACTGTGTGTTTGCTTTCTCATACCTTCCATACAGTATTCTTAGCCTTTGTGAGAATATTTATGGAAATTCAAGAGTACTTTCAATATGTCAACCTGTGTAATTATTGTAGTTACTTGAACAGGAAAATTGAAATGAGCTCTAGGTCCATAATCTACATGATGGCTAAGACTTTGAGAGAAAGAATGATGAATATCTAGGAAATGATGAACTCAGATGCCAAACAACAATCTAGGCCATCATGGTGCCAAGACATTCAAACATTGTGACCACGGGTGGAAGAATATGCATTTCATGGAGATTTGAGGTTGATCCAGAACCAGAAGAATGGCTAGGCAGATTACTAAAGATATTCAGAGAAGAAAACCAGCCAAGAACATTGTACCTTGGCTTCTTCTGGCACCTCTGGTAAAAATTAAACTGACTTAGAGACAAAAGCTCCCAGATTTACCAAATTACACCAGCAATCCTATCAGTAAAGATTGTTGGAATGGTAAGACATGCTACTAGGCACAATCAAAATAAGAATATACTCAAAGCTACTTTAAAGCAATTTGTACGTGACATGAGCTACTTTTTGGTGAGACGGAAATAGATTTTCATGCTGGTGAGAAGAGTGCTCATTCCCCTTCAATTAATACCACTAAATGAGAGGAGATATTTGACTCACTCAGCATTAGCAGCATAACTGTGAATAAGTAGACAAACAAACCACCAATCTGTTGAGCTGGATAAACTAAGGAAACACAAAATATACCTTGGCGAGGCTATTTAGTCAAGTGCATCCATGGCTATCAAACTTGAATATTTCTTTGAGGATATTTTGTGTATTTGTTGCAGCACATATTAGGTCAAGAATTGGAGAGAGAACAAGTGATAGATAAGAGCAAGAGAGATGTATATCATTATAATACATCTAATAGCCAAAGTGGCTTATGATGCCTTAGGTCTGGGTACTTCAAACATTCCATATGATTTAAGAAACAGCATGAGTGGAAACAGAGAGAAGATGTGAAAAGTTGACATATTAAAAGTAAATATAAATGTATGTATTACCACAAAATAACTCTTTACATTATGCAAATGAATTTGGAATTTAGTAAAATTACTGAGGGAAGATGATAAAAGCCTTTTAGTAATATAGTGATAAAATCAGAATTGTCCTTTAAAATAAATGGATGTAGGATAAAAAGAAAAAGATTGACAGGAGGAGTATTGATTATTAAACTATTGTAATATTTCAGACCAAAACAGAAAAACAGAAATGATGTAATTAAAATAGTAGCCATCTGCATGGAAAGTTTAAACAGGTACTCTGAGTATACAATGGGGATTGATGCTGAAGGATATGGAAAGAGAGAGAGAAAATAAAGCCAATCCCCAGGTGCCCGATTTGGATAATAGAGAATTTATTAAACAGAAAGCAGATTTGAAAGTGTCATTATACATGTTTAATTATTTAGGCAACTAAAGTTTAAAAGTTTAAATTATCAGTGTGACCCAACATTTAATAAGGTATAGTAATAATGTAGTTCTGTTAAACTACAAATTCTATGTTTATCCCAGTGTGCTAGGAGGGACAGAGCCTAAACGGGATCAATTTTAAAGGGATCCTTTTCTCAAACATCTCTGCTCCTATTATTTAAAATTAATGATCTCTGAATTTTTTTTTCATTTTTGTTTAGAATAATAGCTATAATTGAACTTTTAAGAATTTCTTGTAATATGTAAATATTCCTATAAAGATTAAGTAGTTACCATGTAGTTAGTTGCCTGTTAATCTGACTTAGTTTATTCAAATAACTTTATTCAGATCATTTAGGTGTTATGAGATTCTCTATGAAAATTGGACTTGAAATTATGTAAGAACGTAATGTATAAAATAGCCAATATAGAAGAATGGAGGATGTGATGGCAGAGTAAGAACTTTTGACCATCTCATATTGGTACAGTTCAGACTTCATTATTTTTTTTTACTTAAACTTTTTTAAAGTTTATTTATTTATTTTGAAGAGAGAGAGAGAGGGCATGAGCAGGGTGGGACACAGAGAGAGAGAGAGTAGAGAAAGAATTCCTAGCAGGCTCCTCAACTCAGTGTGGAGCCCATTGGCACAGCTGTGAGATCAAGATCTGCTCCAATATCAAGAGTCAAGCAATGAAACCACTGAGGCACCCTGAGACTTAATGGTTTCCTATATTCTCCCTTCACACAATCCATGCTTGTTTTCACCTTAAGAGCTTTATGTGGTAAGTCCTTCTGCCTAAAAATTCATCACCAGATTGCCACATGAGCCAGTTAAAGGTGGGGATATAAATATTATATGTTAACATTATTCAGGTTTCAACTCAGTTGTTGGTTTCTGATTACTCAAACCAAATCCACACCCACTGCTCCTGTCTTATGCCATTTTAACAACAGCACCTACAGACATGCTGAGTTAACACAAAATCTTATTCAGTTGAATAACTGAAAAAAGAGAAAATTATATTTTTTGGCCAAAAAAAATGTCATTTTTGATACCAAGAAGTCAGTGCATTTTGGATAATGTATTATTTGCTATTTTAATATACCAACATGTACTTTGCAGCCTGGAAAAATATAAAGAAGCCAAGCTTTGGAAATTTATATATTTAGGACAAAATACTGATTGTAAAACATGATGAAATTATAGAATTTTTTTGTAAATCAATTTCCTTGTCTGTACAAAGGGAGTATTTTATAGAAGTTTTGTGATAATTAAGTGAAATACCTTACAGGGTAACTATAAAGGCCAAAATACAACTAATCCTAACTTTAACACTCTCTTCTCTGACCAAAGATTGGACAAATATCAATAATTTAAAATAACCACTTACAGGAAAATTAACCTTTAATTTAAATTACTCAGTCTTAAAATAGATTTTGTCATGGTTATTTTGAAATGGTGTTTTTCTTAAATTTAACTTTCTATGCCTTTTTATGATATACTTCTTCAAAACTAAAATGAATTTTTCTCTTTATAATTCTTCCCTTCCAAGATTTTATAAGTCCATTTCTCTCCTGGGATAAAATATTTTTAACATGTAAACACAATGGTATCTTTATGCTGTCAGTTTAATGAAACAACCATTTTTTTAAATGTTTTATTTATTTCTGAGAGAGAGAGAGAGAGAGATAGCGTGAGCAGGGGTGGATCAAAGAGAGAGGGAGACACAGAATCTGAAGCAGCCTCCAGGATCTGAGCTGGCTGTCAGCGCAGAGCCTGACACGGGGCTCAAACCCACGAACCGTGAGATCATGACCTGAGCCGAAGTCGGATGCTTAACCAACTGAGTCATCCAGGCTCCCCGATGTAACAATCATTTATTAAGTTTAGCAAGCATATTAAAGTTTCTTAGTTAATTGGATGTTGTCCACGCTTTTGATTTGGACTTGGAAGGGTGAAAGAATAAACTGCTGCTCAGAGAAGTGTAATTAATTGTGGGGTTGGATCTTTAACTGGAAATTAATGCATGAGTTCTACGGTCAATCTGTAATAATTTCAGGCACCAGTTTCAATTTTCTTTGAATCATCTATAAATTAAAGCACTGGTTTCTGGTTGTTTATAAATGATGAAGATTTGTGAAATTATTTAAATAACTACTGGTGGAGTACAGTTAAATTATTACTTGACGTACACCAGGATTTGAGAGAAATGTTTTTAGAAAATACTAAATGGATTAACTGTAAAACTTCCTTTTCCAGTTTAGGACATTAGGATTTAAATAGATTAAAAATAAATAGTGTGTTTTACATTTGTAACCGCTTTATGTCCTCTGAGTCTGAATTAAATAATTTCATTTAGCTCCATAATACTTGTAAATACACTTTGTAGACCATCGAGGAAGACGGTACAACACATCAAATTTTAAATGCACAGCTAAGAATCACTGTTAGGGTGAACTTGTTATGAATGAATTGTATTGATTTTCTCAGGTGTGCATGGAGAGTGTTTAATTATTAAACAGTGTTATATATATTAAATAGTATTATTAAACAGTAATAACAATATGTAACATTTTTAAAAATTTTCACTATACAGGTTACTATAATCATTTCCAATTTAAAAAAAATTTACAGTGCTTGCTTGACTGTCCTATTAGGTATCTCTTGTCTTGCTTACAGAGTTAATTGAACTTAATTTCTAAAAGAGTAATCAGAGATCCTTTAACACATAGCACGTAAACAGAAAAAAAAGTTGTCCAAGATATGATTTTTTTCAACAACAAAAAATGAAATCATAATACATGCACAAAGGAAACTTTAACATTTTAAAATAGGTCGTAATTAACAAAACCAAGGTGCTTTTTGAATAAACAGTTGCATTTACACACCTGTCTCTCAGTTTTAAATTTGCCTCTTTATTTCTTTGTTTATTTATTTATTTTGAGGGGCCGGGGAGCAGAGAGAGTGGGAGAGAGAGAATCCGAAGCCGGCTCCACACTGTCAGCAGAGAGCCCGATGTGAGGCTTGAACTAATGAATGATGAGATCATGATCTAAGCCAAAATCAAGAGTTTGATGCTTGGGGCATCTGGATGGCTCACTCGGTTAAGCGGCTGACTTCAGCTCAGGTCATGATCTCACGGTTTGTGGATTCAAGCCCCGCCCAGGCTCCTGCTGACAGCTACCTTGGATCCTATTTTGGATTCTGTATCTCCATTTCTCTCTGATCCTCCCCTGATAATACTGTCTCTCTCTCTCAGAAATAAATAAAACATTAAAAAATTTTTTGAAAAAAGAGTTAGATGGTTAACTGACTGAGTCGCCCAGGTTCCCTGAATTCGCCTCCTTTTGACATCATAATACAATCATTTGCAGAATTCTTTCTGTGAACATGACAGATTCAGCTCCATAGGTGAGAAACAGACAGTAGTGAATTCTACAATTTCCACATTTGATTGCTAATTTATATTTTTGGTACTTAGTGTATTAAAGCTTGATTAAAAAATATTAAACTTGGATCAAAGATAAAATATTTTTTATTTTTTCTGATCAAGAGTTCTATGTTCAAATATTTCATGTTTATTCTAAATGTTTGCATTTTCTGACAGATATCAATGCCCTTATTTTTAGTAAATGCACATACCAAACACAAATTAGACAATTCAACAACTTGGAATACATCTAGTATCTTACACACCGCATTTCTTCAAGGAAATATATAATTCCAAAGAATAAAAGAAAACATAAACATGAAAACATCAGACGGTAGTTCACCATGTCTGAGTGCATTTCCAGCAATTGCAATGTCTTTTGCTTTACTTTTCTACCAATTTTTTAGGAGGAGTTCATGTACTTCTAGTAAACACAAAGGATTAAACAAATATGCAATCTATCTCTCACAAAGCCCCACTCAAATCGTAAAGGAATAGTTAATGAATACACGCTTAAAGATAATGGAAATGGAAGAGTGAATGGCAGCTACAAAATTTGAAAGGCAGGAAGAACATGGACAAGGTGCCATTGATGAGCAAGCTATTTTCTCTTGTGGGTTTTGCTGAAGGAGGCAAATCCACACTGCAGAGTTCCCTGAACAGCTCAGTTCTGAAGACACCAACCACCTGGAAACTGAATATAGGTCTATAGTCCAAAACGGTATTTGAAAGTATGTTTCAATGTTCTTGAATTTTCAGATTTCTTCCCTGACAGCACAAATGACAGGCATAAGCCTCAGTTTACCCTCTGGAAGAGTAGCATTGGGAAACTGAGAACTCTGACGTGAGCACAGCAGGGAGATCACACTGAAAAGGGGATGTAAGTTAAATCAAATGTTCTGTCCTGAGCTGAGAACAACATTTCCCAACTCCAGTCAGTCTGAGAAAAATCACAACTAGACTTGAGCCTCCCAGAGTGGGACACTGAAGAGCTACTCTGTGGAAATTTGAGTTCCAGAAATAAAAAATTAACAGATTTTTTTAGGTAATGTCACCTCAAAAACATAGATCAGACACACTGATATAGAAGCTCATTAGTTGGAATGTTTTATTTATTTATTTTTAATTTTTTAATGTTTTTTTTATTTTTAGAGAGAGAGAGAGACAGAGTGTGAGTGGGGGAGGGGCAGAGATAGAAGGAGACACAGACTCCAAAACAGGCTTCAGGCTCTGAGCTGTCAGCACAGAGCCAGACATGGGGCTTGAACCATGAACTGTGAGATCATGACCTGAGCTGAAGTCAGACGCTTAACCCACTGAGCCAACCAGGCGCCCCTAGTTGGCATGTTTTAAGTAAAACTAAGGAATACTCATTCCTTGGGGGCAGGAGGGAGTAAATATGATGCATCCTCATATCTTTGAGTAAAAGCCTCAGGGAGGATAGTTTGTATACAGAAAGGGAAAAAAGAATCTGTAATAAGGAACAATAAGTAAAGATACTTTGGAAATACAGATATAGTTAAAGATATCTAAAGGTCTCAAACGAAAATTTCAATGGGATGGTAAAATTAAGTTAAGGATAATTTCCAGGATGTATAAGAGGCAAACAATTGAGTAAAGGAGAGATCAGATATGAAATAAAGAAATCACTTTGAGAAATTCCAATATCTGAACATCTATTCAGACAGAGAAAAGACAAAATGGAGAAGTAGACTATCAAATATTTCATCCAGAATATTTCACAGAACTAATAGACTTGAAACACAAAATTGAGAGACCTACACAATGCCTAGAGCAATGAACAAAAAGAAATTCTCACCAAGGCACATTATCATTAAAATTCAGAACACTGGGACAAAGATACATTACCCAAGCATCTGGAAAGGCAGAAACAAGTCTCATAAAAATGTTCAGAAATCCAAATGCCTTTTGACTCTTAAAAGAAACAATTAAACCTGTAAGCCAGTAAAGTAATGCTATCAGTGTACTAAGAGGAAAAAAAAAAAGAATTACAATTTTAATTTCTATGCCAAATCAAATTAAAAATCAGGCATAGGTATAAATAGATGGCATTAGAGATACTCAAGATTTTGTTTTATTTACCATAATCGATTTTGAGGAGACTACTGGAGTATGTGCTTTATCGAAAGACAGTTAATCTGGGGCACTTGGGTGGCTCAGTCGGTTGAGTGTCTGACTTCAGCTCAGGTCGTGATATCATAGTTTGTGAGTTCGAGCCTCGTGTCAAGCTCTATGCTGACAGCTCAAGAGCCTAGAGCCTGCTTCTCATTACGTGTCTCTCTCTCTGCCCCTCTCCCACTTGTGTGAGAGCCCTCTCTCTCTCTCTTTCTAAAAAATAAAGAAATAAACATTTTTAAAATTTTTAATTAAAAAAAAAAGACAATTTAAATGAGGGGGAAAATATGGTTCAAACCAAAGGGCTTCCTCACAGGACAACTGATGCTTAACTTTGTACCAGGTGTAATTTACGGACTGGCACATGGCACATGGAAGCCATTGGGAAGGCAAGCGATGTTCTGTGTCTTGATCTAAGTAGTAGGTACACAATATTCATAGAAAATAGAATTGACTATCCATTAATATTTAAGCATTTTACTCTATTTTTAATTATATCAACATAAAGTAAATAAAAACAAAACAAAAACTAAAGTATAAAAATGACTTTAAGTAAGATAGAGGATCCAAAAGGGTCTTACTAGAGTGGCAGAGTCTCAGCAGGGTGAATGAGATGCTTGCCTAAGATGGACTTCCTTTTCTTCCTTTCCAGTCCTTACCCCCCAAGATTTCTCTTTGTCTGTGTGATGTCTCCATGCACAGTGGAGTCGGGCAGCTGGTTACCCAAACTGTGAAATGGAAGTCTAGCATGTGACCCTACACTTAAGGTCACATGATGGCAGTTCCAATGCATGTTTGATAAACTGCACATGGGGCCAACACAGATTCAAGGGGAGAGGGAATAGACTCCAACTCTAATGAGAGAAATTATTTGGAAATAAACTTATAATCAATCACCAGGAAATTGAATATATTTTTATATGTTTAATAACTGTTTGTGTTTCCTCCATGAAGAAATTAGTCATGACCAGTTTATTTCCACATGGATAACCAATCTTTCAGATTCCATTTGCTGAACCATGTAGCCTTCCCTACTGACCTAATATGACATTTCAGTCGTATTTGAAATGTTCACACATTTAAATAACAGTGTTATGTATGTATGCATGCATGCATGCATGTATGTATTTAAAGATGTAAGGAGAAATACAAATTCAAAATGAGAGACTTAAAATTTCCCTGTTGAGGGGCCCCTGGGTGGCTCAGCCCGTTAAATGTCCAACTTCAGCTCAGGTCATGATCTCATGGTTTAAGAGTCCCAGCCCCACATTGCGCTCTGTGCTCACAGCTCAGAGTCTGGAGTCTGCTTTGGATTCTTTGTTTCCCTCTCTCTCTGCCCCTCCCCACTCTGGCACTCTGTCTCTTAAAAATAAATAACCTTAGGGGCGCCTGGGTGGCTTAGTCGGTTAAGCGTCCGACTTTCGCTTAGGTCATGATCTCGCGGTTCGTGGGTTCGAGCCCCGCGTCGGGCTCTGTGCTGACTGCCAGCTCAGAGCCTGGAGCCTGTTTCAGTCTGTGACCCCCTCTCTCTCTGACCCTCCCCTGCTCACGCTGTCTCTCTCTCTCTCTCCTAGAAATAAATAAAACATTAAAAAAAATTAAAAAAAATAAATAAATAAATAACCTTAAAAAAATTTTTTTTTAAATCTCCCTCTTGAAAATAAGGGAAGAGAGCCACTTGGATGGCTCAGCTGCTTAAGCATTTGACTTTTGATTTCAGCTTAGGTTGTGATCTTCAGGTTGGTAGTAATGGAGCCCAACATGGGTTCTTCACTGACAGCAGAGAGCCTGCTTGGGATCCTCTGTCTGTCTGTCTGTCTGTCTCTCAAGATAAATAAATAAACTTTTTTTTTTTTTTTAAAAAGGTAAGATTTTCCTCCCTTTCTTTGTCTCATAGCATTTGCTTTTTCTGAAGTAAATTTTTAAAAATCTCTTTGAATGTATAACAATTCTTTGAGGATTAGATCATTTTTCTATTAGCTTTGTGACACAGGACCATCTTTCTCAAGCACTTGGGACCTTCTCTTTGAAATACACACATCAAAGGAGATAGCACCCCGAATTCCCAGTTTTTGTGTGAGTATAGGAGTTTAATTTTGTGGATGCTTTGCTCCAAGTTCCAGTAAGAAAGATATGAAGTTTGTTTCCTCATGAATAAAGCCAATTAGCTAATACAAATGGTCACCCTATTACCAGGTGACATAGATTAAACTATGCGTGACAGATAGTGCTATCAGGTCCTCTCATTTGAGGACCTGTTATTGTCTCTCTTCAGATCATGTGTATAATGAGTTCTATTGCTTGGAAAAGGGATGAGATTTAACACCATTATCAGAAAATGCGACAAGGAGCATAGTGAATTTATATCAATTTCCAGTTTCCGAATTTTTGAAACTCAGGAATTACAAAACTTTAATACATGTCGTTTTACACTAGACATATAGAGACTGAAATACACATTTTATGCTACATTTTGATAATTTTGTGTGTGTGTGTGTGTGAAGGCATACAGTTAGGGTCTTCAAGATAGATAGACAAAGAACAGGGCTGAAAAATGATTATATGCTCCAAACCCAGCTATGCACTGACTCAATTTAATTTTTTTATTAAAAATTAATGTTTATTTATTTTTGAGAGGGAGGGAGAGAGAGAGAGATAGACAGAGAAAGAATGTGAGTGGGGAAGGGGCAGAGAGGGAAGGAGACAGAGAATCTGAAGCAGCCTCTGCACTATCACCACAAAGCCTGACACGGGGTTCTAACCCCTAAACTGTAAGATCATGACCTGAGCCAGAGTCGAACACTCAACCAACTGAACACCCAGACACCCTTTCTTGATTTAATTTTTAAAGAAGTTTTATTAAAACACAGTTAGGCCCATTTATTTAAGTATTTTCTATGGTACTTTTGCTCTACCAGGGCAAAATTGAGTAGTTGCTCAGAAAACTTAAAAAATTTGCTCTCTGGCCTTTCCAGAAAAGTTTCTGGATCTCTAATATAGAACATTATTATCATTCAAGAATGTTTCCTCATATCCCTTCCTGGCAGTACCGAGTCTAAACACAATTACCTCTGTTCTGATACTTAATCGTAGATTATTTTCCCTATTCTAAAATTTTATATAAATGGAAACATAGAGGAGGACTTAGGTGGCTCAGTCAGTTGAACATCAGACTCTTGATTCCAGCTCAGGTCATTTTCCCAGGGTCATAGACTCAAGCCTGGTGTTGGGCTCCACTCTGTAGCTGGGCATGGAGCCTGCTTGGGCTTCCTTCTCTCCTTCTCCTGCTTCCTCTCCCTGTTCATGTGTTGGTGCACTCTTTCTCTCAAAAATAAAATAGAAATCTTTAAAAATATATGGTATCATACAGAATATATGTTTTTGTGTGCAGAATTTCTCACTAAGTAAAATGATGTTGATAATCATTTCTTTGCTGTATCAGTAATTTATTTCTTTTTTGCTAAGTAGGATTACATGTTAAGAGTATACTGCAACTTGTTTATCTGGTCCTTTGAGACAGTGATATTGTTTTCAGCTCAGGCTACTATTTGTAAAAGGTGAAAGATTTATTCGATCTGAAGAGAAACCAGAGTATAGGCTACTATTTGTAAACTGCTATAAATGTACACATCCTGATGTAACAGAAAATCTACAAGTCTATTGTGCATATCCATGCGATAGAATAGCTAATTCAAAGAATGAGTTACTCTTTATAAAAGACATGCCAAATCATTTTTCAAAGTAGTTTCTTTTTTAACCTCCCATGGACAGTGTATAAAAGCGCTCAAAATATAGTAATTTTTCAAAGGAAAAGAAGTATTTTCTGGGTATCACTGGGAAGAAGAAAAATAGTGGGGGAGAGGGAGGGAGGCAAACCATGCGAGACTCTTGAATGCCAAGAACAAACTGAGAGCAGATGGGGGGAAGGGAGGGAGGTGATGGGTGTGGAGGAGGGCACTTGTGGGGATGAGCACTGGGTGTTATATAGAAACCAACTTGACAATAAACTATTAAAAAATTACCTGGAATGCAAAGAAGCATAAAATACAACCCATAATTCGGAGAAAAATCAAATTCTACACAAAAATGACATAGGTAATAGGATTAATAGAAAAGGAAAAAAAAAAGAAACTCAGTAGAGAAAACCAAGTAAAGACAATAAACACCGGAATGAAAGCAATGAAACAGGGTAGATTTGGGAGACAATAAAATTGGAATTGTTTTGAAGGATTATTCATGAAAAGTAAGACTGAGAAAAGAAGCAGAAATAGAAGTAATTTTTAATGATCTATCTGGTAATATAAAATTCTGATGATTCTGTTTTCAAGCAACCAGGAGAAAAAAACATATCTGTGGGGAATCAGGTTGAGTTGACCTTGGAATATGGAGCTGGAGGTATTTATAGAGTGTCCACCTGGATACGTAGTTGAGGAAATTTGGACATACGAGCCAAGGACCACTGAGAGTTCAAAACTAGAAACACAGTATGTACCTGTCCCTTGAACTTACATTTGACATATAAAATTTAAGTATAAATTAAAGGGGAGTTGGAAAGAATGCCACTTATAATATTGGAAAAGAAAGAAAAGTGAAGGGAGATACTTTTGGGCAGACCACTGTGAGTTAGTATAATGGAAATCAGGGATTCTAACTTTATACCTATGCTTTCGCTTATGATATAAAGTTACCGAATAGTAATACCTACAAAATGGAAGTACATGATATTTGTAGGCCTCTGCCCATGGAAGACACTGAGGCAGATTATCTCTACTGATAAGGGAATTAATTCCTCTTTTATTCCACAATGCATAGGAGTTTGCACTTATGATGATACCATTTTTCAAACAGATACATTAAGCCATGATGTTCTTTGTTCCGTTATATTAATTCCCAAAATTATTCTAATAATAAAACAATTCTACTCTTACTCTACCATTAATATTACTTTGAGTTTCTTTTAAATGTCTGGGTTTTCATTTCCAATTATTTTGGATTCAGTTTAACAAATGCGTGTGTGCCACTAAGGAAATTAAATGGAGACCTAAATTAATAGCAGACATAATATGTTTCTGAAAAGAAACACAATATTTGAAAGATAAAAATTTCCACTCAATTAATTTATAAATTAAATACAATTTCAATTGACATACTGTGTTCTAATTGCTAAAAATTCTTAAATCATCTGGAAGAATAGAAGAGTAAGAACAGTCAAGAAAAAATAAATGCCAAAGCAAACTTTCACTAACAAATATTAAAGGCTATTAAATATGCATGATGCTAAATATAGTGTGCATCTGACAAGGAAATATATAAAAATGCAATGAAATAGATTCTGCTTTGAAAGTAAAGTTATTATGTGGAAAGGTGATATATCAAAATAAGGGTTAGATGAATCATCCAATAACTGTAATGTGGCAAGTGACTAATTGTTTGGAAAAATGATAACCTCATTATTACTTACGTGGAAGGATAAATCACTCAATAAATGGATATTGAAACAAGTGATTAATTGTATAGAAAAATATAACGATAACCTCATTTTTAATTAATTCATTATTAGCTTTGCTAACTACCATAATAAACATACAATAAAAGTATAATGACCTATATAATAGCCCATATAATTTTTCCTCATCAGAGAGCAGCTTTCTTCCTGGCTTTATTTCTACTAATGTCTGTCATACTCAAGGACTTTGAAGGGCTCCTCACCAGCAAACAAATGGAGAGAAGGCATATCCCCTGATACTGTGGCTTGCAGGTAAGATACAGTATTTTGACTCACATTCCATTGGTGAGGACTAGTCCCATAATTCAACCTGGATGCTAATCATAGCTGTAACACATAATCCTTGGCAGAAAACAGAAGATGAGAGACATGGACTTTGATGAATAGTTGGCCCTATATGTCTCATATATTGTGCACCCAAATAAATAACATACACGCTACATATTTAAATATGAAATTAAATTTGATATTTTTTGATATTTATGTATTATATTTTTGATATTATGTATATATAAAAAATATATATTTTTGATATTATGTATAAATACATATTAAATATGAAAATGTTTTTCTTACTTTTAGATTATTTTCAATTCTGGTGAAAAGTTTATTATAATATTTATAGAATCCTAATTAAATCACTGTTAGCAAAAAAAAAAAGAATCTAGAAATTAGGTGGCTCCGTCGGTTAAGCGTCTGACTTTAGCTCGGGTCAAGATCTCACAGTTCGTGGGTTCGAGCCTCATGTCGGCTCTGTGCTGACAGTTAACTCAGAGCCTGGAGCCTGTTTTGGATTCCGTGTCTCCCTCTCTCTCTGACCCTTCCCTGCTCACACTGTCTCTATCTCTCTCTCTCAGAAATAAATAAAAACCTTAAAATGTTTTTTAAAAATATGAAATTAACTTACTATATATAGATATAGTAATTATAGTATAGTAAGTATAGTGTACACACACACACACACACACACACACACACACACACACACACATCTGATGATTTAGCCAGTCATCCATCAAGGGACCCTGGGGTTATTTCCATATGTTGGCTCTTATAAATAGCGCTGAAATAACCACAGGGGTGCATATTTTTTTGAATTAGTGTTTTTGTTTTCTTTGGGCAAATATCTAGTAGTAGAATTATTGGATCATATAGTATTTATATTTTTTGGTAAAGTGTATTTATTTTGGTGGGAGGGATGAGTAGGGGAGGGGCAGAGAGTGAGGGGAGAGAGAATCCCAAGCAGGTCCTGTGCTGTCTGCTTGGAGCCCCATGTTGGCTCGATCTCAAGAACTGAGAGATCATGACCTGAGCCAAAATCAAGAGTCAGAACTTTGAGCCACTCAGGTGCACCTGGTATTTCTATTTTTAATATTTTAGGAACCTCCATACTGTTTTTCACAATGGCTGTACTACTTTATATTCCTACCAACAGTGCACAAATGTTCCATTTTCTCCACATCCTTATGAGCACTTGTTATTTCACTGCACTTATATGTGAAATCTAAAAAACAAAACAAATAAATAAGCAAATAAATGAAAGGCAGAAACAGATATATAAATACAGAGAACAAACTAATGGTTGCCAGACGGGAAGTATGTGGGGGAATGGGCAAAATGGGTGAGGAGGAGTGGGAGATACAGGCTTCTAGTGGAATGAGTAAGTCATGGGAATGAAAGGTACAGCCTACAGAATATAGTCAAAGGTGTTGTTGTATGGTGACAGATGGTAGCTACATTGTGGCAAGCACAACATAGTATAGAGAGTTGTTGAATCACTATGAGGTACCTGAAACTAATGCAACATCATGTGTCAACTGTACTTGAATAAAAAATAATAAAATAAAAAGTAAAGTTAAAAGATTACTTTAAAAATATTTAAAGTAGCTTTAAAAATTAATTCAAAAGGTAAGCCACAAAGGAAAAAAAACTCATGAACTTGAGTATGGAAATATTTTTAAGGTATGCATATGGAACAAATCAAAATTATGAAAAAAGAATATGTAGGCTAAAATGCATATAAGTAAATAAGAAAAATCAATGCAAATACTATTAACAGACAAATGCTAAAGAAGTAATGTAAATATGTACATAGACAAGTGTATTATCCAATCACATTTGTAAAAAACTTAAAATATTAATAACTGGAGTTCCACTTTCAAATAGGATGAAGCAACAAAAATTGTTCTTCAGTACTAAGAATAAAAACTAAAAACCTTGATGAAAGAAATGAAAATTTACTTTCCAACATTTAATGACATGCCAGCAGAGGAGTGAGATCCCAGAGTGAAAGAAACAAATTAGGAGAGTACTACCATTGTCCTTGTCTTCTGTCAGACGTAATTTCCAGACAGTTAGGGGAACCACAGAAACCTTAGTAATCTTCTATAGATAGATTTGATAGATGATGAATGGATGGATGGATGGATGGATGGATGGATGGATGGATGGATGGGTGGATGGATGGATGGATAGAGGGAGAGAGAGAGATATTAAGGCAACTATGTTGAAAGTGTAGACAATCTTAAGGTATTGTCAGTAAAACGATTTGGATAATAATAGACAATCATAAGCATAGACAATTTATATTGTGGATTAATCTTTGAGTTGTAGAGTATTCCTGACCTTTGGAGTGCTAGTTCATTGCTAAAAATATTTCATTGTTATTTCATTGCTAAAGTTTATAGGTGTCAAGGTGAACAAAAATAATTGGATGATATGGTTTTCACAGTTTCTTTTCAATCAACATATATTAAGATTCCTTGATAAAAGAGGCCTACTAGTTGTAGAAATGGAAAACTTTTCTTCCCTTCTAGGTTCTTCCACTTGCCTAATAACAAATTGCCATAAAAGAGATAAACAGGAGAAAAACAAATTTAAGTTCATACATATAGAAACTCCAGTAAAAAAAAATGATACTCAAAGAAGTGAACACCTAAATTTTTACACCTTTTAGACAATGAAACAATAAATCAGTGAAGAATTGACAAGAAAAAGGGGTTTAAGGCTTAGGGTAGAGAAGAACCAAGGAGCATATATTTCCTGCTTTCAGGGGGACAAGGAGGGTCAGTGCCTTGCACTGGCTGTGCCTCAAGTAACTTTAATTTAAAACAATATTCCAAAATGCATATTTTGGGGTGGGATATTCTGCTCCCCTTTAATGTATGTATGTGAATATATGATGCATATATCATATATACACATATATGTATTCATTTATAAACAGAATTTATATACAGTACAACTATGCAGGGAAGCAAAATCTACCTGGCATCTATTTATATTTAGAAAATAATTATATAAGTACAGCATTTAAAATTAAAATCAGGTGTTACTGATGAAAAATGTCAATCAAACACTAAAATTATCACATTTCTAATTACTTAAATTATGGGGATTGGTACTTGAGTATTTATTGATTGAAACTAAAGTTGATTTTTTTAAATGCCAAATATGTATCTTAAATTCCAATCAAATCTCTATTCATTTTCATGATTTTTATATGAAAATACAGATAAATAGAAATAATAGAATTGAAAGGATTTGAGTTTAAATAGAAGTATAGGATGTAATCCCAGGGAGTTCAACCTCATGTCATACAAGCACATTTCATACTACAGAGTTTCATGGAGGAGACTGACTTTCTGCTGGTTCATTTTGCTCACAGGGTTCTCTTGTGATGACTATTAAGGAAAAATTTTTGGAGTCTCTCTGTTTTAGTAAATTAAGGTTGGTTGTCTCTTTCATCTGCATGTCTCATATGCATCAAACACTGTAACATGTGCCAGGGATATAACTATGAATACATGACTTTGTGTCTTCAAACTCTGTGGATCATGCTGAAGTGAAAAGACACTTTACAATATGGTGTGACACATGCGAAATATTGGTGTATGTGACAGAAACCAAACACAATGCCTGAATCTAGAACTAGGCTAAGAACTCATAGGAAAATGGAAAAAATAAAAAAAAATCAAGATCTTACCAGATGTCAGAGTAGCCTATTCATAGGTATGAATGGTTAAGAAACAGAGAGAGAGCACAAATGCCTATAAACCAAAAATATAGAGCTGAGGATCTGCAAGTGGTTCTATTTACTTGAAGTAAATTGATAATAAGGTCAATAGGAGGAAATTTTGTCCAGGTTTGTTTGGTGGAAAGAGAATAGAAGAGATTGTTCAATATTATTCTAGAACTCCTCCTCATATTCAATGTAATGTTATGGATCTTTCCATTTTATCTATAAACATATTCATTCAATCTTCAACAAAGAATTGTTTTTAAGAAGTTAGACACCAAAGTCATTCTATGACACTCCAGTGGATTTCATTGTTATTTTCTGCCTGTAAAATGGACAGGCAGGACTTATATTCAGCAAATAACCACTTCTGAGGGATATTTATTTTGAAATTAGAAACATTTGATACAATTTGAATAATACTTGAAAATTCATTGAGGCCAGGGATTTATATAAAAACATATATAAGAAGTCATTTAGATAGAAATATAAACTGAAAAAGTCAATCAAAACCGTGATATACAAGTTATTTTAACATGGGAATATGTGAGAGCAATAACTTCTTCCGATGTGGTGAAAAAAATGGAAAGATTCTTAACTGACTGGTTTTCAAAGTATTATGGAATGTTACACAAAAGCATAATGCAGCGTTTAATTTGCTTCTGTATGTAGACTTTTCTTAGCTCTCACCTTTAGGTGTTTTTACATAACGGAATTGAAACTAGAATGATTATCAGACTATAAATATTGGGAAAACTTCAGAAGTACATTATATCCTTTGTACAGAAACATGTAGGTGTTTTCAAATTAATTAAATTTAATTAAACAAAAAGTTTTGTGCACAAAAAATAGTTTTGTTGTTAGTGATCTAGTCATTGCAGGCAATATAAGATAAACAAGACATCAATATTTCCATTTCTAACATGCTTTTCTTACTTACAAATAAATCATGAGCAATCTCCCAAATACATAATGTTGTACTAGGTCATTATTTAAATGATGTTCAAGCTTTCAATTATATGCTAAATACATATAGCATTTGAGAACATAGACTTCAGAACAGACTGCTTACAGTCTCATCCGGTCTCCCCACTATTTATGTGACCGTGAATGTTTTTAAAATAATTTTTGCTTCAATTATTCCATTTCTAAAATAAGGATAATAATGGAACCTAACTCATACACAACTTTAAATTGCTTAGGAAAGGGGTGGTTGGGTGGCTCAGTTGGCTGGGTGTCAGACTTTGGCTCAGGTCATGATCTCAAGGTTCGTGGGTTCGAGGCCCACTTCGGGCTCGGTGCTGACAGCTAGCTCGGAGCCTGGAGCCTGCTTCTGATTCTGTGTCTCCCTCTCTCTCTGACCCTCCCCTGCTCACGCTGCCTCTCTGTCTCTCTCTCTCTCAGAAATACATAAAACATTAAAAAAAATTTTTTTTTAAATTGATTAGGAAAAAAGCCTGGCCCATCGAAGGTGCTAAGTAATATTTGCTACAGAATTATGAGTACTATACATAAAATGTGGTTATGCAATTATAGCCCTGTTGATGTGCTTTTGAATTTTCCCTATTTTGAGCTATCAGCTCCGAGCAGTATATTGCAACTATATTCTTACTTGCAAGTATATATAATTATTGTCTTTTTTTCTTTTTATCGTTCTACAAAATGCAGCATGGCAAGACATATTCCCACCAGGAATTCATGAGAATATCCACTATACTCCATCCTAACAAGCACTGGAAGTTCCCTCTTTATTATTCCCAGTCTAGAAAATTAAAATAATTAATTTGGACATTCTTGAGGGCTAGTGATGTTTGGAATATCATTTCATAGGCCTGTCATGTGGATAATCCTTCTATAAATTGCCAGTTTTTAAAAATTCCTTAAGAAATGTTTTAATTATAATTCAGTAAAATTACTTAAACATTTTCATATTGGCATTGTATCCCTTCTATGAATTGAGAAAGATCGATTATATGGGCACCCACTCACTGTGAGCAAAGATGATAGATGTTCTAATTGTTCTGGTATCTATCTCTGTGTCCCTTTATTGTTTTGAGCATTTTGCTATGCTGTGTGTTAATTATATTCAAGATACATATTTTCCCTGCATAGTTTATACCTGTTTTTCATGGCCATTAAACATAAGCTTACATGGTAAATTTCAAGATTCTTTTAGCGCTATGTGAGTTTTTACTTGGACACTGCATTAACACCTAATTTCTAGGTTAGTGGATGTTTCACAGCAACTTGTCTTTATGTCTTGGACTTGTAGCATTTTTGTAATTTTATAATATTTTCATTTTTAATTTTGTTTGTATTTGAATTTTAAATGTTTGGCAAACACTCATCTTAGTTTTTATAAAATTATATTTCCTGGATTATCACAAGCCTTTCATTTGACAGCTTCAGATCTTTGTGTGGATCAGAGAAATTCTGCTCTTTTGTTGGTTTTGTTATTTCTTTGTATCTGCCCATTTCTCTTTTGGAATTCTTATTATTCACATTATATCCTTTGTATTTCCCCTTATATTTTTAGTTACTCTTTCGTCATTTTATCTTATCTTGTTTTCTAAGTAATTTTATTTTCAAAAGTGGATATTACTATTTTCAATGTACCTAATACAATTTTATACTGAAGATGTTGGTTTTTAGCTCTAAAATTCTTTACAGTCTGTATGGTGTGTTTGTGTTTATGCGTTTACACCCATTAAATCAGAAGAATTCTGTTATTTTGTCCATTGCTCTCCTATCTGGCAAGTCTATTAGCTTCACTTCAATCGGAGGCACTTGCTCTAGAATTTTCAGTGCTGCCATCGACCTTTGATTCCTGATTTCTTTTTATTATTTTTTCCTCTTTTTGACATTCTATACCCTCCATAGCCCAGTCAAACTGTTAGTCTCATTTGAGGTGCTACATGCCAATAATTATTAAATGGAATAGTATTTGCTACTATTATTGAATTTCTATAAACACATGTGCACAGGAAACAAATATTTTCCCTGTCAACCAGGTGACTCCAGACACAGAGTCTTTTCCCTACCAATTCTATCTGAAAAACTTGGCTACAAACTGTTTTCAAGCAGCAAAGTCAGGAAAACTTTCTCCCTATCACATGCAAATATGCTGGTACAACCCTTTCCTAAGGTGACTTAAATGTATTCTCAGGTCCTTACGTAAGAAATGTGAGTCCATGTTCCAGATGTAAGAACAAGCCAGCTCCCTTATATCACAAAAACAATCTGCTCTACTTTTTCTTCATACAATGGAGTCCATGACTTAGACATTCAGTGCAGGTCCTCCCAGTTTGCCTACACTGATTTTGTTATTCCAGACACATCTTGAATGAGAATTGATACATAAAGGCTTTAAAGAGTCGGTATCAAGATGCCATCTTTTTTTTTTTTTTTTACAAATAGTTTATTGTCAAATTAGTTTCCACATAACACTCAGTGCTCATCTCCGCAAGTGTCCTCCTCCAAGCCCATCCCCCCTCCCCCCACATCCATCAGTCCTCAGTTTTTGTCAGCATTCAAGAGTCTCTCATGGTTTGCCTCTCTCCCTTTCCCCCACCATTTCCCCCCTTCTTCTCCCCCTTGTTCCTCCGTCAAGTTCCTCCTAATCCTCCTATACGTGCAAACATATGATATTTGTCCTTCTCTGCCTGACTTATTTCGCTCAGCATAACACCCTCAAGGTCCATCCATGTTGCTACACACGGCCAGATTTCATTGTTTCTCATTGCCATGTAGTATTCCATGGTATAGATAAACCACATCTTCTTGATCCATTCATCCGTGGATGGACACTTAGGCTCTTTCCATGTTTTGGCTATTGTGGAGAGTGCTGCTATGAACATTGGGGTACATGTGCTCCTATGCCTCAGCATTTCTGTATCCCTTGGGTAAATTCCTAGCAGTGCTATTGCTGGGTCATAGGGGAGTTCTATTGTTAGTTTCCTTAGGAACCTCCACACTGTTTTCCAGAGGGGCTGTACCAGTTTACATTCCCACCAACAGTGTAGGAGGGTGCCCGTTTCTCCACATCCTCGCCAGCATCTAGAGTTCTCTGATTTGCTCATTTTAGCCACTCTGACTGGCGTGAGGTGGTATCTCAGTGTGGTTTTGATTTGTATTTCCCTGATGAGGAGGGATGCTGAGCATCGTCAAGATGCCATCTTTTTAAGATTGCTTCAATTTTCCTTTGGGTTTTCTTTTCTTTCTTTTTTTCATTAAGCATTGAGAAGCAAAGTAGAACAACTTGATGAGGTCTAGACAGCTGAATCACTACAAGAATTTTATAATCTAAACTATTTTTATCAGTCTACTAAAAATCTCTTTTATTAGTCACACATTGTTTGAAAAATGTGCATTGATAATGTCTTATATTACTAAATTCATTCATTCTTATTTCAAATCTTTAAAGTTAATAAAACAATTGATCTATTTTTCACATTTAAATATAAATACTACATGCTATAATATTATATTTTCTCATATTCCATGTGTATTCAAATTATAAATACATTATTTTGATGGACTAGCCTAATTGATTTTATAAAAAATGTCAAATTAGCTTGAGTATGTGTAACTAATTTTGATTTGATATATCTGTGTATATTGCACATTTGGCTGAGTAGACTTGTTATGAGAAAAATCTGGAACAAATGTTTATGTGTATGTGTGAGTATATATGTATATCTATCATCTATCTATCTAATCTGTATGTATATATCTCTGTATAAGCAACTTTAATTGATTATTCAAGCCACTTAAAATAACAGACACCTCACATTCAAATCTACCACACTTATTTAATTATCTTGATATTTGGTATTTTGTTTTTAAATTTAATTGAATTTATTTCCATATCTGATCACTGGCTTAATGGTGATATACTCTACCATTTTCAGATAAAATTAACACTCTGTGAGAAATGTACAGACTGACAGTTTAAATGTCAGTTAGAATTATGCTGATGCAAATTGGATTTTTAAAATAACCATACTGTGATGAGAAAGGCCATTTGGAATTATGTGGCATGTAGTTATTTTTAAATGAAGCTCAAAAGTGTAAATGGGATCCAGCTATAAATGTCATAAGGTATAGAATTTGCCTAAAAAGATTTTTCAATTTTTTCCCTAATCTTTTGGAATTTATGTCTCTAAATATCAATTATATCATTAACATTTAAACAAATGTCTATTCCTTAAAAACAAAGCATTTTATTTCTTAATTGTCTAACCATTATCTCTCTTAAAAATTGAGTATTTAAGGAGATCTATCTGGAAATGAGGAAACAAGTGCCCATACTTACATAGACACAAGTCTAAATGCTGCTTGGACCCCAACGATCTCAGTCATTTTCTCTTATCTCAGTATATACCTATGGCCTCATTAATATTATATTTCTCCAAGTGGTCTCCCTTACTAACCCCCCACTTCTACCATTTGCCACTTTATGTTGAAAATCCTGTTAGAGTTTTCATAGCTTCTTCTCCGTACTTCCCTCCAATACCCTAGTTTCATTCTCCCATCGTCAATTTTATTTCCCATCTCAGTCCAGTCACATCATTTGCTGGAGGACTATCACCACCATCTGCAGCTGGCCATATAGGTCATCTAGTCTTTGTATTCTTCAAATTATGTAAACAACATATTCCCTCTCACCTGCGGCACACCTAAGTTCTGATTTTGCACTTGAGGCCTTATTTGCGCTGCTCCAACAGTGTACCTATCACTCACACAGCATAAGAAAGTGAACATTCTAAATTCTCCTTTTGTCAATAGGGAATATTTACTTTGGAGACTTCATGCAAAGTTAAATTGCTAAACAAATATATAAGTAAATAATCTAAGTGTAAACTCTTTTGAGATTAAGTTTAGCTAGTCGACTCATGTATTTTTAGAGGATACATTTTTGAGGGAATATTTGATGGAAAATCTGGAGAAGAGAGTATCTTGATTAATTAGTTGGGTAATTGATTTTGGCCACAACCAACTGACTCACTTTTTTAACAATGTTTTTTGATATTTAAGGACTTGAAGATAGAAACAAATTTATAGTTGCTGTGAGAAGTACTCGCAGGTAGGTCTGAATTACAGCAGTATCACTTAGGCTCTCAGCAACTGCTCAGATACCCAGTTTGCTTTCCAATTTGTATGAAACTGATCAAATGGAACTTTTGCTCATAATTAAAAAGCATAAGAATTCTATCATCAAAAAACAGGAAACAAAGAAAACCCTTCTCTTACCCCTCCTCCTCATCTTTTTTAATTAAAGATATGGTATATAACTCAGTTGATGAGGAAATATATGATGGAATTTATTTTTATTCAAAGAAGAGTTGTCCAAACTCTGATCTCTCTGAAAATTGCTAATCTAGGAAAGTATAAAAGAACATGGCCAATCTTTAGCCATTGTCTTTAAGAGATGAAACCCCTCCACCCACATGACTTGCTATATAGAAGCCTAATGATCTTAGCACTGGTCACTTTGACAGATAATTTAGAGAACAAAAATCTCAAAATGTTCTCTTATTTTTCTAGAACAAGTAAAGAGATGTACATTTTGTGTGTTTTATATACACTGTATGACTTGCTGAATGTCTGTATTTGTAACTTTTTGTTTCTTACTTGTTTTCATTATGTACATATTAGTCCAAAACAGAACATCTGAACTGACATTGTATGGGATCCATTTTATTTTTTCTGTCTGCCTGTATACACACAGGCATCATATTCTAGGCATCATTTCATAAAAGGTACTCAATATTTGACTAACACTGACCAGCATATTCATAAATGACTTATGTCTTATAAGACAGAATGCTAATATATAACAATTTAATACAAACATTTTTTTTTCGTTTTTTAACATTTATTTATTTTTGAGAGAAAGAGAGAGACAGAATACGAGCAGGAGATGGGCAGAGAGAGAGGAAGACACAGATTCCGAAGCAAGCTTCAGGCTCTGAGCTGTCCGCACAGAGCCCGATGCAGGTCTTAAATCCATGAACCATGGGATCATGACCTGAGCCGAAGTTGGAGCCTTAACTAACTAAGCCACCCAGGAGCCCCTAACACAAACATATATTAAGAATTGAAAAACAGCTAGGTGAGAAGTAGGTCCTTGGGTCACATTTTTCCTTTTCCATTTACTAAATATTTAAAATCCATTACAGAATACAGGGGAAAAGAAGCTATAAGAAATAAGCTATTTTCCTTCTGCTTTAATTTTATGTAGCGTAAAAAGTTACTTCACACATTTAATGAGAAGTCAAATCTTTAATTAAAAATTGTTTGGGGCACGTGGGTAGCTCATTTGGTCAAGCATCCCACTCTTGATTTCAGCTCAGGTCATGATTTCACAATTCAGGGGATAGAGCCCTGAATAGCTCTCCAGGCCTAGAGAGCTCTGTGCTGACAGTGCAAAGCCTGCTTGGGACACTCTTTCTTCTCTCCCTCTGCCCCCCCCCCCCCAGCTTGTGTGTGTGCTTTCTCCCTCTCTTTTTCTCAAAATAAATAAATAAACTTTAAATAAAAAGGCTACTTAAGTCATGATGCAGTAGAGAAAACCGAAGCTACATCATTTATTAATAAAGAGGGATTCATATAAGGAACTCATTATCAGTTTTTTATCAACACCTGAAAACAAAAAGAGGAATCTGGGGTAACCCATGGATTGTGATTCTAGAAATGTTTAGGCAAATAAAGGAAAGGCTTTTCTCCACTAGAACCTAGAAGCTTGGAGAAGAGGTTCTGTGGAGCTGAGACTAGATCCTCTCAAGTAGGAACGCAGCCAGCTGGTGCCAGCCCCCCAGATATAAAGAGGGGGCTGCATTTTCAGGACTCTGACTGAGGGAGTATTACATATTACAGTGCTGGGGTTTCTGTCTGTAAGGGAGCTTCTGGAAGTAGAGAAAAACTGGATACTGGACCTAAATGCCAGGGCAAAGAGACATTGTTCAGTTTACATTAGCAGGACCAAGACAACACTAAGAAAGGGCAAGACCTCTTCCTCCCTTCTCTCGGATTCCAGAACAGTTCTCTAGTTTACTTGCAGATACCTGTCTCACTGACAAAGGAATGGGGTGGGCAGAGTCTGAACCTCAACATCAAAAAGCAGTGAAAGATTAGTTTGGGGCCTGACAGATAGTAAATAGTAATGCTAACCAGTACAGACAACTAATTTATTAGTAGTCCAAAAATACTTATTTAAATTGTTTTTCTCATTTTCAGCACGAGTGAACAATACATATATATGTGTGTGTAATGCGCGTGTGTGTGTGTATATACACATAATCTGTTAGTGAAATGCATTAGTGAATGATGAAAAGACTTCCTCCTGAAGTCTTTGAGGAGCACTTCCTAATGAATTTTATGTGCCACAGGACTACAAATGCCACAGCTCTGCAGACTAATGACTATTTAAAAGTATCATATTGAATAGTATTCCCTGATAATATATTCCTCCCTCTATTTGATGTAAGAATACAGGCGATCATATAAAATTTCCTATGGATTTATGACATTATGAAATATATTTGACTCCAGGGAAAATGTCAATGAAGCAGTATCTTTAGGATGAATTCATCTTAAAAATATCTATTTATACTAAAAATATTATTGAAGCTAATCTTTCCTAAATCTGAAGTTTTAATATTTTATCAATATTTTACAATTCCTTTGAGGATAGACTGTTTCGAACATTTGTAAAACATCTTTCAGTGTAGCTATTGGCATAAGGGGCTCAGAATAAATCTGAGTGACATAGTTTGGGAAACTGATGCCAGCAAGCTAATAGTAACTCACTCTTGGAAAGCTCATTTGTTGCAATCTCCTTAAGAGAAAACCATTTAAACAAAAATTGGCATTTCAAATCATGCAGGGAAAATACAGCAGCTTCAAGTCTATTTTCCACAATAAGCATCACCCAACATTAGAACACTTAAAGAAGAGTCATTTGGATTTATTGCTAAAATCACCTTCCTATATAACATTTTCTGTCATCGTGGTCTGTGCCTTGTGCTGGTTCAAGCTTTCTTCTGTTTGACCCATGATAATCTATATAAAGCTCTTATATAATTTATGTAATACTCTTAGAACATGAGGGACACTCAATACTATTATTATTGTGTATGTTTTATTGTTGTGTTAGACCTTGTATGAGGGTAGGGTGTTGATGGCATATTCCCCCATTTGCCACCATGCTCATCATAAGTGAAAGTGCATCCTAGGGGTCTGAGTGCAAACTCTCCGGTTACTGGTTTTTTATTTTGCAAAGAGTTCATGCTAAAGAATTCATTGCCCAGAAATTATCTCCCAGTCGTTTAGATGCCAATAATAAATTTATGATAAGTCAGGTAATGATCATAAAGGGAACTGATATTAAGGGAACATCATTATATTTTTTCTTTTTCTTTTTTTAATTTATTTTGAGAAAGAGAGAGTGTGTGTGCATCCGAGTGCGTGTGGGGGAGGAGGGGTAGAAATTTTTAAAGTTTTTAAAATAAATAAATAAAGCTCATATTCTTCTTAATTTATACTGTTTTAGAAAACTCAGAAGAGTAGGGACAAAATAAAACATGTGACTGGATCTGAGAATTCTTATATTTCTTATTCTTATTATCATTTCATATGAGATTAATAGAATAAATAAACTAAGGTCACCAGATTAACAGAGAGGGAGAGGACTCCATACTGTCAGTGCAGAGCCTCATGTGGGGATCAGTCTCATGAACCAGAAGATCAGGACCTGAGCCAAAACCAAGAATTAGAGTCTTATCCAACTGAGCCTCTCAGGCATCCCGATATTCTTATTATAGCAACTTATATAAATTATTTTTTTAAACTGAATCTAAACATAAACTGATTACTTCACTGTTTTCTAAACTGCAATATGTAAAATGTTGATATTTAAGAACTAAGTAATCAGTACCTACTAAGCTTGATCCTGATTGTGTGTGTCTGTGGAGTGCATGTGCAATTTTGGTAACTTGTTTCTCTAGATATCTAGGAAATAATGAAACTTTGTTTCTTTTTTTGCCACTTCCACCCAGTTTCCACTATCCATAGTTTTTGATATCAACATATCTTGGTTGCTGCCATTAACCTACCTCTTCTGTCCCAAGCTTAAACTGACAATTCTCTTTTAGTCTGACTAAATTCTAAAGATAAAAATGGGGGCTCGTGGGTGGCTCAGTTGGTTAAGCATCCGACTTCGGCTCAGGTCAAGATCTCATGGTTCATGGGTTCGAGCCCCGCGTTGGGCTCTGTGCTGACAGACAGCACAGTTTCAGATTCTCTGTCTCCCTCTCTCTGATCCTCCCCTGCTCAAGCTGTCTCTCTCAGAAATAAATAAAACATTTAAAAAAAATTTTAAATAAAGATAAAAATGACATTTAAATATAGTCAAGTAGTTGTTAGTCTCCACTCGCACATCAAACGAGAAGAAAAATTAGTTATATTTTGTTCATAAAATTTACTTCAGGGATAGAAAAATAATATAATAATTAAGATATATAACATTTGTTAAAGATCTGCAAGCTTCCTTTGTTAAGTATATACTTTAAGTTTTACATACTATTTGTGGTCTTGCTGCTGTTTCTACTTCTGCTGCTTCTGATTCTTTTTTATGACTTTTTAAAAATGTTCTGTAATTTGGCCCTTAAGCTGTGTGGTTCATGGATCCTTGACCATATATTATTGCTTCTTTTGCTGCTTATTACATTTTTGGAAGATAAATTAAAAATAACTACTTTTAAACTTAATAATTGGTTCTCCTTCATTTATTTAATAATATTTTAAATCTCTATTAACATATATTCTGATAATTAGGTTATGAGCAATAATATCTTTCTTGCCTCATCTTCCTGCTCCCAATTTGTCCATTTTTCCATATTAAGGAGTGTTTCCTGGGGGACATAGGATCTCTCCATATTGACAATGAAGTTAATTTTTCTGCCTATAATACTCTATTATACAATTTTTAACACACATATTCAAAGTACTTGTAAAAGCATAATTGATTGCTATGAGGAATTTCTTTTTGAAAACACAGTAAATTTCTTATCTATCAAATTACTTGTCTTTGCCCTTAAGCAATTTAGTCATTAGCTTTCTCATTTTAAATCATGAGTTCTTCATAGCTTTACTTACTCATCAGGTTAAGGTGAAAGGCAGCATTTACACATTCCTTTTAGGATTTGTATCTCATACATTTTAACACTTGAGAAAATACCTTCTATAGATCACAAATATGGAGGAGCAGCTATAAATCTAAAATTTTAAAAGATACTAAAAAACGATTTAATCGGAGAAGAGGAAGGAAAGGAGATAAGATTTACAAGCCATAGGAAGAAAATAAACAAAAGAAACTGAGAATAAAAACAACGACTATAATAGACACAAGATTAAAAAAAAAAAGACACAGGACTTTCAGATATGAATGGCAATATTAGTATCTTCTTTATGCTCAATTATTTAAAATTATATTCCATTTAATTATACATATGATGCCATAAAGTAGAACTTTTTATTCCAATTTTATAGGTGAAGACGAATTTACAGATCATATGAAGGACAATAGGAATTAAATCCAAAGTCTATTTTAGTCCAAAGTTCACAGAGGATATTACTATGTTATCTATTTTGCTATAGTGTGTTTTCAAAATAATGCCTAGATTCTCAAATTCTGACTTGCAGTTTGTAGACTCATATGTGACCTCACCTCTTCTTTATCTGACAGATATAGTTCATGCATAAACAAAATAATGAATGGACTTATATTATTTTCTCTGACTTTGAGATAAATGGGTGTGTTTTCAAGAGAGATAAAGTTTTTACTCTAGTGTTTTGATGGAAGTTTTAAAATTTTATCATTTAACTTCATTTTTGAAATAAGCATCTTACAAATAAAAACTACTACAGTCAGTTATTTTACATATAACATTTAATTTTCATAACAACTTCTGAAGTTTTTACCATTATCACTGCTGCTTATTAAATGAAAAAAAAAATTGAGCCTGGGAAGATAAAGTGATTTGATGAGATTCATACAATTATGGTTCAAACTCAGAACTATCTGACTTTAAAGCTCATATTCTTGGGGCGCCTGGGGGCTCAGCCTGTTAAGTGTCCCACTTTGTCTCAGGTCATGACCTCATGGTTCGTGAGTTTGAGCCCCGCATCAGGCTTTATGCTGACAGCTCAGAGCTCAGAGCCTGCTTCAGATTCTGTGTCTCTCTTGCTCTCTGCTCCTCCCCTGATCACACTGTGTCTCTCTCAAATAAATCAACATTAAAATTTTTTTAAAAAGACAAAGAAGGAATAATTAAAGGAAAAAATAATGAAAGAGAAAGAGGAAAAAAGAGAAGAAAGGAAAAAAAGAATAGATGATTTGAAGAAAACATGGATGGAAGGAAGAAAGGAAGGAAAAAATAAAAGAGAATAAACGAACAATAAGAGCAATAAATAAGAATATTATTGAAAATAAATATTAAAAACGTATCCAGAGGCTCCTGGATGGCTCAGTTGGTTGAGCATCTCATCTTGGTTCTGGCTCAAGTTATGATCTCATAGTTCGTGAAGTCAAGTCATGCACTGGTTTCCATGCTGACAGTGTGCACACCCTTCTTCAGATTCTCTCTCTCTTGTCTCTCTCTGCCCCTCCCTTGCTCATTCTCTCTCTCTCCAAATAAATAAATAAACTTTTAAGAAATTAAAAAAAATTGTATCCAGTGTTGGCACATAGAAATAATAGTTTTTTAGTCCACTTATCCCTGAAAATATGTAATAAATTATAAACCTAAAATATTTGACCCACGTGCAAACTGAAAATTTGCCAACACTCACAGTTGTCATATTTCTTCCATATTCCTCACCATTGTTACTTATGATTTCAGTTAACCCCTTTCCTTGTTATAACATGTAACTGCTATGTCACTATTTGGATTACACCAATTCTCCTCTTTGGCAGGGATTTGGAATAACTTTATATATATATTATATATATGTGGATCTCAGTGTGAGATCTTAGATGATTACGTGGGGATTTTCTAGTTAAAACATAAGGTATGTGGAACAGTTTCCAATATAATCACATTAAGGCCATCTCTTTTATATCTTATGAAGCTGCTAGTAACTTTTTTGCCATGTTAAAATCAGAAATAAGCAAAATACATTACATGCTTTATACCCTGCAAACCTAGACAGTAGAAAAAAACGTAATTATTTTGATAGCTAAACAAATAAATTTAAAGCTAATAATTTGTTAGAATTTATCAGTACCTTTCTCAATTTTTATGTTTTTAAATTTGTCTTATAAAGAAAATTTAACCTTTCTTATTATAATGGAAGTATACATTATCTTCTTTTTTCCTTTCTGGAAACAAATTGGCTTAGATTTGTAATGGAATAATTGGTTATTTATTTTGTTTTATACTTATGTATGTAATTATCACAGAGATGCTTGTAGGAAAATTTAGGAAGTCAGGGCATCGAATTAAAGAGTCCTGTTATGCCATGATATGAAGAACAACAGTAATTTCTATCAGCTGGGTGATCCTGAACCACTTGCCTTTGGATCACTAGGACTTTGTTGTCACGTCTAAGAACTAAGATTTTTAAAGTAATTGGTTCTATATATTCTTCCCATTTCAATTAATTGGGGCTTTTAAAAGATGAAATTATTATACCCTTAACATTTCTTTTTTGGTTTAATATAGTCAATGCAGTTTATTTGGACTCTCACATAGATTAATTCTAATTGTGAATTAACCCTGTATCTTCTAGAAGGCAAACTGTGTTTAATAGAGAGCAAGGAGACCTTGGAGAAACTTTAAATTCCCTGGCTCTCAGTTTTCATATCTTTAAGTAACTTTGGTTGTGGTGGAGTTCGACATCCAAGTTACCTTCTCGAGGCATACATAAAATAGACCAAATATGTAGTTGCCAAGTCACCACTTGATTTGTGATGGATAGACACAGTCATTAAATATGAGCACAGGGTGAAAGAAATGATCCACACGGAGGTGAGGCAGCCCACCTTAAATCTGAGGAAACTGCATTTTCAACAATGAAATCTAATAAGCTTGAGGTTCATAAAATGACTGGAGGAAAGCCATGCATACAAGAAGACTAGCAATTTAGACATGGCCAACTGTGGATGTGGAACGTTTGTGCACTGGCCAAACAAAGAAGATCATTAGGCAGAATCATAAAACTTCCCCAACTCATAAAATGCTACTATTTTGCTTCTGCAAACAGCAATTTCACCCCTTTTTTCCCTGTGTATTTTACGGCATGGGGCTTTTTATGGTGCCAGATACATTTAAATCTAGTTTCTTTAAAGATTTTTTTTCTAGCCTTTTTATTTCAGTATGTTGAGAGTACTACAACTCACAGTGGAATAATCAGTGTTGCTAAAGCAAAATATATAATGTGAAATGTTTTAGAACAAAAGAAAAATGCATTTCTTGTTCAAAATAATAATGATATTGATATTTTACTATCTACTTATTTATTCCATAATTGTTATCTTTGTCTTTTTTTTTTTCAGGTATTTATTTTTTTCATTTGCTACTGAGAAGGTTTGTACTAGGTGCTGTCTTTAATATTGTAAGGACACAAGTCTAAACCAAACTGACTCCATGACAGGCTTTAAGTTTCCCCTATAAACTAGAAGGCCTATATTTCAGCTTTCCTGAAACTATCAGGCAGTTACACATTGCCCAAGGCAGGAGAAACCACCCTTGCAACACCCAATCAGGAAAGGCCATCGACCACCCTCCACATTACTAAGGGAGAGGCTTGGAGATAGAAACTATAGATAGGACCCTGTTACCGAATGTTAAAGTTAACCCGTTAGTCTCCGAACAAGACCCTAGGCTCGCTCTGTAATTGGTTGAATTTAAAGGTACTCTAAATGTTGTAATTGTATCCCGCCAAAAGTAACGAATACTCTAGACAATGTGTATGGTCAAACCCGCTGTCAATAATGTTGAATAATTATGATTGGATCACTGTTCCCATGCCACAACATCTGTAACTTCTCTGTCACAAACCCCATAAAAACCCTACTCTGCTTTTGCTCGGTGCTCTCAGCAAGGATCCACTGCGTTGGTGAGGTCTGGGAGCCGGAGCTCGAGCCTGTAATAAAGCCCTTTGCCTTTGCATGCGTGACTCAGTCTCCCCGATGGTCTCTGGTTGTTGAGGATACTGAGATCTGGGTATAACAATATAGAAAATGCACCCAAAATGGCTTTGGCTTTTTTTTTTTTTTTTTTTTTTGCATTCAAGTGGTAAGGAATATCTCTGTCCCTTTTTCATGGCAACGTTCTGGGATCCAATGGCAGAATAAATCTCTAAGTGTAAGTAGTTGCTGCACAGTAAAACTCCTGGCCATCAGTGTTTCTGTGTGTTTTTAGTTTGAGAGCAAATTTTGTGCTGTCAATAAAGTTAAAAACTTTCATTTGTTAAAATAATACTCTTTGTACTTCTGATAAATTATAAAATTTATCTATTATTTTTTAAACTTTATTTTTGAGAGAGAGGGAGAGCACACGTGAGCAGGGCAGGGGCAGAGAGAGAGGGAGACAGAAAGTCTCAAGCAGGCTCTGCACTGTCAGCACAGAGCCAGATGTGGGCCTCAATCTCACAAACCATGAGATCATGACCTGAGCCCAAACCAAGAGTCAGATGCTTAACCAATAGAGCCACCCAGGCACCCCAATAAATTACAAAATTTTAACATCTTCAGTATTTCTCTTCAAAAAATTTTGATAATAGTATCAGACAGTGTCAATGTAAATTTTGTCAAACACTTTAAAATATTGATCACTATCTGAGATTATTTTAGAAAATATACAGTTTTCTCTCAATATCTCAAAAGTCTACATCTTTTATGGTAGCTGAAGTAGTACTGAACAACCCGTGTGCTTCAACTCATCTTTTAAAAAAACTGAATGTGAAGTAGTTAACATCCTGTAGGGTATGCCTTGTAAAATAATGGTTGAAAGCTAGTGTACATTATTTTCTTTTTCTCAAAAATAAAATTCAAACAACCAACATGGCCCCTCAGTGAATCCCTTGCTTGAGATCCAGTTGTTGCTAGTGTTGACAGTGTGATCATTCTTCTTTTCCTCTATCTTTTATCTTTCCATCTTTTTTTTTCTTGTTTCCAGATAACACATGCCAAGGTCATGTGCATAGGTTATTTCTGACACTAAGGTTTTTCAGAGGAAACTGAGCTAATAGAGCTTCTAGAATGCATACTTGAATAATGACATTCCAGAGCTAGTTCAATCAGAATCAAAATAGTGATTACATAACCATTGCTAATCATAAGTTAGGTGGGTGATACTCCGAATGTGCAATAGCATCATAATTACCACAATTTTCATTGGTGAAAAATTGAAATGTGATGCAGGTCAAAGTTTGGCTTACATAGTAGTGGTAGTACTAACACAGAAATGGGAAAATGATAAGACTGGAATTAACTGAAATGTGTTAATGGCTCTGGAAAGTATATATGTATATATGTGTGTATTAAAAATACCCAAAACTAGGGGTAAGCAGTGTTAACACCTCACTTTGCACTTCTGGCTGTGTGTATATATTCTGTTTTACTAAATTAGAATGATAACCATTTTACAACTTCACTTTCTATCAAATGAAAAATGATAGCATCTCAAAACTTCAAATACACTGGAAGAACACTAGGAAAGAGAAGACTAGAAGCAAGTTGCCTCAAATTAGAAGACTAGATGTAGTTATTTATTTTAGGGCCATTTGAGCTTTATTGATTTAAAAAGGTTACACATAGTGTAATAATTAATGAAATATATTAGAAAATGAAGCCTAAGACTTGGAAGCATACGTGAAACATTCCAATAGTTTTCTTTGATTAGTCAACATTTTTAAAATCGTGCATCTTTTTGATTAAGGAAATTATTGAATTTGTCTTTTGAAAAATTTTTGTGGCCATCTACTCTATACAGGTTCTATTCTAGATCTGGAAAGAGGTTTCTAAGAAATAGATGGTATACTTTTAATTCTCATCAATACTTGTACACTAGGTAGTAGATTGCATATAAGAAATAAGCATGGCACTTTTCTTAAAGAAGAATTGAAAATATATTGCATATAAATCAGTTTCATCAAACTTGCACTTGTTCAATTAACTTATGAATCAAAAATAGTCTATTCTTTTGGATTATAATTTTGAACATTTTGAACAAGTATGTCAAGTAAATGTTAGGTAAGCAATGAAATAAAAAGAAGATTTGAACAAAATATTCAATTGTCAGCACATTCATTACCTCTATGAAATAACAAATCACCACAATATTTAACAGCTTAAAAAAGTGGAGATTTTTATCTCATAGTTTTTGATGGGTCAGGATTCCAGGAACAAATTAGCTGAATGATTCTGACTCAGGGTCTTTCATTAGATTGTGGTTAATTTTTAGCTGGGGCTAGTTTTTCTGAACTTTCATTAAGATTGAATAATCCACTTCCAAACTCAGGCACATGGCTATTGGAAGTCCTTAGTTCCTCATCACTTAGATGTCTACATAAGCTTGATGAATAAACCTATAATGTGGCACGTGGCTTCTCCCAGTGTTCCCCCAATACTAACATTAGTTAATAATTTTTTTTGGACTTAGGTGAAAATCTTAGAAATGGTGTGGCAGAAAAAGATCTAAGTGATTTGTGTGGCTTATTTTTAGTGTGTCTGGGGACTGATCCACACATAACCATTGTACCTTTAACTCTGAGTCAAGATCTCTTCTTCCATGCTGGAAAAAAAAATCTCTACAAATACTCAATATCGTGGCACACTTGCCCAACAAATTGATGATTTCTTTTAGAAACTTCCTCCTATGTGAATATTTTTATCAATAGTAATTATCTGCACAATTTCTTTGACATTTATTTATCTCAGTTTTTCATTTCTACCTATAAAACAGACTTTTGTAAAACACCTTTTACAAAAATTTACTCAAAATTTCTTCCATTCATTTATCAAAATCCATAGAATATACAAGTTCAAAGAAAGAGTTCACATTTTATTTTATTTTTTTAAATGTTTTATTTATTTCTAGGAGAGAGAGACAGCATGAGCAGGGGAGGGTCAGAGATAGAGGGAGACACAAAATCTGAAACAGGCTCCAAGCTCTGAGCTGGCAGTCAGCACAGAGCCCGATGCGGGTCTCAACCCCAGGAACCGCGAGATCATGACCTAAGCGAAAGTCGGACGCTTAACCGACTAAGCCACCCAGGCACCCCAAGAGTTCACATTTTAAAAACTCAAGTACTTTTTAAAAATAATCCCCCTCTCCAAATATTTACTCTGAAGATTTTACATTGTCAACACACAATGTTCCCTCAGACAAACATGAACTCCTCATGAATATGCAAATGATTAGAAAAATGTTCAAAGTTGGTTTTCTATTATCCAGTACTATACTAACACTATACTTGCACTTTGCCTAACAATGTTTCTTAAAATCTCTGTTTTATCCCATTTTTATTTTCATTCAGTCATCAATTTTCTAGGGGGGGAAATGCATACTCATTACATCAAAGAGTCCATTGGAAAAAAAAAAACACCTCAATTTTTAGTGATAGTTTACTATGTTCTACTTAAATATACCATGTCATCAATAACAATATCACCAAGATAATAGAACTCTTACTTCTAAGATCAACTGGCTTGTCTGGACATGTGCTTCTCCTGGAGATGAACAAAGGGTAAGACGGAAAACAGAAACAATGTTGTTTTGACCCAGGCACAGAACTGGCAAGCAGTAATTTCCATCTTATACTACAGACCAAATAAGTCACATAACTCAACCCAAATTCAAAATGGGAAGACAATGAAAAGCAGCAAATGGATGAAGAAATGGGTCCACTGATGTCATCTACCACTCAACGTTAGAGACAAATTAAAGAAACTCACTGCACAAAATAAAGTGAATTTTGATCCAAATCTTCCTAAAATTAGATATCTTGGTTCTGTTAAGTGAAAAAATAAGTATCTTTAATAAATTTGGATATGGATATTAAAAGGATACAATTTTAAATCATAAAACAAAGCCATAATCTAAAAACTTATAAGCAATTAAACTGTACTGGTTAGAGGATGTTAAATTACAGTTTATAGATAAGCTCTTGCAGGTCCCATTGTTATGCATGTTTAGAATTTTAAGAGAAAAATCTGTTAACGAATAGCCAAGAAGGGTAGAAATCTCTCGTTTATGTCTACAGGATATAAAGAATGAATAATATTTTCTAATGAGGTTATGTTATGAGACCATGAAGTGTAATGCTCTAGAATTCCTCATAAAGAAATATTTCTGTTAAAGGTCAGAGGATATATTAAAATTGCTATGAGCAAAATATAGTAAAGAAATATGATATTTGAATGAATGTTAATGAATAAGAAGCAATTCTTCACTAATATAAGCTTGCATATTAAACAAAGCATATTTTCAAGTAGTTACTTTTTATAGATATGTACAAGTAGGAAAAATATTTCATCAGTCACTAACTATTTTATTAAAAATATTTTTGGTGTAATCATGAATTGGTTCCTACAGCCAAAAAATGCAGAAAAAATAGTCTTTTATATATATAAAATAACCAAATGGCCATTTTTTTAACAGTCATTATTACAATCTACGATGTTTAATTTAATACAAAATTAATTTTGTCAAAAATAGGTAAAATTTTATTTCTGCCACATACATGTAATCATTTATATTTATCTTACACTGAGTTTTACTTTGATCTTTTTAATACAAGAAGTGATAAAAATTTTAAAAATGCAAGAATATTCAATGAAAAATGAGTGTCTACTTGAAATTTGATGCTCTTATCTCCATAGCAACTATTTCCATTGAAGAGTCTAAGTAACGTCATTTTGAGATTAAGGCCTCCATTAAGAGCAACCTCGGGCTGCACGTAGCCCCAGTTCCAGGAAAACCCCAGGTTGCTCAAGGCTGAAGCCACCCTGGGACCGCCCTCAGATCAGCTAATCAAAAAAACATTCCTATGGTCTGAGTCAGGGCAGGGAACTGCAGACAGTTATTTAGTACAAACTAGCCAATTACTCACCGCTTGCCTGAACCCCACAGGGGCCCTTTGAACTTACCTCACAATTAGTCATTTTCAAAGGATTCTCAAAGGTCATGATTGGGTCCCGCCAAAAGTAATGAACACCTCACAGATACTGAATGGTCAAAGCTGTTACCATGGGTGCTGTACAATTGCGATTGGTGCTTACGTGATGATGCTATACGTGCAACGTGTGCACTGTAACACCCCCGTCCCTTACCCCATAAAAACCCTGCTCGTTATTGTTCGGGGCTTCACCCTGCTGCCGCTGCGCTGGTAGATGGGTGAGGCCCTGCTCAAGCTTGTAATAAAGACACTTTTGTACTTGCGTCAGTGTCGGCTCCTTGGTGGTCTCTGGGGACTCGCGATTTGGGCACACCACCATATTATTTTATAAATTCATTTATATGCATTTTACAGATACATATTTTTATATTAAATAATCATATACCTAAAATTATAAAATACTTAAAAAGAAGCTCTACACCTGAGTTTTCTTTCATGAAAATATGTACCTGAGAGACCATTCAAATCAATACACAGACATTAGCCTAGAATCCTACTAACAATGCATTAATTTGGCCATTTCCCTACCTATGACTTTTTAATATTCTATAAATCTTCAAAGATGAATGCATATATAAATAATATTATGGTACATTTAACTCAATAATGAAGACATGGGAGAAAACTGTCCATTTAAATATCTGTATGTTACGATGGTTTGTTTTAACGAAAGTGCAAGAGAACTGACTCTAAACTCTTCATGTCTCAGAATTCAGCAAGATTTGTGACCAGAGTCGTGAGGTAACTTCATGAAATCAGATTATGAAGCAGAATTTTGTTAGAGTCCATAAATCTGTTAAATCAGCCATGTGTGACAGTGCTACAGTTTGTAGAACTAACACTTTCATATTTAGAACATTTCTCATCATTTCTCTTAATCAGGATTTTAGGGCAAGAAATAACCTCCTTTAGAAGGATGTTAAATTGTGGGGGGAAAACAACGAATTGCTAAAGACCTAAGAAAACAAGCTATTTATCATCAGTAATAACTGTTAGGCACTCTTTATAGGGAAGTACATAGAGCCTGATAATTTATTAACTTTCCAGTTAGTCGTTTTTTATTATCTCTTTATTATGTTTTAAGATATTCTTCTTGTTAGCCAGTAGAGTTCCGTATGAGATGCTGATGGCTAAAATCCATCTAAAAGTGTGACATTGGTTCAAGTAATTCTGCTGAAAGTGCACAGATTTCATCGTTGTTGCTACCATGGTGTGATGGACAGCCTGTAATGGCAGTGGCAACTTCACAGTGACCCCTGCCTCCTCTTACTCCACAGACTTGTGCGAAGTATCTTCCTAACCGTGAGCTGTATTTGGTGACTTGCTTCTAATCAAGACAATACGGCAAAAGTACCAAACATCACTTTTGAAATTAGGTTTTAAAAGACTCTGGATTTCCTTTTGCTTAATCCTCCTCCCCCCACCCCCTTTTCTCCTCTCTCCCCTCACTCTGCGGAAAGTAAGCTGCCATGTTGCTACAGAAGCAATGTTACAGAGATAAATGTGGCAAAGAACTGCTATCTCCATCCAAGAGCAGGAAATGGCCTGAAGCCTGTCAACAGCCTCTTCAGTGAAATTGAAAATGAATCCTCCTTAGGGGAGCCGCGCAATGACTGCAGGCCAGCTGACCCCTAGACCGTCGTCGTGTGAGTGGCGCTGAACCACACTCAGCTAATCCTTGCCTGAACTCCTCACCCACAGAAGCTATGACATAATTAATGTATCTTATTTTGAGCTACCAACATTTAAGGAAACTTTTATACAGCAATAGATAACTAGTATACATGATAGCAATTATGCTGACATTCTTTACAAACAGTTTATGAAAACCGGTAAAATGACCTCTTGATCATGAGAACAACAGAAATATAAAACAAAATTATGTGTAATAAACACACATAAAATATCCATGCTAATTTGAAAAAAAAAAACAGACATCTATAAGAATAGTTTTCAGGTCATTGAAATACTGTAGGGTGAATTGAAATAAATATTAAAATCAAGTGAACAAGTATGTCTCACTGATCTAATCTTCCTAGTACAGTATCTATGAAAACCCAGAGAAACCCAAAGCCAACAACAAAATGTAGAAATAGTTAGATTATGAATATCTCATTTAGGATTCAATTTATAATATGAATGAATTCTTGAAAAGAGAGAGAGAGAGAACAAAACTTACGAGAATATTTCTCATTTACTAACTAAATTAAAAACTGTACTAAAAGGGAAGAATCACATAGTACATAACAGAATACTCTGCTCTAAGAAAGAATGCAGCTTTTCTCTGGAGACACCCTGTCATCTCCTGCTTATTACAAATTTCCTTACAATAGGTTCCCTGAAATCAATGAAAAATCAACACTGCCATTGTGTAATGCAGGACATCCATAAAGCCTTCTCAAATTACATGCAGAGAAGGATGAACCTGAATATTTTCTTCTATGTGTGGCTTTGGAAGTGATCTTTTATTTGCCTTGAGATTACCCATCATACAAGCAATAGTTTGGAAGAAAATTATAGATGATATAATATGTTTGTTGAATAAATTCACAAGAATACATACTCTCACTAAGTTTAATGGTTTTTTTTTTATAATTTTTTTGCTGTTTTTTTAAATGGGACCAAACAGCTCAACTTTTCTAAAAATATAAAGAATAGTGTCTGTCTATATTTGGTTCATCATTAAGTGCTTTTTTTTCCCCAGAATTGTTTGTGTTGTGTTGATTTTCAATTGATTGAGCATCTATTATATATTAGGTATATATCAGTTATATATATATGTTATATATCAGGTAATATAATTAAATGTTTTTAATTGATTTTCGTGGGGGCACAAACTAAAATACATTGTGGTTCTGAAAGGCAACATTCTAACTTTTTCATTTCCATACAATCAGCAGTGTGTTTTAGCATAGTAAAGGCTCCATAAAAAAGAGGATATACACTGTTTTCAGGTAGACACTATTACCCAAAAAGTTGTTTTAGTAGCATCATTCATTAATAGTCTAACAAACTTTTAGGTGGATGTGAGAGAACTAATACTTCTGGTTGGGAACAATCTAGTATCTAATTTTCAGCTATGAATTATGAGCAAACTGTTCACCACATCTATTCTTTTTCCATTTTCTTGTGCTAGAACACCCTCTCCCGGTACCTAATGTGTTGCTGTACACACAATGAACAGGAAGTGCTTATAAGCCAGTCCACTCTCAGATGCTTTATCAAAAAAATAATTGCATTTTTGCCACTATATTGATGCCACTAAATTAAGAGTGGAGGAAAAAAAAATGAATGTGGTCTTAAGTGAAGGGAACATTTTATAATTATCTGATAAACAAGAACGAAGTAGATTTTCAACTCCACTGTTTTCAGCTCTAAATTACGTTTTAGTTCCTAATCTTATTTAGCATTCTATTTCTGTAGAAATTTTCTAGATAACATTTCAACTCTCTACTTCACTTAGTCTATCAGTTCCCAATCTTATCTGTGTAATGAAGACCAGACCTATTCATGCACATCGGACTGGGCAGAATAATCTTTTCATTTTGCTACTTGTCTATATGACAGCATCCCTCAGGAGGGTCCCAGTAATTCTACTTGTGCAGTTCATAGTCTTGTAATATAAAGTTAAAAACTCAAATTTAGGCAATGCTTCGACAAAGGTAATCTGGCTGCAGGTCTAGAGATAGCTCCAAAATTAATGTACCAAGAATATTGTAACTTTCCCCCAAATATTCACTTATTCTTTCTTTCCTTTTTAGTGAGAAAAATACTGCACTTGACTAACACCTGAACTCAGATTTAATGTTTAAACCTGCACTGCCCTGAATACTTCTATACTGATCTTTCTTAAAGATATTTCATTTTTCCAAAAATCTCTGCACGCTTGTAAATGTGATTAAAATTTATTGAACTGTTTGAATTTCTTTTGTTTAATGTTTATTTATTTTGAGAGAGAGGAGAGAGAGAGAGAGAGCATGAGCAAGGGAGGGACACAGTGTGGGGAGGAGAGAGAATCCCAAGCAGGCTCTGTGCTGTGAGCACAGCCAGGAGCAGGGCTAGAACCCACAAACCCACAAGATCATGACCTGAGCCAAAACCAAGAGTTAAACGTTTAATTGACTGAGACACCAGGTGTCCCTCAGCTGTTTGAATTTCTAATTTTGACATGTGTAGGTTGTATATTGTACATTTGCCAATTTCCTATGGGAGATTTCCTCTACTCTATTTTGTACAGTATCAGTGAGAAAATAACTGGCTTATGGGGTGGGTCAATTTTTCTTCTCCACAGCATCCCGAACACTGGTGAGTTGCACTGACCTATGTTTGCTTGACCAAGCAGACTGTCTTTCTCTCTGTGCTAGCAGCATAAGGACATGAGAAGAAAATGTAGATCATTCATTGAAGTAGAAGTGAAGTGACCAGACTATATCATTACAAACTTGTCTGCTCTACTTTCTATTTCTTACACATGAGAAACTCTTCCTAATTTTAAAACTGAAACTCCAAACGCTCCTTAGCTTTAGTTCCTCGTATGTACATAATATCCAATTTATAAGAGGAAATAACTATTGAATTTAACCAAGAAACACAATTGATCCAGAATGTAGCTTTGTTCAATATGCCTTAAAACCATAAAGTTCCTATTTTTTCTTCACTATGGTGTAAAGTTGAAATTATGTATCACATCTTGACTAAGATAAAGACCAAAGTTTTGTGAATTTTAGGGAAATAATTTTTAAATATATGATTAGGAGAAGATTTAACAAGATCACAAATTAAGGGGAATACTTCCATGACATGAATGAAAAAGGCTTAAAATGATATGAAGTGAAGTAAATATTAAACATTCAAATACTTGGGGAACCTGGGTGGCTCAGTTGGTTAAGCGCTTGACTTTGGCTCAGGTCATGATCTCATGGTTTGTGGGTTTGAGCTCTGTGCTGACAGCTCAGAACATGGAGCCTGCTTTGGATTCTATGTTTCCCTCTCTCTCTGACCCTCCGCTGCTCTCACTCTGTGTTTCTCCCTCTCAAAAATAAACACTAAAAATTTTTCAAATACTTGAGGGACACATGGGTGGCTCAGTTGGTTAAGCCTCTGACCAGCTCAGGTCATGATATCATGGTTCATGAGTGCTAGCCCCACACTGGGTGAGCTCGAGCCCCACTTCAGATAAGCTCAAGACTAGTTCTGGGATCCACACTCTCTCTCCCTTGCTCTCTCTTTCTCTCTCTCTCTCTGCACCTCTTGAGATTCTCTTTCTCCCTCTCTCTTTCTCTCTCGCTAGCACTCTCGTAAATAAAAAAATTAATAAAAATTTTTTAAAAACTTCAAATACTTGAAATACATATGTTAAATAGGCTAGGTATTATAATGGTAGATTATAATAAATAAAAATATGTTTGCAGTGAGATAAAAAAATAGGAAAATAGGAAGTGCAATATTTAGGTAAATATTTGAAAACAAACTCAGCTTAATGAAGAATTTCCATCACTTCTCTTCATTTCACTTATAATTTTTGCTCCTTTGCCTTAACAGAACTGTATATCAATTTACATATAATTATTTAAATTAAGGTTTATAATTTATTTATTATTAATGGATAAGACTATTTACACTAAATTTGTATTTACCTTTATTCATGATATATGCTTTTTGAAATCTTAAATTTGCAAAGTTATTTTTGTTTATATCTATTGTAGCTATTCATGACTGTTTGCCTATTTCATTGTACAGAGAAAATACTTAAATATGTCTTATTAACAATTTAAAATGTAAATGTTATTAAAAACATTATGGATAAATTTTTTGTTATTGATATTTTTAAATTTGCTTAAACTTCATATTATTTCCACACATGTTCTATGCTTTTGCTCTAAACAATAAGGAGAGTTAAACATATTAATTACCTGGGAATATAATTACATTGAATCATTTCTTAGAATTGATTATATTAAATGCAAACAATGCTGGAGTGAGTTGTTTGTTTACAAGCTTTTTACAATAAATAGCAGGGAAAACTTTATTAAGAAACAAGCTGTTAGTATAGTAATTTATAAATCATTTGTATCTCACAAATGAGTAGTCAATACTGTAAAAATTGTGGTTTTGCTTCAATTATCATTTAATTTATAAAGTAATTATTTAACTTTTCACATAAAATGTTTTAAATATCATAACCCTTTTCCTGCTTAAAAACTTCATATAAAAAATAGAATTTCCCCATGCAGTGGAACATGTGTATTGCAAGTTGGATTGAGTGGAAGAACATGGTGCCAACTGCTCCATTATATCACAGTTGGCTTACTCAGTGGGGAGCTTCTCCCACAAACACTGATTGTGTGATGGAAGCTGGTTATGAATTAGAAAAAAGGGAAACTGCTTCTTCATACCAATCCTAATAAACTAATGATTTATTTCAAAAACATTTCTAGGCAATTTGAAGAACTGCAGTGGTGTAAATACACAGAAGACTCTAGAATGTCTGTCTTTAAAATGTTCTGTAGCACCACACACACACAGACACACACACACACACAGAAATGTTTTTCTGTTTTTCACTATGCCAAATAAAGCAAATGTAAATAATGTAGTTTCCTACTGAAATAACTCTCTAGAGAATTAAGCTTCAGAAACACCATTTATATTACTCATAAAAAAATTTTTTTTCATTATGTCCTCCTCAATATATAGGCATCTATTTAGGCTTCTATAGATCTACATACATTTGAAAAATCTTATGATTGTGGATTATATGTAGTTAACTATCTCCAAATGTGACATAATCATTTATTAGAGTTCCTCACATATTTTGGATGTAGCTTCATTTTTTTTCAAGTTCATTTATTTGTTTTGAGAAAAACAACACATGAGTGGGAGCTGGGGGTGGGGGGAGGCAGAGAGAGAGGGAGAGAGAGGATACCAAGCAGGTTCTGCTCTGTCAGTGAAGAGTCTGACATGGCGCCCAAACTCATGAATCATGAGAGCATGATCTGAGATGTAATCAAGAGTCAGAGGCTTAACTGACTGAGCCACCCAGGCACTCCTGGATCCAGCTTCTTATCAGATATACAGTTTGAAAAGATTTCCTCCCATTCTGTAGGCTGCTTTTTCACTCCATTGATGTTTTTCTTTGCTGTGCATAGTTTTTGTTTGTTTGTTTGTTTGTTTTTAGCTTTTCAGCTTCTTGTATACTTTTGCCTTTGTTGCCTGTGCTTTTGTATTCTAGCCAAAAACTCATTGCCAGATCAAGTTTTGCTCTCTTATATTATTAGAACTGTATATCCATCAGTCAAGAAGCTTTTTTCCTTTGTTTCCTTCTAGGATTTTTAACAGTTTCAGGTCCTACATTTGCCTTTAATATATTTTGGTTGATTTTGGTACATAAGAATTGTGACACAAACATCCAATTTTATTCTCTTAGAGGTGGATATACAGTTTCCCCAAAACCATTATTGAAGGTTTCCTCATTGTGTATTCTTGGTGCCCCTGTCAAAAATTAGTAGATGGTAGCTGTATGGGTTTATTTCTGGGGATCTGGATTCTCTTTCACTGATCTCTGTGTCTATCTTTATGCCCACACCATCATGTTTCGATTAGCTTTGTAATATAGTTTGGAATAAGGAAGCGATAGCTCTAGCTTTGTTCTTTTTGATCAAGATTGCTTTGGTTATTCAGGAGTTTTTGTGATTCCATACAAATTTTAGTACTGTTTTTCTATTTTTGTGAAAAATGCCTTTGAAATTTGTTAGAGATTGCTTGAATATGTAGATCATTTTGGGTAATTCAAGGATTTCTTCACCTCATACCATATATCAAAATTGGTGTGGAATTTATCATATGAGTAGGTTTAAAGCTAAAACTGTAAGGCTGTAAGAAGGAACTTAGGAAAAATATTTGCAATCTCAGGGAAGACAAAGATTTTTATATGGAACATAAGAAGTAATAATAGTAAAGAAATAACAATTTGGCCATCATTTAAAAAACAAACACCTGCTCTTTAAAAGCAAGAAAAAAATATTGGGAAAAATATTACATATATGTTATATAATACATATTATAAGGCATATCTGTTTTTATTCCACCTGGCTTTATTGTTCTTTGCAGATGTTGGTTTTTTTTTTTACAAATTGAAGGTTTGTTACAGACTTACATTGAACAAGTCTATCGGTGCCATTTTCCCAACAACATCTGCTCACTTCTTGCCTCTGTGTCACATTTTGTTAATTCTCTTAATATTTCAAATATTTTTTTATTATTATTATATTAGTTACGGTGATATGTGATTAGTGATCTTTGACGTGACTATTGCAGTTGCTTTGGGGAATCACAAACCACACTCATATAAGGCAGCAAAATCAATCAATAATGCTATTTGTGTTCTGACTGCTCCACTGACTAGCCATTTCCTTTCTCTCTCCCTCTCCTCAGGCCTCCCTATTCCTTGAGACATCATGCTGAAATCAGTCCAATTAATTACAATGCCTTCTAAGTACTCAAGTGAAAGGAAGAGTCACATGTCTCTCACTTTAAAACAAAAGCTGGAAATGATTAAGCCTGGTGAGGAAGGCATGTCAAAAGCCAAGATTGGCTAAGAGCCATACCTCTTGTACCTATTAGCCAAATGGTGAATAAAAAGGAAAAGTTCTTGAAAAAAATTAAAAGTGCTATTCCAATTAATATCTGAATGATAAGAAACAGCCTTAAAGCCAAAGCCTAATCCAGAGGAAGGCTTTAACTCTCTTCATTCTGTTAAGATGATGAGAGGTAAGGAGCTACAGAAGAAAGGTTTACAGAGGTTGGTTCATGCGATTTAAGGAAAGAAGCTGTATCCGTCACATAAAAATACAAGGGGAAGCAGCGTGTGCTGATGTAGAAGCTATAGGAAGTTATCCAGAAGACCTAGGGAAGATAATTCAGGAAGAAGCCTGTACTAAACCACAGATTTTCAATGTAGACAAATAGCTTTATATTGGAATAAGATACCATCTAGAACTTTCATAGCTAGAGAGAAGTTAACGCCTGGCTTTGAAGCTTCAAAAGACAGGCTGGCTTTCTTTTTAGGGTCTAAAACAGCTGGTGACTTTAAGTTGAAGTCAATGCTTATTTATCATCTTCCAAAAATCTAGGACCCTTAAGAATTATGTTAAATCTACTCTGCTTGTGCTCTATAAAAAGAACAACCAAGCCTGGATGACAGCACATCCAGTTACAACATAGTTTACTATGTTAGGTCTACTGTTGAGATCTATTGGCGACAAAAAAGATTCATTTCGAAATATGACTGCTCATCAACAGTGTACCTGATCACCCAAAATCTCTGATGGAGATATACAATGAGAGTAATGTTATTTCATGCCCCCTAACATATCTTTTCTGGAGTCCATAGATCAAGGAATTGTTTTGACTTTCAAACCTTATTATTTAAGAAGTACATTTTGTGAAGAGTTCACTGCCACAGATAGTGATTTCTCTGATGGATGTGAGCAATGTAAATTGAAAACCTTCTGGAAAAGATTTTCCATTCTAGATGCCATTAAAAACATTTGTGATTCATAGGAAGAAGTAAAAAAAAAATCAACATCAATAGGAATTTGGAAGAAGTCTATTCCAAGCCTCATGGATATCAGGGAGGGGTCAAGACTTCAGTGGAGGAAATATCTGTAGATGCGGTGAAGATAAAAGAGAACTAGAATTAGAAATGGAGAGAAGTAAAATCTGATCATTTTAGCTGGGGACAGCATTTTTTGCTGAGGGAATTACCCACTTTTGCATGGTCTTGACTTGATATTTATTTGTAGGATCTGATTAAACAAGAAAAAGAAAGACTTCACATTGCCAGAGTCCAGCTCCAGCCAGTCTAGGGGTCCCTGAAGGATGGACAGTGTCAGCAAGAGAGTGATGAAAGAGCACGGAGATTCTGATCACCTGACAGGCATCTCTACTCAGTCTGGGCTCTCAACTTTATATGTGAAGGTACAGAGAACAAGAAAAGTGGCATTTGCCTTAGTAGATGATGTTTACAATGTTTCCAGCATAGCCTTGAGAAAAACCTTTTACCAAGAAACAAACGGAATTGTATACATAAAGGTAAATCTTTTATGAGTAACGGTCATTAGCTTATTTATAGATCAAGAGAAGTATTGAGGAAAATAGGATCTGCCGGAGAGACAATGTCTGCTCTCACAACCTCAAAAGAAGAAGACATCTTCAGCATTAGCCACAGGACGCATAGTTCCCACAACATCATCAATGCCCAGGAATAGCGTGTTACTCTACGTGGGAATATTATTTTATTAATTGTTAAACTAACGGCAGGATCTGACCTTTCGAAGTTATCAATTACTTAATTCTAATCGGGATTTCCAGGCTACTGAACATTAACGTCTCTCCATATCACAACAAGTCCCTAACCAGATGCAATCATCATACCAGGGCCAGAGCAAGGGGACACGCCATTCCTGATCTCAATCAACAGAGCACTCTGGGGTATGGTGCTCCAGCAGAAACGATAAAAAAAGGGCAGCTCTCTGTCGCCACCCGACGGCAGGAGACCTTGCAAGTCTGCCTTAACCTCACAGGGAGTATTCTCAACTAGTGAGTTCACAACGGCTCCCAACATCATGTCAATAAAAATCATACCCTGGGGGGAAGCAGGAGGGTCAGCCTGTACTGTAAAGGAACCATGGGAGAACAGAAAGGACACTACTTCGTGATGATGACCTGTCGTTTACGAATGCTTGAAGAGATCTAACTCTGTTAATTTTTTTTTCAACATATGTAGAAGAAGCTGCAGGAAGGAAACAAAAGCAGAAGGAACGGATTTCTTTTTCATGTTTAGCATTTTCTCAAATTTATTTCAGAGAGACAGAGTGTGAAAGGGAGAGAGGCAGAGAGAGGGAGACACAGAATCTGAAGCAGGCTTCAGGCTCTGAGCTGTCAGCACAGGACCTGATATGGGGACTCAAACTCACCAACCGTGAGATCATGACCTGACCAAAAGTCTGATGCTTAACCAACTGAGCCACCAAGGTGCCCCCATGGACGTTTTTTTTTCTTAAAAAGCAAGCAGAGATGGATATTTTATTTTTGTTGTTGAAAAATAGAGTAAAAAGGAGTATGTTTGGAATTTTGTTTGTACAGGAATTTTTAATACAAAATTTCATTAGTTAACTTCATTTTAATTACAAGTATTATTTTCTATGCTGTTGCTTTTTTTGTATGTGGTTTTATAATGGAGTAACCTCATTTCATGTTTGTTTCCCTTCAAAAGACTGTGTCTAAGTCATCAGTTTACCAAAAAACAAAACAAAACAAGAACTAAAACAAGACAAATTAAATAAGAAAACCAGAAACACATGAAGAACAATTTATCTTCTTTCATTTGGAATAGCTTTTCAATGCCTCTATTTTCCTGTTTTATGTTTTGTTCCTAATTGCAACTGTGAGATTCATAACCAACTCCTTACTGAATAAAGAATGCAGTTAAGAACTTTTTGTAGACTTTGTTCTAGCTTCCTGCTGAGATTATTGTCTAAATAGTGATAAAACATATGTGACCAAGGCCTTTGAGTTCTGCAGAGTTTCCACCACTTTAGAAAAGATGGAACATTCTTTAGGAAGTATATACAAATTTTGTTTTATCATTATTCAGGCAAGGGTGTCTTTTAAATATCTGATTCTCTGACACAAACATTTACAATACTGTTTACACAAAAAAGACTTACTTAATTATGTTCAGTAACTTACTTTAGGAAGGTAACCCTGGTAAACAATGTTCCCACTATTAAGTAGTTGTGAAAATACACAGATTATGAATTTAACAATCTGTATGCTTTGCTTAAAATATTGCTGTAATTCACAGTTATCACTGTTAGCAAATAAACTTCAGTAAGTTTTCATCTCATAGGTCTACAGTTTTGTTCTAAAAATAAAGCAAAAGGTTAATCTTCAACACATGAATTACTACAAAGAGCAACTTCTAGAAACGAATCATCTATTATATAACTATAGATTGATTTTTTAAAATGTTCGTTTATTTTTGAGAGAGAGAGAGGGAGAGAGACAGAGCAGGGGAGGGGCAGAGAGGGAGACACACACACACAGAATCCTAAGCAGGTTCCAGGTTCTGTACTGTCAGCACAGAGTCTGAAGCAAGGCTTGAACTCACAAACCGTGAGATCATGACCTGAGCCAAAGTCAGAGGCTTAACAGACTGAGCCACCCAGGTGCCCCTAGATTGATTTATGATAACTATTGTGGATATGTTTATTAGGCCATGCTTCTCTTTAGTGAAAAATATCAATTGCATCATGTATTCAATAATACTTTGAATTTTTTCTCTGAATCAAACTAGTCAACTAATGTTGTTTTCAAATTTCAGTTAAGAAAATCCACTTATTCATGTATCTTTTTCATTAGCATCCGGTAAGTATAATTATGAACTTGAGGCCCTAAATTTACAAAACAAAAACAAAAGCAAAAAACTCACAAAAGTCCTTAAATTGTTATCATTAATACTAAGAAAGGGGAATTTTATTTAAAATGATTGCCATTTTTATTATTTATTGATCTATCTAACTAATTTTAAAAATGTATCCAAAGAAAACAACTGGATTTTGACCTATGTAGTCATGGCTTAATATCGAACAATTTCATTAAGGGGAGCTATATACAGATTTTTGTTGTTTTTCTATGTAACATCCTCAATTCTGTTAATTTGGCCAAATACAGCCACATCAGCCTTCCCAAATTTTAATCCTTCTTCCATTAGCTCATTAAGATAGACCTGCTCTGACCAAGTTTCTTATCTGTGCAGTGATGAGGAAATTGTCACTGTAGGATTAATCTCTTTTTTTCTTTCATCCTGTTTTTTCAGGCATCACAGTCATGTGCTGTCTATTATCTACTTTCCAAAAAGTCATATGATATATATAATCCAGTTTTCTAGTCATTTATTTCAGGAAAGATGTCTAGAAGCAATGTCTTTTTCATAACACAAAATAAAAGCTTCCTTTGGAGATATTTGGGGAGGAAAGGGAGCACTATTAGAAATACCTCTGGAAAATACATGCAAACTGAGACTGTCCAAATACAAACAGACTTTTATTCATGTCTTTTATTCATGAGTGACTTTATATTTAACTGACAAGGTATATCAGAGTTTCCTTATAAGAGAACTACACATAAGCTGCAACTGTAATGAGGACTTTTCATTTATAAAAACAAGTTTCCTAAAAAGATGTAGAAGAAAAAGAAAAAAAATCTTTCTGAAAAATTCCATGTTTGGCACACAGTCTCTGTAGAAGGTCACAAATATTGTGGCTGATGAGGGTAGTATGGATGCTTAGTTAAAGGACACATGGAAACCTAATTTAAGGTGAACCTTCCTATGCTGTATATTGTCTCAATAAAAAGCATAATGCCTCTTAACAGGATTGTGCCTTTTTAATTTTATAATTGGAAGGTTGAGCAGATTATATACTTAAGATTTTAACTGATATTTCATAAATTAATGTCATGAAATTGAACCATAGATGAGGCAAAAAAAAAAAAAGAAAAAAGAATAGTCAAGTCATATATAAACAAACTCACCAAAGAAACAATGGGAAAAAGTATTTAAAAATGTGTAGAGAATGTGGTAATAAGATGAAAATGAAGCAAGAAAAGCCAAGAGATCATGATAAAATAAAGCATGGATGATAGGAAAAAAAGCTGATTTGGCTCTGGAGTCAGCCAGTTAACATCCAGTGGTACTTTCAGACCACACATATTATTGCAATAAGTTCATTTTCCTTTGTGGTTGCTTAGGAGCCTCTCTGTTTTGTATGAATAATTGTGCCTGCTTTATATAGAAAGCCTTGTGATACTCTTTGTCATACTGAAATCATAAGCTACTAATTATATCTCAAAGAAGTAAACACATTTATTGCTAAGCAAAGGAGAAATGTAATTTCAATGCACAGAATCAAACCAAATAAGATTCCATCTAAAATATATCACTTAGGGAAAAATATATTTAGATATTGAAAGAAGCAAGTTTGTTTAGGGATTGGCTGATTCACCACAAATGTAGATTTAATGAAATAAGGCTGTTGTTTGGCTAACATTAAGAAATGAGATGTTAACTGATTAGCTTATTTTCAGAGATATGCATTGTTCAGTAATTCTATTGATTGATTAGTAAAAATATAAATCTCTCTCTGTCTCTTCTTCCCTCTCTTCTATCTCTCTCTCTCCCTCTGTCTCTTTGATTGTATGTTGAATCTTGGAACACTAGACAAAGAATTTGAACTCTGGACTCAGTATTCTTGATTTTAGAAAATATTTACTTGTTATTTTTGATATCTCCACCTCACTTTTGATAATTCCTTAGCAAAAGTTTCAGAATAAATAGTCCTGGATTTTCTAGAACTTCATCATTTTATTGGATTCTCATGGAAAGAAAGGTTTGATTTGAAGAGGATTGACTTTTGACATCAGTGTTTTTCATACTGATTTCATCATGCTTTTTTTTTTCTAATGCCTTTTGAATCATCTTTCAGAAGAGTGGCTTCTCAGAAATATTTCAGTCTCTGGATCATAGTCTTCATAAAACTACCTCACATAAATGGATATATTTCTATCAGAACTGACATGAGGGTGGTGTTGAACTATGTCCCAAGATTTCCATGATTGCCCAAAAAACAAAGTCCCTGAGGTCACCTTAGTCTACCTTAAACAGCCATGCTTCCTTTTCTTTAGTTTAGACATAGATAGTATTACTTTACTTATGGTATTAATCCAGATTAACTTTTCACAATGGGTCAGATTACCCTATTTGGCCATATTAAATTCCATTTATATTCTATTATATAATGCTACTTTGTCTGAGGTTTTTAAATTATTTTTGATCTCAAGGACATGAACTTTTAAAATATTAAGCCAGCCAAAAAGAGGAACCCATTTTGCAAAGGCCATTCGTTAATCATACTCCTGTGATTGGTAGCATTCTTTTTTTGTTTTTAGGTGCAACTTCCTAGAAGAGTTTAATGTTTTGGAGCCTCTCTAAAATTATATCCCATCAACAAGATACATAATCACTTATTATTGTATCAATTGATGCAGGGTTATTGACAAAATCAAGCCTCCATTCATGCTGAAAAACTTTCAGCAAACTAGAACTACAATGGGGTTTTCTCAACTGATAAAAAATATACTTAAAAATCATAAGCTAATGTCATACTTATGAGTGATGCTTCCTCTATGATAATAGGAAAAAGGTAATATTGTGCTTTCTTACCTCTTCTACTCAACATAATAACAGAAATTCTAGTCAGTACAGTAAGTCAAGAAAAAGTAAAAAAAATAAATTTGTATGGAAAGAAGAAATAAAACTGTCTCTTCTCACAATTGTCTATGTTAAAACAAATAATCTATCCAAGAAAACTACCAAAATATATATAGTGCGTTTTAGGTGTGTATAGCAAGTTCCCAAGGTAGAATATCAATAAACAAATGTCAATTGCTTTCCTATATGCTAGCCATTAACAATTGGAGTTTGACATCTTAAAAAACAATAGTATTCAAAAAGCTCCAAAATAAAATACTAAAGTATAAATGTTACAAAATATGTTCAGAATCAATAAAAAGAAAGCCACAAAACTGTAGTGAAAAAAATAAAATAAGATATAAATAAAAAGAGAACTATTCCATGGTCATGATTGGAGGAGCTCAGGAACCTACACAAAAATTATTTTATGTTTTCTCTTTTTACCTTTTTTAAAATTTTTAAATGTTTAATTATTTTTGAGAAAGCAACAGAGTGCAAGTGGGGGAGAGTCAGAGAGAGCAGGAGACACAGAATCTGAGGCAGAGAGATGAGCTGTCATCACAGAGCCTGACTGGAGGCTGGAACCCACGAACGGTGAGATTATGACCTTAGCCAAAGTCCGGGGCTTAACTGACTGAGCCACCCAAGCGCCCCTATCAACTGCTTTTTCAATGAACATAGTTGTGCCTCTTGCACAAAGGGAATTCAGTGGAGAAAAATAGTCTTTCATAAAAAGCAAGTAGAGCACTTATATGTTCATATGAAAAATGAAATGAAACCAAACAACAACCAAAAAGTGCACTTGGACATGAACACTATACCTTAACAAAAAGTAACTCAGAATGCAATGACCTTAAGTATTAAGGTCAAAACTATAAACCTTCCAGAAGAAAAGTTTAGGAGTAAAATCTATATGACCATATAGAACATGAGTTTTAGCTTCAACAACAAAAACATTGTCCCTGAAAGAAACATTGGCAAACTGAACTTTATTAAAGCAAAAAAAACCCCTTAGATTTTGTGAAAGGCATTGTTAAAACAATGAACACAAGTCACAAACTATGAGAAAATATTTGCAAAACTCTAATCTTATAAAGGAGTTGTATCCAAAAGTGCAATGAACAGTAAGAAATCAAACATCCCAAATCAAAAAAAAAATGGGTAAAAAGTATCAATGAACACCTCACCAAGAAGATATACAGAGGGCAAATAAATACATGAAAAGATATTGAACATAATTTACATTAGAGAAATGCAAATTAAAACAATGATGAGGTACTATTACATACCTGTTCGAGTGGCTAAAATCTAAACATCTGGCAAAATTGATTACTTACAAGTATGTGAAGGAACATAAACTTTTACTAACTGCTGTTGGGAATTCATGTTGGTACCTCCACTTCAAAGACATGTTAGCAATCTTTTATAAAACTAAACACAGTTTTGACATATGATTTCAGAATCATACTCTAGGTATTTACTCAATCGATTTGAATATTTATGTACACACAAAAACCTGCATGAAAATGTTTATAGCATATTCATAATCGTCCCAAACAGGAACCAGCCAAGATGTTCTTCAATGGGTGAATGGATAAGAATTACTGTAGTACATCCATTCAATAGGATGTGATTCAACAATAAAGGAAATGAGCTATCAGGTCACAAAAATACATAGATAAACCTTAAATGCATATTGCTAAGTGAAAAAAAAATTAAAAGACAAAACATTTCAAAACATTTCACTTCTATGCCATTATTGAAAAGGCAGAACTAAAGAGGTAGCCAATAGATCAGAAGTGGAATGGAGTTTAGGGTGGAGGATGACTCAATAGGTGAAGCACAGGCCATTTTTCAGGAACTGACTCTATTCTCTATGACACTATAATGGTGGAAGTATGACATTGTTCAGTCATCAAGTTACATAGAACTTTACAACACAAAGAGTAAGTTTTAATGTAGGCAAATTTTGAAAAATCATTTAAGAGGTCATGGAGTCTCAGGATGGAATGCAGACTATAACAAAAGACTAACTTATTACAAATGTTTGAAACATTCTTAATGAACAGGGTGAGGGGAAATTTGCTAGCCTAAGTAACTTTGGAAATGAGAGATCTATAAGACTATAGGAAATCTATAAGACTAAAGGAAAAATCTTTACATAAGTACTTTATTCTCATTGATAAAGTTGTATCCTACAGGGGTATGGATTATAAATTCTGATATACTATTTTTTTTCATACCAGAATTGAATAATTAAGTAAATGGATGGCAGGTGCTGGAAACCAGTAATCTTACTGTTAGTGGGTCATTACAAATTGCAAATGTGGGTCATTACAAATTAGCAAGGAGGAAAGACCAGAAGGATTTAAATGGTACTTAAGTAGATTTGGAAACTTTAACGCGCATTCATATTTCTCTTACATAGATACAGATGCTTACATGGAGAAGTACTTATAGATATGTGCACATAAAGGGATTAGTATCAAACATATAACCCCTTACTCTGTCATCTGAGAGGTTCTAGAAGCACTGACATCCAAATGAGCACACTTAGCTCCAAGGTATTACTTTCTGATACCACTTGCCAATAATCAGAACCAAGTCTCCTTGGAGAGATGGCTGATTCTGGGATTGGAGAAGAAAATGCATGAGATTAACTTGAAGCAACTTGTAGTGTTAAAAAATAATGAAGTATTAACAACAACAACAACAAAAATCTTGCAGTGAGTGGGGTGAGGGTATGCCAAAATTAAACAGAATTGAACTGAAAGAGGATACAATGTCCAATGATGGAATTATCTGAACACAAAAATAATTAAAGTAGTATTAGTTCATAAGCCAATTTTATTTTTTATTTTAATTAAATTTATATTTTATTTCATTTTATTTTTTCCAAATAATTATTGAGTATTTTACAAATACATTTTATTTGGAAAATTAATATTTTTGTTTTATTTTACTTTATTTACAATTCTTATTTAAATTCTAGTTAGTTTACATGTAGTATAATATTGGTTTCAGGAGTAGAATTTAGTGATTCATCACTTATATATAACACCTATATATTATCATAATAAGTGCTCTCCTTAATATACATCACCCATTTCTTCCATTCCCCACTCACCTTCTCCATCAACTGTGTTTGTTCTGTCATCATAACCTAATTTAAAAATTACCATCCATAGGGCCATACTGATGAACATTTTAAAAAATAAATAAATAAATGACAGAGAATGACTAAATCTCATATTCAGTAAGATTACAAATAATTTAGATAGATATTCTGCCTTCAAGGACATGGGTCATAGTTCCCCACTCTGTAAGTATGGTTGCACAATGTGATTTCCTTCCAAAGTTTATGGTATGGATAGGGGAAAAGTTAGTAACTTTAAAGTGAATATACTTGACAAACATTGCCTTAACAGGTGGTCAGCCAAGATGAACAAGAACAGTGACAAATCAGGTTGATAATATATATCTTTGATAGGATGATGAGAAGACACTTTTTCTCTGTGATCTTATTCCCCCCAAACACATAACCCCATCTAATCATGAAAAAGCATTAGATTAACCCCAATTGTGAGGGAGACATTCTACAACACCTGACCAGTATAACTCAAAACTGTCCAGGTTAGGGGGAAAAAAATGAAAGTTGAGAAACTGTCATAGTCAAGAGGACCCTTGAAAGACATGACAATTTAATGTAATGTGGTATCCTCCATGGGATCTTAAAAGAAAAAAAAATTAAAAAGTTAGGTAAAAAAATAGGAAATTTTTAGTAGTAATAATATGATATGCAAAATGATAGATATGATAAATATATAATATAAATATTTTAAAAACTATACTGGGGCACCTGGATGGCTCAGTTGGTTAAACATCTGACTTCAGCTCAGGTCATGATCTCATGGTTAGTATGTTCGACTCCCATGTTAGGCTCTCTGCAGACAACTTGGAGCCTGCAGCCTGCTTTGGATTCTATGTTTCCCTCTCTCTCTGCCCTCTGCTGCTCACGTTTGGTCTCTCTCTCAAAAATAAATAAACATTAAAAAATTAACTTATAAATATATAATCTTTTCTTCAGTATATCAGTAAAGATAAAAGAACTCAATGAAAATCATATATAGCAAAAATATTTAAAAAAGAAAGTAATAATCACTGTCTCCTGGTATCCAGAAAAAATATTTTTCTGTTGTCCTTAAGTGAAAGTTATCTACTTTATTAGGCTATTTGCTTTTCCATGGTTGTTGGGTCAGCAGTCAACTTCAATGTGATAGCTGCTTCTGGAGGTTTTTTAATTAAGATACTTAATGGTTGTATCTTATTAATTCTTGTTATTTGAAGATAGCTGATGTCATTTCAGTTGCAGAGTGTACATCCAAAGATAAATGTTGTTTAATTTAACTGTTAATTAAGAGAACCCCATCAGATATTTTACACTGAAGATCAAGAGCAATATATCATTGATCAAGGATACATCATAGTCATGTAGAAATGATTAGATAGACAGTTGGAGAGTAAAGGTAGCCTGTACCTATTAATGGTTACAGGAATGATAGTAATGATTATACTTCTTACATTTTCCACAATATTTAGATAGATTGAAATGTAAAAGATTGAAATAAGTTATTAATACCAATACTCCTAGTGCAAGAGCCTACTTGTGACTGGCTCTTGCCTCTATGACTTCATCAGATATAAAAATGCAGGGCCATGACAGCCAAGAAAATTATTTAAGAAAATTTTAAAGTTTTATTTATTATTTATTTTGAAAGAGGGTGAGAGAACATGAGCAGGGAGGGGAAGAGAGAGAGAGAGAGACAGAGAGAGAGAGAGACAGAGAGAATCCCACACAGGCTCCACACTGTCACTGCAGAGCCCTGTATGGGGCTCTAACTCATTACCTGTGAAGTCATGACCTGTGCCAAAATCAGGAGTCATACACTTAATGGACTGAGCCATACAGGTGCCCCAGGACATTACTTTAAAACACAAGTTTTCAAGGTTATTTGGTAGTTCAACTGATTTATGTTCTACTTCATTTATTCTTCCTATGTTTTATTTCATTTGTTCTTTCATTTTTTTCAATATTATTGGGCATAATCAATACAATCAGTTTCCTGAGTAAGGGGCAGTGCCTTGAGTCAGTCATTTACATCTAACTTTCCCAGTAACATGTACTTCTTCTATACTGCCTAAGTAAATTAGAATAGTCCAGGCATTTTGATAGATTTTTAAGACATTGTGAGTGTCCTAGCTTTTTAAATAGGCAATTCTTTATTCTTAAACAGGAACTCTGTATATATTCATTGATGCATTTTCATAACCCTGATTGGGAGACAGTAATAAAATTCATTTAGAGATGTTCAACCTAGGATGTGGTTACTGTCCATGTGCCACTTTTCCAGCAACATTTAAGTTACAAGTGAGTCATGAATTGTTACAGAAGTCCAGCAGTGTTCAACTCTGTTTTCAAAAGGTTGTCTAATGGACAACTACTTTAGCAAGTGTCCACTAGAGACTATCTGGTCCCAAAACACCGTCACCTTGCTTCACCAGATTATTTCCTCTTTGATATGACAACTTGATTTTTCCAAGACTCTTTTGCAGACCCAAGAGCCAGAGATTGTACATCTAAGATGAAACCTGTAAAAGTTTTCAAGGATTTGTCTTTGTGAAAAACTTTAGGTAGAATGATTTAGTTAGCCTAATAATTTACTAAAGCCTTTTCCCCAACTCCTATATGACCTCCTTCATAGTAGGCCAGTGCTCTTATTTTGGAGTGTGTAATACTTTTGTAAGTAACATCAAGACATGAAGTAATTCATATATTTATTGTCCATTTTTTAAACTCAGTATCTGAAGAGGTGAACTAAAAATCATGTTTCTAAAGCACTCCATGAATTGAATCGAAAACATGATGAATATCAGGATATATTTTTAGACTTGCAATTTCAGCAATTTGTTATGTCCCAAATTTGGTCACTTGAAATCTGATAATAGATTAGATTCAAAGGAATCTGAATTAGTTATTGACAAACAAGACTGAAACTATCCATTATTTTTAAGATGACACCGATTAAGAGATGAAACTAAGTCAGGATTTACTTACCTACAACAGTATGCAAAAGATCTATTCTTATGCTTAATATTATTATCATGACTTTGTTCCTCCTTAGGTAAGTGTAACAGTAGTTTTGGAATGAGAACATTACATAAATGGATAGAAATATGAGAAAAAATCTAACAACGATCAGTTAATTAACTGTCAGGGAGATAGCTTTTAGGGACTTTCCAGTAGCAATAGGAATCATACCACATTTAGTAATTCCCGTTTGAGACCTGAGGATGCCTTGATTAATTTAGCTGAGACTGCAATTGTTCTGAGGCAATGATAAACCTTAGAATCCTCGATATAAGAAATGCTGTTGAGATGGCACCCATAGAACATGGCTTAATTGTCCATATACATGAAAATGTGGATAGGAAATTGTTAAAAGCATATTTTGAGATCATTTGAGAGCCTTGATAGCTTTTCATATTCTGTGGGGTGGGTTTCAATACATTAGCTGAGTCAAAAAGATAGAAGCATTGCTATTTCTGAAAAGTTTGACCCTCGATGTCTAAAAGTGTTTATATCAGAAACCTCATTCTGAGTTTTTTTGGAGGTTGGTCTTGAGAAATTTGGAATTATTTGTAATCTCTCCTTAGATAATACTCATCCTTTACTTAACAGATCATGGATGAGATAATACAATTATTGTTTGACAGAGAAGTTTTGTGTCATTTTCAAACCGGCCAGAAAAAAAAATAATGTACAGGATTGTGGTAGACAGAATGATGCTAACAAAGATGTCTACATCCTAATATCCAGAACCTAGAAATAGGTTATCTTATATAGCAAAAAGGATTTTTGCAAATGTGATTAAACTAGGGACTTTGAGATGGGTAGATTACTGTAGACTACCTAGGTGGTTGCAATAAAATAGTAAGGGTTCTTGCAAGATGGAGACTAGAGGGTCACAGTTTCAGAGAAGTTTGTGATAGAATCAAGGGTTGGAGTGATGTGCTTCGATGGTGGAGGAAACAATTATAAGCCAAGGAATCCAAGTGCCAGATGCTGGAAGAGGCAGAAAATGAATTTTTCCTGAGTCTCTGAAAGTAACCAGCTTTTGCTGACACCTTGTTGTAGCCCAGTGAAACAGGGGCTACGTAGGAGATTTTGGACTCCTGACCTCCCAAACTGTGTGAGGGTAAGTGTGTGCTTTTATAAACCCAGTTTGTGGTCATTGTTACAGCAACAGTGGGAAACTGACACCAGAAACAGTTTTAGATTTATCCATATTAATACAACATTAAAAGAGGTCTTGTATGTATTTTATCAGAATACCCCCACAAGGGCAATGCACCTCTTTACAATTCTGGTTTTAAGCTTATGATATGTATCAATGAGTTTCAGTAAATCTTTGGAGTATGTTAGCAATATTTATATAGTTTATGTTTTATTTGTTCCCTCCTAATACCTAGAGAAAAAAGCACTTTAGATTTTGGGAGCAAGAATTATGTGTTTTATGTAAAGATCATTAGTCCATTTTAAACAATAACATTTTTTTTTTATTTATTTATTTCTAGGAGAGATAGAGAGAGACAGCGTGAGCAGGGGAGGGTCAGAGAGAGAGGGAGTCACAGACTGAAACAGGCTCCAGGCTCTGAGCTGGCAGTCAGCACAGAGCCCGACGCGGGGCTCGAACCCACCAACCACGAGATCATGACCTAAGCGAAAGTCGGACGCTTAACCGACTAAGCCACCCAGGCGCCCCTAAACAATAACATTTTTAACTAGGGCTTTTTGAAAATGTTCGGGCACATATAGGAGACCTTCTAATTTAGTGATTTCCTTTTCCAATATGTTTATTAATTTTCCTGACCAAATTTCCTATTTCAAGCCTGAAAGTATTTCCAAAAATAGACCAGAAATTCCTCTTTATCTTATCAGTATTTTTTATAGCTGAATGTGGTGCCATAGTTTCCCAAAGTCTAATTTTCCTTCTATTTATTTATCTCTTTATTTTAATTTTGAATATTAACCAGTTTAGTCATAAATAAAAGCTTATGAAATGTCTTTATTCTGTGCATTATGCTGTATATTCATTACTTTTCTTGTGCTATGAAGATTTTTTTAAATGAGGCACAGCAGAATATATTCTTTCTCTCCTATTATTCTCTACCTTGTTTTACTTAAATATTGTTCCTATCTGAGTTAATAAATAATGAAGTCAACTATATCGTATAGATCCTGTAATCTAAGACCAAAGCCTCTAGCGAAATCCTAAATTCTGAAGAAAGATTTTAAATGGTCTTTTTTTTTTCTTTAGGAAAATCTTTAAAATATAATATTGAAGATCATTTCAGATAGGGTTTAAAGTCAAATCCTATAGATCTTCCTACTGGACTCATAATTCTAAGAATTTATTGTGCCATTATATGACTTTCTTTTTCCTAAGAAAAAAAAACTCAAGATGTATTGGCTCATTTTGTTTAGGGGAAGGATCCAAAGAAATAGGATCTTCATAAGTAGATGAGTAGCTTGGCAACTTAAAGCTGGAGAAAGATACATAAAGCTGGCCATATACACACACATACATATAGAGAGAAGAGGGTTGGTTTCAGAAGATTTGAGGTAGAATTAAATTTTTATTTGGTTTTTCCTTAGAAAATCTTTGAGAGGGAAAAGAATAGGTTGAGAGTGTTAGCTTACAAATCAAGAGTCTGATCATTGAGTGTTTGGTATTTTGCTTTTGTACTCTTCTAGAATTATTCTTAAATGCGTTTTTTGGCAGGTCATAAATTCACCGTAGTGATCATTATGATTTGAAGTCATTTTTAGTGACTTTGTAAAAAAAATTGTATGATCAGGATTATAGTATACTATACAGAAGAAAGAAGAAAATACTGCTTATGGCTTTGACAGAAAAATCCATGGGAAACGTAACAAGTCAATCAAAACTATGCACTTATTAATAGTATCTCATGTTCTCAACCTAACTGAGGATATGAAATTACTGAATAATCAAAAGTCTAGAAATCATAGACCCCAGATTAAAAACTAAGCAAAGTGACTTGAATGGTTTTTGTCACTTTTTTTTCCTATTCTCCTTAATATTTTGACAACAATCTAGTTACATGTTGTGATGTGCTACAGTGAACACTTCATAAACTTTGAATTCATAATGACTCAGGTTTAAATCCCAAGTAGGTTACCCAGAGCTAAATTCTTATGCATATTCCTGACCCTCTGTAAGGATTAGTGGGTTACAATGAGGCTACTAATAACATGTCAAGATGACTATATTTATTCAACAAGTTAAAGAATATAAAACACTTATTACTCTATTTGGCAATTAGCAAGAGTTTTCTCGTTAGGTATTTATTTCTTAATCATGTAAGTGAAGGTATGCATTAAGTTAAACATTAAGTAAATAGTCTATGGGAATATTAACTTTTTTTTTTCTGACTGGCAAATCCATCGTTTTCTTTTAGACTATACAGGATAATTTCCATACTTTCTTGAAGTATCTTGAATCCTTGAAGTTATTAGTTTTGTTTGTAATGTTTTCTATTTTGGTTTTGAAAGCCCATTGATATTGGTGTCTTTGAGGTTTAACTGACAGACACAAATCTTTCCTCAACACTTTCTTCCTGAGGATTTAGGTTGTTCTTATGCATATGAATTTCCACTTGTCCCACCATTGAATTCCTCTTGAATAGGAGCATAAATAGAAAGAATCTGAAAACACAGGTAAATGATAAAGCACTAAAATTAATGATAATAACCTGGAAAATATAAGACTTGCAAGAAATATATCACAAAGAAATCATCACTAAATGTTATTCATAATTTTTCATTTAAAAATCAGTAGCAATGAGTTATAAAACACATGTGCATCTTTTCCTGTTTTTAATTGTAATTGTATTTTTGAGAGAGCACAAGCAGGGAGGGGCAGAGAGAGAGGGACAGAGGGTCTGAAGTGGGGTCTGTGCTGACAACAATGAGCCCAATGTGGGGCTCGAACTCAGCAACCATGAGATCATGGCCTAAGCTGAAGTCGGTCGCTTAACCAACTGAGCAACCCAGGTGCCCTAGAACACAAGTGCACCTTATCATAAGTGCAGCATCAGGAATTTGTACCAAATGGAAGTGACTTTCATTCATCACAGACAGCAACTGAGCTCAATTTTATAGTAAAAATATTTTTTATATTTTCCCTCTTTGTTCTGCATGATGTTTGTCAGTGAACTAATAAATTTAGGAAATTATTTGTGGTTATGAAACTTAAAGTCACTATGGGAGATTCTATAGAACTAGTTAGTAAGAATAGCAGCCGCAGGAGGTGCTATTATTCTCTCTACCATTCTGATGGCTTATGAAAGACAAAGAAGGAAAAAAAATTGCTGCATTCTCACATTAACCAAAAGAAGCAGTCATTCGTCTTGTGAACTAAAGATCTCTCCCTCTTCTTTCTATTCTTTCTCTCCTTTTTTTTTTCTAACTAAAGAGTTTCAGTAGTTGTGCTCATTCATCTGCCATTGTTATAAGCCTTAATAGTTACGTCAAAATTTAAAACCACAGGCCACTAGCATCACTTAACATAAAGGCTTACCAGCTTTCAAGAGATATTCATGCTGATTTTTAAAACTAAAACCAAGGTGTGAACAAAATGTTAAATATATTGTGTTAAAAATTATTTCTAAAAATGTAAAGGGAATATTTAGGTTCTCATTTATGGTCCCAAAGCTATACATTTAGATTTGCATAGAATGAATAGAATCAAATTCTGCATACTCTAATAATCTACATCTGAAAAGCTCTTATCAGATGGTAATATTGTACCAAATTATTCATGTATTCTGTGGCATAAATTAGTGATCTGTCTTTATATGAGCAAAACACTTTTTGGAGAAAAATTTTTCTACTTTTAAAAAAGTAGTGCTTGGAAAAAATAAGACAAAATAAAGTCGTATTTGGAAATAATAACAGTAATTTAAAAAATCATATGCTGATGTCAGACTCCTTAGGTATGAATCTAAATTGTTTGTTTGACCCTAGAAAAATTAATTTCCTTAATCCTCATTTTTCCCATTTTTAAAATGAATATTGTAAGCACCTCTTAGGTTTCTGTGGACATGGGTTTAGAAATAAAATGCACAGCAAATAGCAAGGTATCTGACACATGACAATCATTCAGTAAATATAAGAAATTATTATTATTGTTACTAAAGCTATGTTAGCAGGTTGCATTTTCCAGGGAGCAAAGTCTGAGAAGTTCAGAATTCAGCGTGATGATTTAAGAATGCTCTCAGACCTTAAATGGAGCAGGTACAGGCAGGGGCTGAACTGGGATCTAGGCCTGGTGTAACATCACTGGGAGTTCTGAAGCTAAATTGGCTCTTTTGAGCTTTTGCAAGTCAGGGCTTCACTCTCCCTCAAGCAGTCCTGGGATGTGGTTCTCCTGGGAAGGAGAGTGGTCCTGGACAAGGTGGTTTTGAGCAGCTGAGGTCTCCCAAAGAGCTGAAGGATGACTTTTTAAAAAAATTGTTTTTAATGTTTTATTTATTTTTGAGAGACAGAGAGAGAGAGAGAACAGGGAAGGGGCAAGAGAGAGGGAGACACAGAATCTGAAGCAGGCTCCATGCTCTGAACTGTCAGCACAGAGCATGATGCAGGGCTTGAACCCATGAACCATGACATCATGACCTGAACAGAAGTCAGATGCTTACCTGATTGAGCCAGCCAAGCGCCCCTGAAGAATGACTTTTAAGAGCCCTCTCTGCAAGTGAGACAACAAGCCTTTTGTGCATCATATGACAGCGTCCACCACAGTTATTAGAATTATATCAGTATTCTTTAATATAATTATTGTCAACTTGGCTAACATACAGTGTATACAGTATGGTTTTGGGGGTGGATTCTCATGATTCATCACTTATATACAACACGCAGTGCCCATCCCAACAAGTGCTGTCCTCAGTGCCCATCACCCATTTTTCTCCTCCCCCCTACCACTCCCCCACAACCCTCAGTTTGTCCTCTGTATTTAAGTGTCTCTTATGGTTTGCCTCCCTCCATCTCTGTAACTATTTTTTCCCCTTCCTTTCCCCATGGTCTTCTGTTAAGTTTCTCAAGTTCCACATATGAGTGAAAACATATGATATCTGTCTTTCTCTGACTGACTTACTTCACTTAGCATAATAGCCTCCAGTTCCATCTGTGTGCTGCAAATGGCATGATGTCATTCTTACTCACTGCCGAGTAGTATTCCACTGCAAACTGGGGTAGCCGCTCTAGAAAACAGTGTGGAGGTTCCTCAAAAAATTAAAAACAGAACTACCCTATGACTCAGCAATTGTACTAGTAGGAATTTATCCTAAGGATACAGGAGTGCTGCATCATTGCAGCACATGTGCCCCAATATTTATAGCACCGCTTTCAACAATAGCCAACTTACGGAAAGAACCTAAATGTCCATCAACTGATGAATGGATAAAGAAGATGTGGTTTATATCAGTATTCTTAAATGCATTTTCAGTAACATCAATATTAGAAAATCAAATCACTATACTGAATTCTTATATTTCAAGTCTTTTAATATTGACTGTATGTTGAATTAATATATTCAATGTAAATCTGAATTGAATATATAACATATTGAAATGAAAATTAAATATATATTATATAATATAACATTGAATATACATATTGATTATATAAATCAGTTAATCATGATGAAACTTTTATAAAAGTTAACATTCATTTATATCACAGATATCTTCACCTTTTTGATTGGTGGTACACTTGAATAATTGACAATCGCACTTTTAAACATCATAAAAAAATTTTTTTGTGAATGACTCATCAGGCTAAGTTTCTCTGTCCCTTGGAAAAAAAGGTAACATTGATGAACCTTGTTGAATATGCCCAGTGACTTTGTGAGAACATAGTGAATTCCCTGCATCTAGAGGGAAGTGAGGGTTAAGTGTGGGTCTCCATTACCTCTGGGATTTTGCTTCCATGCATGCTAGATCTATTCTACTGCACATCGACCAGGCATGAGAAATTAGTCTTTAAAAATAAAATAACTTTTTTTGAGGCTTAAGCATGTGCTAGGAAATATTAAAGCACTCTACATGCATGACCCCTTATTTTAAACTAAAATAATTTACTCCCTTTTGACAGAGGAAGAAGCTGAGTTGTAGTTAAATAACCTTCTAGAATGATGTAAAAGGGGAAAAAATTTGAACCTGGGCAGTCATATCTAAGTTATAGGCCCTTCAACAGACTATTGTTGACTGTTTTACATTCCCGGATTATAAAATCAAAGAAATCCAAGCACCATACTTACATGTCTTATTGTTGACTGTAAGTATCTTTTTCTCCTCTGTTTTTTACTAGGGCTTCATTGAGGCTTAATTTATACACGGGAAACTCATGAATCTTAAAGGTATGCTGTGATGGAATCTGACCAATATATTCAGGGATGTGCTTGTAAGTTGGCTCTCTGGAAAAACAAACAAACAACAATAAGAAAACAAAAAGAAAGACTGATTTGTAGCATTTGTTGATTTTCACGATTTAAATCCTCTCACCATGGCCGATTTCAAGCTAGCAATGGTTTAACAACGGGCTCACCAATTTATCTGGATTGTGTAAGTACTGCTTCTCAGGAGGACAGGAGTCTTATTCAGGGCATTGCTCATGTGTAGCCGCCTCCCAAATCAAGATACAAAACATTAACATCACTCCAGAAGATTCCCTTATGGTCCTTTCCAGTGAATCCACCTAATCATCCTGCCTTAGGCAACTACAATTCTGAATTTATTGCCATAAATTAGTTTTGAACTGCACATAAATTGAACTACATAGGATATTCTTTTATTTTTGAATAAATATATTTTTGAAATTTTCATCCATTTTTTAGAAGACACTATTTTAAAATTTTTGAAATATTTTTGAAATATTCATCCATGTTTTAGAAGACACTATTTTAAAATCGTTGTGTTTTCCTATAAATCTATTATCTGTGTCCTTGTAGAAATTGTAGAATAGAATCTATACTTTAAACCATAGTTTTTCTTCTTTAAAACTCCTTTTTCTTGTGGAGCCTGGGTGGCTCAGTCGGCTGAGTGTCTGACTTTGGCTCAGGTCATGATCTCACAGTTCGTTGGTTGGAGCCCCGCCTAGGGCTCTGTGCTGACAGCTAGCTCAGAGCCTGGAGCCTGTTTCAGATTCTGTGTCTCCCTCTCTCTGACCCTCCCCTGCTCATGCTGTCTCTCTCTGTCAGAAAAAAAAAAAACAAAAAAAACAAAAAAACCTCCTTTTTCTTGTTTACTTCCTCTAGTTGCTCAGTACATAACATTAGCCATACAGCACATAGGACGTAACAGAAAGCAGTAGATTCTTTGATTCTTAGTATTTCAAAATTTCAAATCCCATATTTTATCAAAATAGGAAATGGTGGGGAGAAGTAATGGAATATCATCAGAAGCTGTTCCCCATTTAATTTGTTTTCATGGTGTGTTGTGTGTGTGCGTCTGTGTGTGTGTGTGTGTGTGTGTGTGTGTGTGTGTGTGCGCGCGCACGCGCGCTGTGTTGTGAATCTCTAAATAGGATTACAGCAAAACCTGGCCACAAGAGAGTTTGTGCCAGCCAGACTCAAACCTAAAAACAGCCTGGATTTGGTGCACCAGGTGGGAATGTTTTCCCAGCAACACCTCAAACTCACGGTAAAGACATTAGAAGCCCAAGGCTAGAGATGAAGGCCTGTAATTTCCAAGCAGAGGCCCCAGGGCCCAAGTGAAGGAGCTCTCCAGATAAACTGAGGAGTCTGATGGCCCTGGTGCCCTTTACTGGTACTTGTAAGTGCTTTTGTAAAATGATCTGTGCATGAGTGTGTAGAGAGGCCTTAATTACCTAAGCATACATTTACATTTTAAACTCAATAACCATGTTATTAAAATTCTTTTTCACCATCTCATCACAGAGCATTCCCCAAGCTTTTTATTTCACAAAAGCCTCAGATTTATATCTTTTTTTTTTTTTGTCTTCTTTTCTCTGCCACTGTGGATTTAACTCAGATTTCTTTCAACAGTTTTAAATCAAAACAATACCAAACCCTACAAATTCTTCAAACTCTGCCCTTGTATAGCAATATAGAAGTGTGTGTGTGTTTCTTTTTTTTTTTTTAATGTTTTTTTAATTTATTTCTGAGAGAGAGAGACAGAGTGAGCAGAGGAGGGTCAGAGAGAGAGGGAGACACAGAATCTGAAGCAGGCTCTGGGCCCTGAGCTAGCTGTCAACACAGAGCCGGACACGGGGCTCAAACCCACTAACTGTGAGATCATGACCTGAGCCAAAGCCAGACGCTCAACTGACTGAGCCACCCAGGCGCCCCTGTGTGTGTGTGTGTGTGTGTGTGTGTGTGTGTTTCTGATGCTTCATTTCTTACCTAAATATACTCAAGTCTTTCAGTATCATCTCTGAGCTACTTATAAATACATCCCTCACCGTGGTGTTCCTTATGAAAAGGGCTTTTATTCCAGCTGTTAAAAGACATATTTCACCTCTTCCCACACATTTAGTACAAAATCTAGTGATTTTTAAATTTTCATTTAAACAAAAAATCCCTCATTAATTCAATTCTTCATATCATTAGATAATTAACTGACTCTCTGATTTAGGGCAATTTTCTCAACCCTGATGGAATTTTTAAAATTGTGGATTTGACCCATAGAACAAAATGAGTTGAAATTAAAAAAACCTGAAGCCTGGAAGCTCTAAAATTATACGATCTTAGAATGAAGCTCACCTCTTCAATAGATAAAATCAAAGTAAATTTTATGCTAGCCAATACATAATCCACAAAGTTATCTGAGTCTTAACTTTGTTTTCACTTAATTTCGCAATAGAGTAATATCTTACTTTTTATTTAAGTAAATTTAAATATGGAAATTTTGATTATAATAAATAACAAAGCCAAATGTTCAAAATTATCAGCTCAGAAATATAATAGTCATTTGGATTCACTGTGAAAAATAAGTATCTTGGGGCACCTGCGTGGCTCAGTCGGTTAAATGTCCAATTTCAGCTCAGGTCATTGATCTCACAGTCTGTGAATTCAAGCCCTGCATTGGGCTCTGTGCTGGGTTCTGTGCAAAGCCTGGAGTCTGCTTCGGATTCTGAGGACTTCAGCTCAGGTCATGATCTTGAGGTTCTCGGTTTCAAGCCCCGCAACAGATTCTGTGCTGGCAGCTCAGAGCCTGAGCCTGTTTCAGATTCTGTGTCTCCCTCTCTCTCTGCCCCTCCCCCACTCATGCTCTGTCTCTCTCTGTCTCAAAAGTAAATAAACTATAAAAAGACTTTAAAAATACTAAAAGAAATTGAAATAGGATTTTAAGTTAAAAAGTCATATAGGCTTGCTCAATATGTAAAAGAAATTCCAATAACTTCAGTGGGTGCACTAGAAAGAATTTAAAGAAAAACATGTTTCACTCATGTACATTTTCCCCTGACTTTAAAAATAGAAATTCTAAGTATAATGAGACAAGAAGCATTTCCCTGGCTTTAATGTCAATTTCATTTTGCTTAATATGAGAGAAAAAATCAGGCTGGAACCTTAGGGGGAAGATGAAGTAGAATTGAGGTATTCAAAAGCATAAGAAGTAAAGATCAAAGAGTATTTTACTGCAAACTCATATTTAATAAAATCTGAAAAAATGCATTAGAAAGGAATTGTAATAAAAGAAAAGATATTCTTGCAAGCTTATCTTCAATGATGTCTACTTTTTTTTATTCAAGCTAATGCAATTCAACCTAAAAAAAAAAAAAACAAAAAAAACTTTGCCATATCCCAGGTGCCATTTTAAAGAATTACAGGGATAAAAGCTTGATAGGCCTTTTTATAGGGAATTTTTAAAGACACCTGACTGACTCTACCTCTCAAAGCTCTTCTGTGCTACCAGTTGAGTCTTTATTAAGCACTCCAGAGTCAGTCCATCCTCTAGGCTCTAGAAGACTATCTTGACTCAAAGTTGACTTAAGTCAGAAGGAATTAAGAAATCCTAGGTTACCATCTCAGGAGAAATACTCGTCCAATCATTCTTGCAGACATTCAGACACCATCTTTATACCTTGATTCTAGTAATTGGTCTTAGGTCTTGTTTTGTTGTTAGTCTTTTAATTGTAAAAGAGAAGACCTTTTTCAAGTTCTTACTCTTAAAATTTGCTCAGGGACCTATTCCACCTAAAGTGTTCCTTATTCTCTCTTGGAAAACTCTGAACTCTGAACTAATGATATGTGACTTAAGTCCTCTCCCCAACTAATAAAATGTCCATTATGTTAAGCTTGAACTTATCTGTGGTTCCTGCATTATATAGTATGTTATAGCAATAGCATCTCACTTGTCTCCACTGAAAACCATGTATTTAACTCTTCTTGAATATTCCCAATCCCATCTAAATAGATTAAACCTTTCTTCTATCACCTTGCAATCTTTTTTTTTTTTTTATGGTGTCACGTTTTTATTTAAATTCCAGTTAGTTGACATACAGTGTGATATTATCTTCAGGATTAGAATTTAGTGATTCGCCACTCACTTAACAGGAAGTGCTCATCACAAGTGCCCTCCTTAACACCCATTACTCATTTAACACATACCCCCACCCACGTCCCTCCAGCAATTGTCAGTTTGTTTTCTATAGTTAAGAGCTTATTTATGGTTTGCCTCTCTCTCTCTTTCCCCCTATGTCCATCTGTTTCATTTCTTAAATTCCACATATTAGTGAAATCATATAGTATTTGTCTTTCTCTGATTGACTTATTTTGCTTAGCATAATACTCAATGGCTCCATCCATGTTGTTGCAAATGGCAAGATTTCATTCTTTATTGATGTCTTTGTAATATTCCATTGTGTATGTATACCACATCTTCTTCATCCATTCATCAGTTGATGGACATTTGGGCTCTTTCCATACTTTTGCTATTGTTAATAATGCTGCTATAAACATTGGGATGCTGGGGTGCCTGGGTGGCTCAGTTGGTTAAGTATCCTCTTCATCTCAGGTCATGATCTCATGGTTTGTGAGTTCAAGCCTCACATCAGGCTCTCTACTGTCAGCAGAGAGGCTGCTTCAGATCCTCTGTCTTCCTCTCTCTCTGCCCTTCCCCCCCTCATTCTCAAAAATAAATAAACATTAAAAATTATTTAAAAAAACCTTTGGATGAATGTATCCCTTCAAATCAGTATTTTTGTATCCTTTGGGTAAATATCTAGTAGTGCAATTGCTGGCTCCTAAGGTAGTTCTAATTTTAATTTTTTGAGGAACCTCCATACTGTTTTTCACAGTGGCTGCACCAGTTTGCATTCCCACCAACAGAGTATGTGGGTTCCTCTTTCTCCTCATTCTCTACAACATTTGTTATTTTCTGTGTTGTTAATTTTAGGCATTCTGGCAGGTGCAAGGTAATATCTCATTGTAGTTTTGATTTGTATTTCTCTGATGATGAGTGAGGTTGAGCATCATTTCATGTGTGTGTTAGCCATCTGTATGTCTTTGGAAAAATGTCTATTCATGTCTTCTGCCCATTTCTTCACTGGATTATTTGTTTGTTTGTTTGTTTTTTGATATCAAGTTTGATAAGTCCTTTATAGATTTTGGACACTAACCTTCTATCAGACATGTCATTTGCAAATATCTTCTCCCATTTGGAAGGTTGCCTTTTAGTTTTGTTGATTGTTTCAATCATTGTGCATTTTTTATCTTGATGAAGTCCCAGTAGTTCATGTTTGCTTATGTTCTCTTGCCTCAGGAGACATGTTTAGTAAGAAGTTGCTATGGCTGATTAATTTTTAAATTTTAACTTTTTGAAAACATTAATTTTTCTTACCTCGTTGGTAGGTAAGAGGCACATATATGTGAAAGGAGAATGGAGACAGGAATTCATAGTGTCCTGTTGAGTTCTGCCATGATTAGCCTGGAAATTTCTTTAGAGGAATCAAACTTTAAATACTGAATTTTGTAGGTGAAGTAAAATATGTCCCCAAGATATTTAACTGATCTAATTTAAATCATGATAATTTTATTCAAAGATTTTCCTAAGAGTGAACAAAGAGTTAGGAAGAAATTTAAGTAAAAATTAAATATTATTTATATCTTTGATGAAGGGTCTAAAATGATAAGCATTGTTATTTATGAAGTTTACATTGACTTAAGCCAATTTGGTAGTCTCAGATATGATTAAGGATAATTGAAATTTTGTATATCCTAGTGACATATATTAATATAAGTATCAGACCAAAATTTGCCATGGAAAGTCATACAGGCTGTTTCTTAACACCTGCAAAGATTTTTGTCTTTCTCTCATCTTTTTTTCCATTATTTGTCAAGATTTTACCTGAAAGTCTCATCCAATGATAAGCCATTTTAATATGCTTTATGATAAATGAAGTGTCTTTTGTTGAGATTTTGATATTAGCATTAGTATTGCCTTATCAGACTCTAGAACAAGGGCTTCTGAGCATATAATTTGCAGTTAATTTACGAACACTAAATATGCACTCCTATCACTGTGAAAATTGGGGTTTTTAAAAGTCAAATCCAAACTTTGCAATATTGTCCAATACAGAAAGGGGTAGAGAAGAAAGAAAGTAGGAATAGAATAATAATAATATTGTCATTATTTAGGTTAGAGATAGTGAGAGCTCCAAGTCTGGGAGTGTTGGGGAAAGTACTGTACAGAAGTCAGTGTGGGTGAGGGCTCATCTGATGAAGGAAGTCTTGTGGTCAAAGTGTATACTGATATGTGGATCTGGACTGCTAGAAACAGAAGGCAAAACAAATGAATAAAAAAAGACAGTTTGGAAAGTTAATAAGCTGAGCATGGGTCTGGAAAATGAGTTTGTTTAGTCCATGAGTAATTTAGTGGTATCACTTGTTTGTATCATAAAATATCCCACAATAAATTTTTATTGATTTCCTCAGTTATGACAATAGTCCTAACATGTTCATCATATATTGTTTGTTGGTATTAATCCAACTTTATTATTCTTTTCTTTATTTCTGGCACCCATTCAACACACAAGGATGGTAAAGGTAAATTCTCTTTTTCATGCATCTGGTCATAACTTTCCTTCAAATTGATTTTATTCTCTCTCTAAACTGTAGATGGATTCATGGTGTTCTTAGGAAAACAGTCTTTTTAGCTTTATCACAAGAGCAATGCTTTTGATGGATTCAACTCAATCTCAAATTTAAAAGTTCATCTACTTTAAAATATCTCATCTTAGAGGTAGCATTAAAAGAACATATTGTAGGGGAACTTGGGTGGCTCATTCTGTTAAGCATCTGACTTCAGCTCAGGCCATGATCTCATGGTTAGTGAGTTTGAGCCCTGCATTGGGTGAGCCTTAAGATTCTCTCTCTCCCTTCCTCTCTCTGCCCCTCCCCAACTTGCACTCTTTCTTTCTCTCAAAATAAATAAACTTTAAAAAAGAACACATTCTAAAAATATGGGTTATTTTTATGGATACAACTAGAACCTTCAGAATGAGAACAGAAACCAAGGAAATCTAAGTACTCATTGAATAATTACAATTTTTCCAGGTATTGACCTAGATATATTAACCATATCTTATTTAATCACCATGGAATTAATGTCTGTTTTAAAGATATAGAAGTAAGATATTAGGACATATTGTCCAAGTGTATACAACTAGATATTGCACTTGCCTTAATGTTTTTCAAAAATGTTTAGTTCATTCTGAGAAAATAAGTAACCTTGTCTAACAATGTTCATTTTAGAAAGAAAAAATACTCAGGTTAGCAAGATTATACATAAGTATTGACAATCACTGAGAAATATTTTACCTATTGACACCATGTAGACCTAGAAACTAGTATAAATAGTATTACCCAAACCAGTGAATTTCCCTAATTTTCTAAGAAACACTATATATTCTTCTAGTTTGAAAGAATAGATATAAGGTCACAAAAATGAGATAAAATATCACGTAGATTTTATTATATATGAATAAATCCATTTTATAAAGAATGTCTACTAAATTTCAAATGACTCTGAAACATCAATTTTTAAAGTATTCATCTGCTGACACAGGCATTTACTTTTATTATAGTTGAATGTCATTTGGAGAATTTTTGAAAATGGTGAATGAAGCTAAGGGAAAGTAAACTTTTTAAAGACTGGGATTTGAAGTTTGTTATTTTTTTCCAAAATTTGGTTTATTAAACCTGACATCTGGGAATGAAAGAGCAGTAAGAGAGACCATAGTAGAATATAACTGTAATGTAATATTCTTTTGGGGGGATTCAAGCTCTTTTGGATTAAAGTCTCTTTTGAGGATAAAAAAGAGGCATAATACCAAACTACTTGGAAGATTGTCAGTGATTATATCCCTATCTTGGATTGTTTGATTCATAAAATCTAGAGCTGTAAGGTATCAAACATGGCAAATTTGGGGGTCCTGGGTGGCTCAGTTGGTTGAGAACCCAATTTTGGCTCAGGTCATGATCTCATGATTCATGAGTTTGAGACCTGTGTCAAGGTCTGTGCAGACAGCTCCAAGCCTGAAGCCTACTTGAGATTCTGTGTGTCTCTGTCTCTGTCTCTCCTTCTCTCTCTCAAAAATAAATATTTCTAAAATTTTCAAAAAAACATTTAAAAATTAAATTTGTAACAGCATTATTGAGGTTTAATTGACTTAATATAAAAGTCACCCATTATAAATGCATAACTGATTGCAATCCAGTTTTAGAGTATTCTTATCACTCCTAAGTGATTCCCTCTATTCTGTTGTATTTGAATCAAGACCTGTGCCCACCAACCCCCACTCCCATCTCAGTGAGATAGAAACTCTAGAATGGTACGTTGTGCCCAATTCACGAGTCCCCTGAGACCCCCAAGGAGCTGACACCTATGCAAGTACAAAAGGGTCTTTATTACAAGCTCGACCAGGGGCTCACCTGCCTACTGCTGTAGTGGCAGAAGGTGAAGCCCCGAACAATAGTGAGCAGGGTTTTTATGGGGTAAGGGACAGGGATGTTACAGTGCACACGTTGTATGTATGGCATCATCACATAAGCACCAATTACAATTGTACAGCACCCATGGTGATAGATTTGACCATTCAGTATCTGTGAGGTGTTCATTACTTTTGGTGGGACCCAATCATGACTTCTGAGAATCCTTTGATAAATGACCAATTATGAGGTGAGTTCAAAGGGCCCACGTGGGGTTCAGGCAAGCGGTGAGAAATTGGCTAGTTTGTACATAATAACTATCTACAGTTCCCAGCCCTGACTCAGACCACAGGAATGTTTTTTGATTAGCTGATCTGAGGGCAGTCCTAGGATGGTTTTAGCCTTGAGCAATCTGAGGAACTGGGGCTACGTGCAGCCCGAGGTTGCTCTTAATGGAGGCCTTAATTTCAAAATGACGTTACTTAGGCTTTTCAGGTACAGCCAAGAAGCCAGGGATCCTTGTATTCCAGATTGATCAAGGGGCTATATCCTGGGAAGGGCAGGACATCAACATTTCTCATCCTATACCCAGCTACCTGGTATTGATGTTCTGAATACTTCAGCCACGAAGTGAGAGTTCCCTTCTTTTGCCCAGTTTCCATGGTGGAACGGCAGCTCTACTTGTGTGTACTTGCTTAGAATCTGGGCCCCAACTGCCCTTGCCTTGGCATGTGAGGTGAGGGCTCCACACCAAAGGAAGCAAGACAAGGAGACCTGAGGCTATTGAGCTTTACTCACCGAACTCTCACCCCCTAATATATGGCTGTCATTCAGAACTGTACCCACTTTGTCACCAAAGCAGTGGTTCAGATATGTTGTCTGAGGTGAGAAACAAACCTTAGAGCAGTGCTCCACTCTTTCCCTAAAAGGACTGAGTTCATACACCACACATCGTGGAGAAGTTCAAGCCTAACCATATTCTTCCCAACAGTGGAAGTTGTGGTGAAAGGCTATTAGGAGAAGACTGATGAAATCATGGATGATACAGGACAAAGTGTAAACCAGCTAGACAGAGACAGAGAAAGAAAAACTTGAAAAAAAAAAAAAAACCCTTACTTTCATCAGAACAAATCTTAAACACTGATCCAAGGAGCCATCTTTTCCAAAAAGCCGAAATTTAATTGTACCTCTCTGTGAAGCAATTTATGACCCAGGGCATTTTAGAAAACAAGAGAGGATTTGGCCAGCTATTAGTGGAGTTTTGGACGAGCCTTGCTGAAACCACTGGTATCACAGGGTAATTATGGACATACCCAAAGATGTGCCCACTGGGGACCAATGTATTATAGAGGGGAAACAGATTTCACTAAAATAACTCAACTAGTCAATGTATTATATAAGATATCTAGCTTTCAACAAAAATTAGAAGACACAGGAAATTTGACCCATGCATCCTTCTTGCAAAATCAGGTAACAGGAACTGCCTATGAAATCAACCAGATGTTGGATTGAACAGATAAACACTTCAAGGAGCCATTATGAATATGTTTAAAGAACTAAAGGAAAATCCTGATTAAAGAAGGAAATAAAGGTATGATGACAATATCTCATAAGTAGATAATTGTGGGGAAGAAGCTTAGGGAAGCTAAGAAGCTTTACACCAATGGATTAACAAGCCATATAGAAGTACAAAGCCATGGGATACTCTCACCTGAGTTTGGGTAAATAAGATTAGCTCCCTAGAATAGGGAGGTGAAAAGGCACCCCAGAATAGAGAAGGGGTGCAGAGCCCCCAGAATAGAGAGGGAGGGGCAAAAGTCCCAGAATAGAGAGGAGTGCAAAGGCACCCAATACAAAGATATGTGAGGTAAGCAAGACCAGGCATTCAGGGCAAAATCATCCCCCAATTTAGTACTATAGTAGATATCTGCTTTCACAGGAAGAAGGACCAAATCAGGTAAACAGGTAAATAGAGCTATAGACTGCTGCAGTGTGTTGTGGGTGAAGCTGCCCAGAGAGGAGATGATTAACAAAGGAAAAGATGCCTTGTTAACTCTGAAGTTGTTTGGCCTAACTGTCTTATTCTCTAGGCTAGCTAAGATAAACACAGGTGATGCCTCATGTCTGCCGTTAACAATCATCTGTCCATCTGCACAGTGCCAGGATTTTGTTTTATACTTGATCCAAACACCAAACACTATATATCTTCAAAACCCCCTTTCCCTCATGCCCATGAGTTAATGTTCACTCATTCATTGTCTCCTTGTGTGAGCCCATCATGTTTGTAAGCCTTCTGATCCTAATAAAAATGGGGCAAGGACCCTTATTTGGGGCTCTTGTCTTTTCCTGGACATTAGCCATCTCTCATATTTTAATCCTGCATCCCGCTTTCTTGCTAAGTCAAAAGAGTACTTTAGATCCAGAGTCTACAACAGATAATATTAATAAAGTAGATAATGTCACAACTTTTTGATACTATAAATATCACATGGAAATTCCAAAGTGGAAAAGTACAATAACTGAAATGAAAATTTACTAGAGCAGCTTAACAATAATTGAAACGAAAGAAGAATATTGAATTTGAATATAGATTGATAGAAATTATACAATCCAAAGAAGAGAAAAGAATGAAAAAAATGAATAAATCTTCAGACGCATGAAACAGAGAAGAAAAAAAAAATAGGAAAAAAAACAATGTAACCAAAAGCTGGTTCTTTGAAGAAATTAAAATTGACAATTCAGGGGCGCCTGGGTGGCTTAGTCAGTTAAGCGTCCGACTTTCGCTTAGGTCATGAACTCGCGGTTCATGGGTTCGAGCCCCGCGTTGGGCTCTGTGCTGACTGCCAGCTCGGAGCCTGGAACCTGTTTCAGTCTGTTGACTCCCTCTCTCTCTGACCCTCCCCTGCTCACGCTGTCTCTCTCACTCTCTCTCTCTCCTAGAAATAAATTTAAAAAAACATTAAAAAAATAAAATTGACAATTCAAATTAAAATCATAAAGGAAAGGGCATTACTACTAGCGTTAGAGAAATAAAAAAAGATTCCAAAGAAATGCTATGAAAATTATATGGCGATAAATTAGAACTAAGAAGTAGTGCAAATACAAGAAAAAGCCCAGGGCCAGATTACTTCATTAGTATATTTTACTAAATATTTCAAGAATAATTAACACCAATTCTTTACAGACTTCAGAAAGATAGAGGATGAGGGAATACTTTTCAACTTTTTGTTGAAGCCTGCACTAACCAGATAACAAAACAAGACAAAACATCTTGAAAAAACAAAGCCATAGACCAATGTGACCTATACATATGGGCACCAAAACTGGCAACAAAGTATTAGGAAATGGATTCCAATGACATATAAAAAGAATTATAAACTGTGACCAAGTGGGATTCACCCTAGGAATTCAAAGTTTCACATCAAAAATAAATTAGTATAATAATTCATATCATAGAATAGGAAATAAACAGAAAAACTCCACACACAATCATTACATTAGATGCAGAAAAGATATTTGAAACAAGCAGACACTCCTTCATGATAAGAATATTCAACAAACTTGGAATAAAATGGAACTATCTCAACCTAATGTAAAAAAAGTATATATGTTTTCTTGTGGAAAACACATAAGAAATATTATAGTTAATGGTTAAAAAAAATCAATGTTTTCCCTCTAAATTCAGGAACAGGCAGTGAATGCCTTCTCTCACCACTCCTATTTATCATTTCACCAGAGTTTCTAGCCAGAATAATTAGGTAAGAAAAAGAAATTAAAATAACATTCAGATTGGAAAGAAATAAAACTATCTATTCATAGGTAATATCATAATCACATCATTTCAGGAATACTAGATGAAAATTTTTTTCTATATTTTTATTTATTTCTAGGAGAGAGAAAGAGAGAGAGCGCGAGAGCAGGGGAGGGTCAGAGAGAGAGGGAGATACAGACTCTGAAATTGGCTCCAGGCTCTGAGCTGGCAGTCAGCACAGAGCCCGACAAGGGGATCGAACCCACGAACCGTGAGATCATGACCTAAGCGAAAGTCGGAGGCTTAACTGACTAAGCCACCCAGGCGCCCCGATGAAAAAAATTTTTTAAATGCCATCAATACTGTGGTATTTTTAATTTCAGTATTCTCACTTAATAATCATACTATTATTTTTTAGAATCTTCAGATAGCCCCATGCATTCTGATCTCATTTTATTGCTATAGTCAGTGGGATAGACAGTCTGCTTACTTTATAATATCTGCAACTATGGGTTTTTAAATATATTCTTCTCTTCCCTTCCTTTCCTTTCCTTCTCTCTTCTCCTCTCCTTTTCATTTTCCTTTCCTTTCCTTTCCTTTCCTTTCCTTTCCTTTCCTTTCCTTTCCTTTCCTTTCCTTTCCTTTCCTTTCCTTTCCTTTCCTTTCCTTTCCTCTTTACTTTTCCTCATCCTTCCATCCTTTTTCTTTTTCTAAGCTTAGAGGTATGGAATCAGTTTCCCTTATAGACCATTCTCAACAGGGGAACAAAAATGATCTGGTTAAATCATCTATTAGGATTTCATGTCTCTTCAAAACTTTGCAAGAACTTTCAACTTTACTCAGAATAAAATCTGAAGTCTTAACCATGCCTACAAAAGCTTACACAATTTGTCTCCTATTTGGAAACCTCCAGATCTCAATTGCTGACCATCCTTCTTGCTTACCCTACTCCAGCTATGCTGGCGCCCTTGATGTTTCTCAACATGCAGAAGACACACCCATCTCACGGGCCTTGCATCTGCTGTTCCCACTGCCAAGAAAACACAGAGCTTCTGCTCACGTTATTAGAGACTTTATGTGATAACAGATGTGCTTTCCTTTTATTATTGTCTGAAATATTATTGTTCAAAGAGGCTTCAGGAATAAGTCAAGCTATACCATTTCTTAATTATCAACGATAGGTTATAATTTCTGAGCCAGAAACTAACATAATTGGAATAATATGATATACAAAATAAAAAATGGTTTTAACTTGTTGCCACTCTTTATATCAATTGATATTCTAAATATAAATGTTTTACCTTCTCCCATTTAAAATTCAGTCCCCTGAAGTCAGAGATAATTCAACTCTCTAAAATAAAATTCTGTCTTCTCTTTCCTGCAGATAACTTATAGTTTTAAAATGTATACATTATCTCTCTTCTTTTTGTTATTTTATTTTTTAGACGTAGGTACTTCATTCATTTTGCATGGATGAAGTTTGGATTGTTTATTTAGCACTTATATCTAGTATTTGTCCTTATATTTACCTATTTTTTAAGTTTTAGATTTTCATTTGGTCCTTAATCCTGACTCTTCAATAATAAATTGAATATGACCTCTCCTTTGGCATAAAGCCTCAATTTCTTTTTTGAGTCAAATATTCACATTTCTGACCATGTATTTCTGGTCCCTCCAAAATATTAAGGAGTTATTGCTGTTCCTTTATATACACAGGTTTGTTACAAATTGCTTTTGGAATCAAGAGATAGAAGGGAAAGGTCTTTTTTTCTAGGACATAAGACTTCTACCAAAAAGCCTGAATGCGTACAATTTTCGGTGATTTCTTCAAAGCTTATTGTAACTCTTAGGACATAATTGTCTCAGTAAAGGTCAGATATGCTGTACCATTCCTGTACAGCATGTTCTGTGTCTATATATTTCATTTGATTTAGATGATGCATAATGAAATCTGCAATTGCATGTATTTTAAAATTGTATCTCTCTGACTCATTATAGAGATAGCTCAACCACTGATATATATATATATAAATATATAAAATTCCCCTGCAGTACTACAGATTTCCAGAACAGTTACCAGTGTGAAATTGGTCAATTTTTGTAATTGGTACAATTTTACATTTTGCAAAGTTTTCGTGTCCTGCTCTTCTCTCTTTAATTCTCAAAATACAGAGGCAATCAAGAGAATTTCTTGCCAATGTGCCACTTCTCAACTCTGTGCCTTCAGTTACACAGTGCAAAGAAATGTGTCCTCTGCTTTATGCTCTTGCATCAATGTTTTATATTCACAGCTTGTGAAATTTCAAGGTTGTACTAATTGTTCATTATACCAAAGGTAGCATATGGCTACCACATATGCATGGTACTTAAAAAAGAAAAAAAATATTCTACAGCCCGAGTGGACTTCCTCAGGAGTAAAATGACAGTCCCTCAGCTCTCAGGTATAAGATAGGGAATAGGAGTGGTTAATAGACACTATATTACCCTCTTATGATCATAACAGCCAGTACATAGATATATACAAACCAAAGCTCTATCGGTTTAAAAATAAGAAATGTAAGGCGGTGCCTGGGTGGTTCAGTCAGTTGAGCATCTGATTCTTGATCCCAGATCAGGTCATGATCTCATAGTCTGTGAGTTCCAGCCCCATGATGGGCTCTCCATTGATGGTGTGGAGCCTGGTTAGAATTCTCTCTTTTTCTCTCTGACCCTCCATGACTTATGCTTTCTCAATCTCTCAAAATAAATAAATCAACTTCAAAAATAAAATAAAAATAAGAAATGTGAACCTTGGGATAAATATTTGCAGATTTTACTATTAACTGGAATGAAGCATTTTCTATTATCACATGATTTTCTCCAAAAAGTTAAGCTAGTTTACATGCACCCTTAACTTAGATAACATTCTTCTCTAAATGAAAAAGTTGTATTTTCTTCTTTCGTATTATATTCAAATATCCTTGGTAAATACTCACATCTGTGTGTGTGTGTGTGTGTGTTTCTGAAAGTATATTAGGTAAAATTTGGATGGAAATTAATAAAATTCATTTAAAATATGAATCTTATTTTTAAAATTTATTCTACTATAGTCACAGTATTCCAACTCCCGGGGTGTATATAGTACAGGGAAACCCTAATTTGTATTTTATATAAAGAAACATGCTCCCTTAACCTAATGTCACTCCTTTGATGGCATCAAAGTTAGTTAGTTTGTGCCACCAGATGATCACCTTCTCCTGGCTCCAGGTTACATCCAAGGGAAGACTGTACTAAAGCCTAACTTAATATATAAATATAAAAGTTCTGAATTATTTAATTTTTTGTTTATTTTTGAGAGAGGGAGAGTGTGACAGAGAGGAGAAAGAGAGAGTGAGCATGAGTGGGGGAGGGGCAGAAAGAGGAATAGAGGATTCAAAGCAGGCTCTGTGCTGACAGCAGAGAGACCCATGTGAGGCTTGAAGCTGAGAACGTGGGAGATCGTGACCTGAGCTATAGTCAGACATCTAACCAGCTGAGTCACCCAGGTGCCTCTACATTTTTTGAAAAGTCCCAAGATACCCATTCAAAAATATTTCAACTTTAGGGATCCTCAAAGAAATGTACCGAGCTGTCTTTCTTAGCACTTCACAGTTGAGAGTGGTCTAAGGACAGATTTTCAAGTGGTGGAGAGAAGTAGCGTATGTAACACTTATGTCTGGACTCCCAATGCTTTAGAAAAGAAGCATATATATCTGAAAAATTAAAGTTATTCTGTGATAGTGTGAAAATTGCAAACATTTTTCAGGATAGAAAATAAAACATATTTAGTGTTTATGCCAAGTAATCTGCCCCCTCTTCTTACACACTCAAGTACATTCAAGTGTGGGAAATTCTGAGTATGTTTGTTTTAGTTCATATCATCAGTTAAAATTACCTAATATTATACCTTTTATCAGCCTGCTACTCTGTATTCTCCCAGAAAGGGATATCTTTGCATCCTTTAGCACAGTGAGTGGAATTCAGTGCAGGTGGGATAAACATTATTCTGTGAAGCATTTTAAATTACCCAAGGCTTTGATTTTTTCCCTATTATCTTATGCTCAGAGTAAATACAGAATTTTGTACAAAAAGCTAAGATTGATATAAGTATAGGATTTTTGGTATTTTAGTGTGTGTGTTTACATTAACTAATGTAAATGTAATAGTTATAGTAAAGAGCTAAGTCTTACACATCAAGTCAGTAAACATAAGCAAAATTAAATCCACTTGATTATGTTAGGTGAAATTGATTTTCAAATACAAATTGTAACTTTACGTGCCACTTCTATTATTAAGAAATTTATTCAACCGTAGTATATTTTGGGGCACCTGGGTGGCTCAATAGGTTGAGCTTCTGACTCTTGATTTCAGCTTAGGTGATTCCAGGGGTCATGGGATTGAGCACCAAAGTGGGGCTCTGTATTGAGCATGGACCCTACTTACTATTCTCTCCCTTCTTCACTCTCTGTCTCTCTCCCCTGCTCACATCCTCTCTAAAAAATAAAAAAATAATAATTAAAAATAAAAAAACAGTAGTGTATTCATTTCTGAATATGGAAACCCAGAGAGAACGTGACCCTTCTGACACCTTACCAGCCCAGTGATGCTGATTGCAGACTTCTAGCTTCCAGAACTGTCAGAAGTTGCCTTACTTTGCAATGGATCTGTGAGTGACTTGGAGGATACTTGCAGTCTGCACCGTGATCAGCCAGGGAACAGTCGTCCATAAGTACATACTCTGGCTAGGTGCCCAACCTACCAGACCTGCAGGGATGAATGTGCTTTTAGCTGAGTGATTTTGACTGTGCTCCATTGTTCTCCTTGTTAAACTTCAGTGCGTTGACAATTTTGTCAATTGCTTCAGGTTTCACAGAGCCAATGGCCTTGCTCAACACTAAGAACTGTATTGTTTTCAACATGTTAAGGCATGAACTCCTTCCTCTCTGCTGGGTTCCAAATAAAGTCAATACTCTTAGGCAGAGCTATGGAGGTACTAGCCCTCCCATTTGCTGCTCCTCCGGGACAGAACCTCTCTGCTACTGCAGCAGAGGAATGGGAAGGCACAGCAAACTGTTAATCCTGCAGTGATTCCTCTGCCACGCTGGCCGGAACTAAGCATAAAGATGGCAGCCCATCATGTCATCTCTCACTTGTAAGCACAGAGCCTCTATCCTAAAAGGAGGTGCCTGCTAATTGGCTATTGGAGTCCCAGATATTTTCTGCCTGCCACTCCTGAGTTAGAGCCTAAAGCCTATGAGTAGAAGCTGGATGGGGAAAGAAGCCCCAGTAGTTTTGCTTTGTCTTCCCAAAGTAGAGCCCCCACAACACAGATTCTTGCGGATGAAGTGAAAGACATTTGTGACCTGCTCCTCTTAGTGTGAAATTACAATTCTGTGGCTTGGAACTGGGGAAACGGAATTTCTGTCTTCTTGCCCACATAAGCTTAGAGTAGAATTCCTGTAACACAGAGAGCTAGGTTGGAGATGCGAGCAGGTCTAGCTCAAACGTGGTAAACTAAGAGTTAGTAGATTTCCTTGAAAAAAAAAAATGCTTTTGTCTTGCTGTATGTCCTAGACCAATTTCCAGTAACTTTTAAATAATTTTATTTTATAATTTTCACCCACTAAATGTTGTTTGGCTGGAGAGTTTCAACTGAACTCTTCTCTCAGACATTCTGGACTTTCCACTCTTTTCTTTCATTCTTGATACTGATAATTGTCTTCCCCAAATCCCTTCTCTTGAAAACAGTCTTTTTAAAGGGTTGTCAACGTTACTAATATTTAAAAAAAATCAATTTTGTTTTCTTGTTGCTTTTTCTTAGTGATTTTTTTGTATTTCACTCATTTTCACTTTCTTTATAATTTTTAAAAATTCTATTTACAGAGATATTTGCCAGTTTTTTTTACTTTATGTGTGTATATACTTGGATTTATATTTTTTATTATTTTATTTTATTTTTGTTGCTGATTTTCAGTTCAATGTCACTTGAGTAAAAATTGTGTTCTGTGTAATTTCAGGCTGTTGAATTTTCTTGTGATATGTTTTATGATCTTGTGTGTAGACGATTCAGGTGACTGTTACATGTTCAACTGATAAGAATATATATTCTGAATTTGTTTCTTATAGAGTTCTAGACATGTCACTTAGGTCATGTATTGGATGATATTGTTGTTAAAATCTTCTGTGTCCTTACAATTTGCCTCATCAATTAATGATGGAGATTGCTAAAATTCCTGGCTATAGTTGTGACTTTTCCTTTTTCTCCCTTTGGTTATATAAATTTGTTGCATGTATTTTTAAAGATCTAAATTGACTAATTGCTTCAGTCATGCATTTAAAATTGTTTAGTCTTCTCGATGAACTAACCACTTTTTTATTATTATGAAATATCTCTATTGGGAAAATTTTTCACCTTATGTCCTTCTTTTTAGCCATATAGCACATCCGTTGAGTCAGAAAGATATATTTTTTCAAATTTTTACTTTGTTTCTATTACTGTGCTTTTGCAGACAGTATATAATGAGTTTGCCTTTTATTTATTTATTTTTCCATAGACAACCCCTTCCTTTCACTTACAGTGTATATTCTACTTATATATAATGTGATTATAACTACAGTATAGTTTATGTGTGCCATTATATGTCTTTTCTTCCATTTATTAAAATACACTTCTAATCATTTTTCATCCTTGTCTACTTTTGGGTAAAGTAAATATCTGTGTGTGTGTTTGTATGTGTATCTATGTGTGTGTTTTACACCTAGAAAGAGGCTCTGACCCATTCAATTAAATTAGAGATTCAGCTTGTAGATAAAATTAGTTGCAAATTTAGAAAACTCAGGTCACCTCTGATTTGTCTTTCTTCTTTGGCCATGTCCCTCCTGGTCTTTTGACTGGGTGTTTGGCAAATTTATTTCTCTCCTGTGTTCTCCAAGCCTTGGATATAACTTTGTTCTTTGGATATTTATATCATAGTTCTCTTAGCTTTTTATACAGTAGCTCCTATCCTTGTAGCTTAAAAATCTAGAAAATATGTTGTGCTGGACACAAGCTGTACCTTTCAGAGAGGTGTCTTCTTTTTGCTTATGAGAATGTTTTCATTTAGTATTATATGTAGTAAAAGTAAACTATAGATACGTAATTTTTTACATAATTGCTCTTTGCAAAAGTATATTATTTTCAGTGGGTCTTTGTCTTCTGGGCTCTATTAGGTTATTATGGATTCCACTCTGCCTTTTTAGACTGAGCTTAGTAACCTTGCATTTTGCATTAAGTTTAAGCAACTTAGCAAATTGAAGGAAACTGGCAGAGTTTGGGGCTTCTCTAATTTCCAGTCTGTCATGACACTTCTTCAAGGTAACCAAGATCTTCACGGGTTTCTCTTTCTCCTCTTTGAGAACAGCTGTGTGAGTTATGCTTGATTCTCAGTCTGTGTCTTGAATGAAAAATGCCTTCAGAAGTGTAAAATTTCCCAAGATCACCTTGGGATGTCCCTCTATCCTCCATTTCTAATTTATCAAGTCTTCCCTGTTTGTTTAAAAATCTTTTAACTTATTATTTTTTTGTGCTTTTTTTTCCTATTTAGTGCAGTGGGAACACTGGACCACCATGCTGTACTGTACTCTACCTAAAGAGAGCTGACATCTAGAAATATGATTATTAATTGCCCAGGGGGGTGTGGATAGCTTAAATTCTAACCTGAGATCATTGTATGACCTTCAAAATATAAATTTAAGTTCACCATGCTCCAAAATATACCTGCTTGTGAATTAGCTAGATTTACCTTACAGAATTCCTGTTTTCCTTTCATTTTTAACCATGTAAATCTTCTTATTTCATGGTTATTTTAGCAATGCCCTTTAAAATCGGGGGCTTTTTTTGTAATCGATTCTTTTTTTTTTTTTTTTTTTACAAATAGTTTATTGTCAAGTTGGTTTCCATATAACACCCAGTGCTCATCCCCACAAGTGCCCTCCTCCATGCCCATCTACCCCCTCAGCCCCCACACCCATGAACCCTCAGTTTGTTCTCACCATTCAAGAGTCCCTCATGGTTTGCCTCTCTCCATTTTCCCCATCATTTCCCCCTTTCTTCTCCCCCATGGTGCTCCATTAAGTTCCTCCTAATCCTCTGTTAAGTTCCTCCTAATCCTCCTATATATGTGCAAACATATGATATTTGTCCTTTTCTGCCTTACTTATGTCACTAAGCATACCACCCTCAAGGTCCATCCATGTTGCTACACATGGCCAGATTTCATTCTTTCTCATTGCCATGTAGTATTCCGTCGTATAGATAAACCACATCTTCTTGGTCCATTCGTCCAAAAATGATGGACACTTAGGCTCTTTCCATGTTTTGGCTATTGTGGAGAGTGCTGCTATGAACATTGGGGTACATGTGCCCCTATGCATCAGCACTCCTGTATCCCTTGGGTAAATTCCTAGCAGTGCTATTGCTGCGTCATAGGGGAGTTCAATGTTAATTTTTTGAGGAACCTCCACACTGTTTTCCAGAGGGGATGTACCAGCTTACATTCCCACCAACAGTGTAGGAGGGTGCCCGTTTCTCCACATCCTCGCCAGCATCTAAAGTTCTCTGATTTGCTCATTTTAGCCACTCTGACTGACATGAGGTGGTATCTCATTGTGGTTTTGATTAAAATCAGTTTTTAATATTTCTTCTTTTTGTTTTTAAAGTAATCAGTTCAAGTAACTGATGGAAAAAACAATGGCAGGAAATATTGGATCTTTCCTAATAATTGCCAGAATACTAGTTCTGTGCTGGGGCCCCTAAAGATGAGATAAACTTAAGTATATTGAAAAGGGAAAAGGATTTTAAAATTATATGTTACCAAAACCTAAGCAAGGGAAACAGAACAAAATATCTGTAATAAATTCTTAAAAATTATACCATGGAGTTTTTACATTATTAAATGAATATAATAAAAATAAAGCTATTTTTTCTTTTTTACGTTTTTATTTAAATTCCAGTTAGCTAACATACAGTGTAATATTAGTTTCAGATATAGAATTTAGTGATTCATCACTTATATACAATACCCAGTGCTTATCACAAGTGTCTTCCTTAGAATCCATTATCCACTAACCCATCCCCTCACCCATTTCCCCTCTAGGAACCTTCAGTTTGTTCTCTATAGTTTAAGAGTCTGTTTTATGGTTTGCCGCTCTTTTTTCCCCCCTATATTCATCTGTTGTGTTTCTTAAATTCCATCTTTGAATGAAATCATATGGTATTTGTTGTTTTCTGACATATTTCACTTAGCATAATATTCTCTAACTTTATCCACGTTGTTGTAAATGGCAAGATTTCATTCTTTATTGATGGCTTAGTAATATTCCATTGTGTGTGTGTGTGTGTGTGTGCATATGTGTGTGTGTGTGTGTGTGTAGCACTTCCTTATACATTCATTAGTCAATAGATATTTGGTCTCTTTCCAGAATTTAGCTATTATTGATAATGCTGCTATAAATATCGGGGTACATATATCCCTTCAAATCAATATTTTTGTATCCTTTGGGTAAGTATCTAAGAGTGCAATTGCTAGATCATAAGGTAGCTCTATTTTTTAACTTTTGAGGAAGCTCCAATAGTGTTTTCCACTGTGGCTGCAGCAGTTTACATTCCCACCAATAGTGTAAGAGAGTTTCCCTTTCTCTGCATCCTCACCAAACTCCATTGTTTCCTGTGTTGTTCATTTTAGCCATTCTGACAAGTGTGAGGTGATATCTCATTGTATTTTGATTTGTATTTCCCTGATGATGAATGATGTTGAGCATCTTTCCATGTGTCTGTTAGCCATCTGGATGCCTTCTTTGGAAAAATGTCTATTCATGACTTCTACCCATTTTTCAACTAGATTATTTGGTTTGTTTGGGTGTTGAGTTTGATATGTTCTTTATAGATTTTAAATACTAAACCTTTACCTGATATGTCATTTGTAAATATCTTCTTCCATTCTTTTGGTTGCCTTTTAGTTTTGTTGATTGCTTTCTTTTCTGTGAAGAAGCCTTTTTATCTTGATGAAGTCCCAAGAGTACATTTGCTTTAGTTTCCTTTGCCTCTGCTGATGTGTCTAGTAAAAAGCTGCTTTGGCCGAGGTCAAAGAGGTTGCTGCCTCTGTTCTCTTTTAGGATTTTGATGGTCTTCTATCTCACATTTAGGTCTTTCATCCATTTTGAATTTATTTTAGTGTATGGTGTAAGAAGGTGGTCCGTTTCATTTTTTCTTTGTGTTGCTGTCTAGTTTTCCCCACACCATTTGTTAAAGAGACTGTCTTTTTTCACTGGATATTTGTTCCTGCTTTGTCAAAGATTAGTTGACCATATAGTTGGGGGTCCATTTCTGGGTTTTCTATTTTGTTCCACTGATCTATGTGTCTGCTTTGGTGAAAAGAAAGCTATTTTTGAGTTTCTATGTTTTGTAGATAACATTTCATTAGTCTATTTCTTCTAAAATGGCTCATTTAGAGTTTTGGAATTATATATATCATAGAAGAGTTCCATAATCTTACTACTTTATGATTATGTATAAAACTTTTGCTCTTTATGAGGATTATTTTCTATTCCTCATCTATGGCATAATCTATCTATATCTGTAACATATAAAGGTCTTTTTAGGATTTCTCTGAGCAAAACACCATATTTCTCACATGAAATTTTGTACATAAATCAAATGTATGAAAACATTAATTATGTTTTTGAGGTTAATTTACTATATAACATTTACTTTTTTATAAAGTTATTAGAGAGTAATGGATGTAACACTTCAAACTCTACCAGATACTTAAAATCTGAACTATTAATTTATGTGATTTAAGTTCCTATAAATACTTAAAATACAGTTATGCTTTTCAAATGTTCAAATAAAGTAAATTAGGTGAATCACTTGAATATATGTTCATATTTAGTACATCAAAACATTTAAATAACTATATACAATAAAAGAAAAAAATGAAGCATAACATTCAATCTTCACCTATTCTGCTATATAATTTACAGTAAGTTATATACTCCATTTAGCTCTTTTTATATAGGCCAAAAAAACATTGAAAATATCCAGGCCATTTAGTCATCTCTGTAGTGCAGTAGGCATTGCTGATTGATCCATTGACACATGTGAAAGAAATATAGCTACATATTTATTTTTCATTTATAATTTTTAATTTGTTTTGTAATTATTTTATGATGTGCATTATATCTAAATATCATCTTAGGGGCACCTGACTCTTGATTTTTGCTCAGGTCATGATCTGACTGCTCATTTGTTCAAGTCCCATGTGAGGCTATGCACTGACAGAATGAAGCCTGCTTAGGAATCCCTCTCTTCCTCTCTCTAGCCACTCTCCCATTCACTCACTCTCTTTCTCTCTCAAGATAAATAAATAAGGATTTAAAATAAATAAATAAATATTATTTTAGAAAACAGAAATATATAAGTGAGATATAAGAATCTTCTGTATAGAAATCTGTGATTCTCAAAAATGTATTGATATGAATATATAAAAACTTAAGTCATTACTCTTAGTTTTCTCTTGACAGTTATATTATGAAAAAGACTATTTGGCCAAATACGATACAAAGTGTCCTTCAGAATTCAGAGTTTGCATCATTCTTTGCAAATATTTTCATTTAACGAGTATCATTAAATCTCTTTAAATTTGCACATTGTAAGGCCCTTGACAAGCCAAATTAAATTGTTTCCATAAAAACAACAGCCAGCGGTATACACTGTGGTTAAATATAGAGTTTCTTTATTTTTATCCCATATTTTTCAGGTAATTATTTTAAATGGTGTCACATTGTATGATTCTCACAAATACCTTATGAAAAAGTATTGTTTATAACATATAGACCAGGAAATGACTGAAAGAGATTAAAGAGTTTTCCAAGGTTACATTGATACCAAATCTCGGATGCAGGCATTAAACCACCTAGGATTGTTTACACAGTCTTACATTGTGTTCCAGTATATTTAAATTAAAAAAAAAAATTGAGTTACCTTTATTTTTACTGCTTTAGAGTCACCGTGAATAGAGTACCTGCTAATGACAGTTTGTGACAAAAACTATCATGTAGTCATCCACATCAATCTGAAAACAAAACGTGGAAAAGAAAAAGAGAAAACAACCCTTCCAATCAGAGCAATACTTACTGTTACCTAATGTTAACTGCTCCTTCCACATTTCCATCTGGAAAATTATGGTATTTGTAAGACTGTTTGTCTTTGGCTCTTTTATTTCAGGAGATGTGGGGAGAGATAAACTATTTATTTTCATCCATTTACAGTAGACAATTCATTTTAAGGATCATTTCTGGGAAGATTATTGTAATTCTAATTAAATAGCTTGTCAGGGAAGCATTTGCCTTAACAGATCTGTTGTCATCATGATATCAGCCAGACATAAAACTGACATGCTGATATATCTGCCCTGCATTTTTACCACTGCTACGTTTATTTCTTTATTTGTTTAATATCCAGTTTGTAATTTTAAGAGAGAACAATGATATCAAAGAAATACCTTTACTATTAAAGTAATTATGCTATATTTGAATTATCAGAAACCTAGAAAAATAAGTAATGATATTTAAAGATGATTACAAGTTAAATCAAGATCTGATTAGGGGCACCTGGGTGGCTCAGTCGGTTAAAGCCTCTGACTTTGGCTCAGGTCATGATCTCACAGCTTGTGGGTTCCAGCCCCATGTCTGGCTCTGTGCTGATAGCTCGGAGTCTGGATCCTGCTTCGGATTCTGTTTCCCACTCTCTGTTCCTCCCCCACTCACACTCTGTCTCTCTGTCTCTTGAAAATAAGTAAACATTAAAAAAAAGATCTGATTAAAAGGCCAGGCTTCTTATATATAATAACCAACAGTTTTGGTGTTAATATGTTTAATTAAAAGAATCTAATTTATTCCACATATCCTTATCATTATTCAAATAGGTAATATACAGAATGTTTGATTCTTATCTTCTAAAGAAGTTGATTTATTACCTTAATTTTTCTCCCTTTTCTCCCCAAACCTCCCTAGTAAGATTTGAAGGAACCCATGAATATTATGGAAGTCTGGTGTAAACCATTCTTGTTTTTTATCAAAAGCCAGAAACATTGGTAGGTAATACAAAACTGAAACAAAACACAATAAAACTCATGTGTAGAACAGAAATTCCAATTTTAGTACTGATATTTTCTGAACTAGAAAACACGGCTAATGGTTTTTCTATAGCTAAAACTTCAGAATTCATATTCAATGTCAAACTGTCCAAGGCTACCAGATCATTTCTGAAAATGGAGCCTACCCATTGCACAAAGGAACAAGATAATAGAATGTGTGTTTACTGCAACAGTGTGATTTCTGAAGAGAAAAAGGAAGGAGCTAAAATGAAAATATCCCAAATTTATGGTCCTCAAATATAATTAGCAGAATATTCTGTTCTTTATTATGAAACTTGCTCTCAACAGAAAGAAATATTGAAATGGGTGGTAGTACTATCCCCAACAAATACCTAATGTTTTTGTAATGTTAAATTTGTTTTATTTATTAAAAATTTAATGTTTATTTATTTTTGAGAGACAGAGTGCAAGCAGTGGAGGGCAGAGAAGGAGGGAGACACAGAATCCAAAGCAGGTTCCAGGCTCTGAGCTGTCTGCACAGAGTCCAACATGAGTCTTGAACTCAGGAACCAATGATATCATGACCTGAGGCAAAGTAGGACACTGAATGGTCTGAGCCACCCAGGGCCCCTGTAATGACAAATTCTTTTTTTTTTTTTTTTTTAATGTTTATTTGTTTTTGAGAGACAGAGCATAAGCGGGAGAGGGTCAGAGACAGAGGGAGACACACAATCTGAAGCAGGCTCCAGGCTCTGAGCTGTCAGTGCAGAGCCTGACACAGAGCTTGGACTCACAAACCATGAGATATGACATAAGCTGAAGCAGGATGTCATTCTTTCTCTTTCCCATTCTCTCCATCAATCTTCAGTGGCAACTGCTATCAAGTTTTGTGCCCATAATTCTAAAAGTTTTGATTATATTTGAGGGATAATTTTTCAGACATACCCTTTATATTGTTTATACTGTCCTGTGTCATCTTTATTCTTTCTCCGCCATAGGGTAGAATATGAGTAGTCTGGCTCAGGACTGACTCATATGGGCCCTGGGATTGGTGGCATAAACTTTGATAAATTCTTAGATGAGACAAAGATTGAGAGTTGGGAACAAGTTATGGAATCTTACTCATAGCCAGTGAGTGTTCTAATATATTGACCTGCATAGCACAAGGGCAACGTGATCACAGAGGAAGGATGATGTTATTTAAAAAACACCATTATTTTAGACTGCCTTACTCTTACCTCTTATAACTCTACCTTCTTAACTCTTATAGAAGGCCCAGCTGTGTCTGAAATCAACTATTCCTCTTTCTTACAACTTGAGGAGCAATTTATAATTGTAACTATGCAATAGATAAAGAACTGAAAACCAGATGAAGTGGATGAAATAAACAAAAATAACTATTTTCAGTGTATCACATAATATTAAAAAATGTGACCATTAATTAGCTACAAACTAAAATTCAATAAATGTAAAGAAGCTCAGACCAGGACTCCTGATCATAATATAATAATTAGAAAACCAATAACAGAGAATAATTGTAAATATTTATTATATCCAAAAATAAAAAATGTGACATAGGCATCCCTGTGCGTGACTTTTTTCCTTTATGAAGCCTTTGAGAATCTGTTTCCTTGCCCTTTCCATTTTCCAGGAGTTGACTACATACCTTGGCTTTAGCTCCCTTTTTCCATCTTCAGAGTCAACACCCACTGATCGGCTCTTCAAATCATACCCTTTAACCCACTCTTCTGACTCTCTTTCACTGCTAAGGATTCATGTGATTATATTGTAGCCATCTGGGTAACCCAGACTAATCTCCCCATCTCAAAGTCATTAACTTCAATTTTGTGTGCAGATTCCTTTGCCATGTAAGGTAACATTTCATTGAGAATACAGAGATTAGATGAGGATGTGGACATATTTGAGGAATCATTAGTCTGCCTACAACAACCAGTAAACACGAGAAATGAAACTACTTGATGAAAAACACAACCCCTTAAACTAGAAAAGAACAAAGAAATACAAACAACAACTTTAAAACATAAGTGCAAAAATTAGTGCAATAAAGATAATTGTAGAGACTAAACAATCTAACTTTATATGTGGTATGATATATCATATATTATAGCAAAAACAGCAAAGATACACAGAAACTCAAATGTAGAATGATATAGTGGGGAAAAGCTAACAGAATAGTTTAAAGTAACTATTATTTGTGAAATGGATCAATAAATCTCAAGATGTGAGACAATATTGGACGTATTTCCAGAAAATGACCAAATACAAAATTAATATGGGTGAATTTAAGAAATAAATTGTATAGAAAGAGATAATTTAGAATCAAAACCATTGCATACCCTTAAACCCTAGGCACTGATGGCCTTACAGCAGAGTTGTCACATTTTCTTGAAAAAAAAAACAAAAAAAACCCAGCCTTAACCATATATGTGTTTTCCCAGAATGGAAAAAGTGGAAAGCTAATGTGCTCACTGTATTAGGTTACAATTGTACCATTAACTAAAATATAACATAATTAGAGCTTACTGCAGGGATGACCAAAGTGGGATTGTCACTATCACCAGCATCACCACCATGATCGTTATGTTACAGTGCAGTGTGAGGTTCTCTGATCAATGTAATATGACAAAGAAATTAATTAAATGGATCATGTAAATAAATAAATGAAACAGATAACATTTATTATTTGTAGATATTGTATTCTTAGAAGATAGGAAACTGATAAATTAATAGACAGATCCTAGCTTCAGTCTTCAAAGAAAAAATCAGGGGAGAACCTGAGAGGTATAGGAAAATGGAAGAAGAAGCAAATGTGTTATTTTCCTGAGAAGACAGAGAGGTAATATAAGTTGTAGAAGGAGGACTTTATTTATTTCTTTAACATTTTATTTGTTAAGTAATCCCTACACCTAATGTGGGGCTCAAACTCATCACCTTGAGATCAAGAGTTGCTCGTTCTTCTGAATAAGCCAGTCAGGCACCCCTAGAAGGTAGACTTTTGGAAGAGAAGTGCTACCTCACCCACATTTACAATGGAGGACAGTAAATGCTCAGCATACACATGGAAGTGGGGAGTTGAGAAAAACATGATGTTGTAATTGCAACAGTTTTTCTTTTTTCTTTTTTTTTCCCCTGAGGAGAAAAATGTTAAGACTTATAGATGAGGGTCAAATCTAGGAAGCTAGTGGGAATAGACTTCAAAGGTTTTTGGAGAGAGTGAAAGTGAGTCGAAGAGAAAAACATTGTAAGATTGCAATGTTGACATTAAGGTTGGTGTTGGTGTCTGGAAATTTTTGTGAAATGAATATATTACTTGTGTGATTATTCCTAACTGCTGATGCTAACCAACAGGGAATAGATTATATGTATTTAAAGATTGGCTGAAGAAACATAAAAGAGGCTAAAAGACAAATTAATTTGGTGGTTTGACAAGGAGTTATTTTAAAAAGTGTCTCAAGAAATCTAAGCTGGATATAGATGAAAAAGATCAGGATAAATGGGAAAAAACACAACATTATACCTAGGCATGTCACTTCCAAACTAGAAAATCAAAGATAAAGAAAAAAAATCTTGAAAGAAACCAGAGGGAAAAACATCTTTTTATTTTTTTTATATATTTTTTATTTTTTAATTTATTCTTAGGAGAGAGAGAGAGACAGTGTGAGCAGGGGAGGGTCAGAGAGAGAGGGAGTCACAGACTGAAACAGGCTCCAGGCTCTGAGCTGGCAGTCAGCGCAGAGCCCGACGCGGGGCTCGAACCCACGAACCGCGAGATCATGACCTAAGCGAAAGTCGGACACTTAACTGACTAAGCCACCCAGGCGCTCCAGGAAAAACATCTTTATAAAGGGGAACAAAGATAAGAATTATATCCAATGTCTCCTCAAAAATCATGCAAGCAAGAACAGAGTGAAGTGAAATATTTATAGTGCTGAGAGGAAACCCCCCCCCCAAAAAATATAACCTTAGAATTCTGTACCCTGCAAAATTATCCTTCAAAAGTGAAAGATATATAGGCTTTGTCAGACCAATAAAATCTGAAATTTGTTGTCAATAGACCTGCCTTGCAAGAAATGTTAAAAGAAGTTTTATGGAGAGAAGAAAAATATAAGCCAGAAACTTTAATCTACCTAAAGGAGAAACATCAAAGAAAAATTAACTGAAGGTAGGATAAAAACTTATTTTTATTATTTTTGATTATTCTAACATGACAGTTTACTCAAAATGATAACATTAACAATGTATTAGACTATGCTCACCTATATATGACACACATAGTTGTACATACATATGTTTATGTATATTTATTTAATCTTGACTTACATGCATATGTATGGTATATACATAGATATGCTTATGTATATTTCTATACAGTGAAATGAATAAAAGCAGTGATATAAGGTATTGAATGGATGAACCAAGATCACTTTGTTGTAGGGAATTAGGATTATTTTGTTATTGTGAAGCTTCATGGGGAAAACAAATAAGTGAAAAGCCTGGAGGTTCTGATCACTTTCATTAAAAGGATTTAGTGTGAGTAATTTAGTAGGAAACTGGAAGAAGTAAAAAGTTGTGTTTAGAACATCAGTGGTAAAACCTTAATAATCTGAACTCAATAATGTTCTGAAAAAATATAAATCTCAAACAAGAATTTTAAGTGTATGCCAGTTATTCGGATAGAAGTTGTTATGGCCTATAGAAGTTGTTATGGCCTGTTGTACACAACATAGATCAACTGAGATCATGAAGCATCTAAGCATAATGACTATTAACAAGATAATGAACCTTTATCTTTTAAAAGACCCATGAACAGGAAAACATAATAACAAGGTGAAATAATTTCAAATCAGTTGTGAAGAATGAAAAAATTACAGTATATTTCAATGAAAGTGAATTGCCTCAGGTATGACTTTTTATATGTCTTGATACATGCTAAATTGAAAATCCTCTGACTGTATTAAATGCTATTTCTGAGAATAAAAGATATGCATATGTTCTTCATATAACTTCATAGAAATAATAATAGTAATATGGTCATTTCACATTTCTAGAGGATATACCTCCCCAAAGACCTCTATTTTGTATGTCATACATTAAAATGTGCTTTTGCTAAGTGATTAGATGTGATCTGAGTTGCTGTATCAGAGCCAATGCAAGCTACCGTAATTTTAAGGGAGAAGCTCACATTAAGATATTATAGCCCCTATAAAACACATTTCTATTCCTATTCTTTTCACTAAAACACAATATCTGAAAAAATGTAGAACGATTTAAAGATTTTCAACATATTCTTTGAGGGACATATCTTGTCCAGTAACATGATAGTAACATTTTATGTTGATTATCTTAAAAAATCTGAATTGAGGGGCACCTGGGTGGCTTAGTCAGTTAAGCGTCCGACTTTCACTTAGGTCATGATCTCGCGGTTCGTGGGTTCGAGCCCCGCGTCGGGCTCTGTGTTGACTGCCAGCTCAGAGCCTGGAGCCTATTTCAGAGTCTGTGTCTCTCTCTCTCTCTGACCCTCCCCTGCTCACACTGTCTCTCTCCCTCTCTCCTAGAAATAAATAAAAATATTTTTTAAAAAATCTGAATGAAGTATTTACTTACTTTTTAACCAACTGAGCCACCCAGGCACCCCCCAAGTATTTACTTACTTTTTAAAGGATGCAGAATTTCCCCATAGGTTCAGTTTCTTTCTTTTTTTTTTTTAGCTACTGTAATCAAATACACTTGTTTTCTGATTTCCCCCTTCCCTTTATATATTATTACAAGAACATAGTCATGTTAATTTTTGGAATCTGTGTCTCCCTTTCTCTCTGACCCTCCCCTGCTCACACTGTCTCTCTCCCTCTCTCCTAGAAATAAATAAAAATATTTTTTAAAAAATCTGAATGAAGTATTTACTTACTTTTTAACCAACTGAGCCACCCAGGCACCCCCCAAGTATTTACTTACTTTTTAAAGGATGCAGAATTTCCCCATAGGTTCAGTTTCTTTCTTTTTTTTTTTTAGCTACTGTAATCAAATACACTTGTTTTCTGATTTCCCCCTTCCCTTTATATATTATTATAAGAACATAGTCATGTTAATTTTTGGTACACAACTTGCTTCTTTATATATAAGCAATTTACCTGGTGGTGCAAATTTTAATTATCTGCTGGAAAATGTCTTGCATATTTTCATTCAAATGAAAAAGAAGTACCTCCAAGCAGACCTTACAAAAAAGTCTTAAGAGCGCCTGATGATCCTTGTTTCGATAGCTGTTCACATTCACTTTCACCTTCACATTTAAGGAATACTCAAAATCTGTTTACTTTCTCATGATATATGTTATAAAATTTCATGGGGAAAATGGGTAATTTTCTCTTCTAGTTAAGCTCTGAAATAACTAACAGAATTAAGGGAGATATTTTCTAAAATAGGTTTCTTGGTACAACCACCTTAACTTATCAAATTGATCATGGTTATTACTAGATTCCTAATAAAGGGCTAATGGATTCATTTATTATTTTCTGTAGGACAAACACAAAGAGACAGATCAAAGTCTTGCCCACCCTCACCTAGATCTCTAAGTTTCCACCAAGCAAGGCATTCCCATAATTCATGTGTTTTCCCTTAAGATTAATACGGGTATTAATTGATGAAATGGAAACATTACCACTGCTCTACAGTGGCTTGAATGTAGGTGGGAAATTGAAAATGCTATTTCCCTTCACAGAAGACAGTCATTGAGTTAAGTTAATTGTCCCCATACCCTCTAAACTAGCTGAACAAATACATGAACAGGAAATAATTCTTTTATGATTTTTTTTGCCCCTTTATTAGGAGAGCGGATTGCTCTACACTGAATTCCATGCATGCACTGTTTATGGCCTACATCTTTTCCTTTTGTTCAGTAACACAATCTATGTCTTTGGAAGTAGCAATAAGCCAGGTTCAAACGAAACAAAACAAAATAACAGAGAAGTAAAAACATATGTAATTTGTTTTATTTTTCTTTTCAATGGTTTTATGGATTAGCGATGAGAATTGAGTTGCATTTCAGTGGAAATTTGTCACTAGAGTGAGAAAAAGAGTAAAGATAGAAAGAAGACAATTGAAAACATAGATTTGAAAGAGAAAGAATTGTGGGATGACTTCGTTTCTTTCTTAGTGGCGTTTTGGAACCAGGCTTCTCTTTGTAAGTTTCCTTATGGTAGCAGAACATGACCCAGGGCTTGGGGGAAAAAATTCTTTCCTCTTTTTAGGGTCTCAGTATTTTCTTCCAGGAATAATGTTTTACTGTGCTTGAAGCGGTTGGAAAGAAGGGAAGAGGTGCTCATGGTAAGAAAGGAGAATAAAAGTGAGGCTGGGACATATTCTGAAATGGGATAGTAAGATAGATTGTGCTTATAATGTATTTTTAAAAACAAACAAACAATATCCATGCTGGGAGAAGAAGAATTTGGAGAGCCTCAGTGTCATTTTATCATGAAGCTAGAGATGGGTAATAATTAACAGATTATTTGAAAGAGTAATAAGATAGAAGTAACCTAAATATACTGTTGTGACAAAAATACCAGCAACATTCTTTTTTTTCTTGGCCATGATGATAGTAGCTTCAGTATCAAGACATGCCCAAGACCTGGCAGGAGGCATGATGTTCTTCCACTTCCTAAGAACAAATTTGGGCCCAATGGTGGCCAGTTAAAAAATAGCAAATATTCTAGTGGACTTAAGGATTCATGACATATTAGAGAGTAGGGGAGAAGATGAAAAGAACTCCTGCTCACCTGGACAAGTGGGATTTGGAATGAGTATACTGCAGACTGGTCATGCAGAAGGCAAGCCAACAAAGTTCAAAACAATGTATATACATTAAAATTTTAACCAGCTGCTTAAATGACCTGCCAAGAAATGGCAGGAAAAAAGAATTGGCTAAGAAAATACCTCTCTTCTCCTTAGAAGTAGAGAGCAGACTGCTGTCAGCCATGAAGTGGACATCGTCTAATCTGTTGAGATCCTGTGTCAAGCAGAAGGGTGGAGGAAAACTGAGTTCTGCTCTCTGCTTCAGCAAGGACATCCTTCCTCTTCTCCTGCCCTTCGACATCAATTCTCCTTGTTCTTGGGCCTTAGAGCTCAAACACAGACTAATACAACTGCCCTCAGTTCTTAGACTTTATGACTCAGACTGGGACTTACACACGGGTTCCCCTGGTCCTCAGGCTTTTGGGTTTGGACTGAGTCTCCAGTTTGCAGAATACAGATCATGACACTTCTCAGCCTCCATTATTGTGTGAGCTAGTCTTTCATAGTAAATCTCTGTTTATCTATCTTTCCATCATCTATCTATCTATGTATCTATGTACCTATGTATCTATGTATCTATCTATCTATCATCTATCACTTATCTATCATCTATCTATCATCCATCATCTATCTGTCTGTCTATTCTATACATTCTACTGGTTCTGTTTCTCTGGGGAATCCTGGATAATATAGATATAAAGTAAATCTGTATTAAGTGTTATTAACCTGGATGTTGGTTAAATGACATATCCATTTCTATGAACATGCTAGCCAATAAAATTATTTAAAACCTAGTTTATTTATTTATTTTTTAAAATATTTATTTATTATTGAGAGATAGAGACAGAGCATGAGCTGGGTAGGGGGAGAGAGAGAGGCGGAAACACAAAATCCGAAACAGGCTCCAGGCTCTGAGCTGTCAGCACAGAGCCCGGCGTGGGGCTCGAACCCACGAACCGCGAGATCATGACCTGGGCGGAGGTCGGAAGCTCAACCGACTGAGCCACCCAGGCGCCCCTAAAACCTAATTTAGAAATATGGAAGGGAGACCTTTCAAGTAAAAGAATCTTTCAAATGTGATTGAGCAAGTAGTTTCTAATCGATTCTTCAGTCTTTAAAAAAGAAACTGATTTAAGTCTTACACATAAGGCATGCTGTGTAAAATGTATTCACCAGCCTTCTTTCTAAACCACTGGAAGACCTGGGTTTCCCAACATTCCCCAGAGGGACAATGTCAAAGTGGTTGTAGGAGTATCTCAACTCAGATTCCAGAGAGAATGCACATGTTGAGGCTGGCACAACAATTTGACAACTAGAGTCCATATCTCAAAGCTATGGAGCCACAATAACAGCTTTGCTTTGCTTTTATTTAAATTTTCATGTGATAGAGAAATAATTATTTTTAAATAGCTGTTTTTTAAGAGCAAGCATATTTATTAAAGCAGTAAAACATGTGTCCTAAGCAATTCTCCAACTATAAATAAACATCAAGTAACTGCCAACTTATAAAACACATTAAAAATTTTTAAAATAACTGTTTACCCATATGTGTCTATAAAATCAAGTTATACATATCTTAAACACACAGATATCCTGAAATTTCTCTTAAAATTTCATAGATATTTAATTAATAGAAAGTAGCTGTCACATTACTTTTTCTTCTTAAATATCTTTCTTATTATAATTAGCCTATAGGAAATCTTGATAATAGGTTCAGTGTTTTTGTTTGTTCAGTTTTGGATATTCTTTACACAGTGTTTTAAAAACATTTTTAATGTTTTTGTTTATTTCTGAGAGAGAGAGAGACAGCATGAGCTAGGGAGGGTCAGAGAGAAAGGGAGACACAGAATCTGAAGCAATCTCCAGGCTCTGAGCTAGCTGTCAGCACAGAGCCCGACGCCGGGCTCTAACCCATGAACCATGAGATCATGATCTGAGCCGAAGTCAGATGCTTAACTGACTGAGCCACCCAGGCACCTCCACAGTCTTAATAAATTTAGTAGTAAACTTGGGAAATTAGGAACTGACTATAATAATGAAAAAAGATTTTTAATGTTTGTAGGATTGCCACTCATTTGGAGATAAAGATATAGACTTCTAGTGGTAAAACCATTTCTAATACTGTTTAACTTTCCAAGTAAATTAGAGTATTGAGAACCAGAAACAAAAAAAACTCTGAAATAAGACTGATAATTAAGCCTGACTTTTAGGTCAGAATTTCAACTAGAAATACATTTTAACTATTCAACTGTTACAATCTATTTTAAATAGTTATATTGCTGCTTATGATTCAAGGATTGGTGATTCAATTACATAAACCCTAATCTATAGCAAGACAGTGAAAAATTAGGCTATTTTTAAATTTAAGAGCTTATGTTTAGACAAATATATCGATAAGTCTTTCTCTCCCGAGAGGATATGGTAAATTGCCACAGCCCAATACAATGCTACTATATCAAGAATGATGTAAGGCTGCAAAGTCATATTAGTAACATTTTTAAAAATATTGAAAATTTGACCTGAATTCCCAGAAGGGAGATGGCTCTCTGATTCCTTGGGTATGTATGGCACTTCTCAGAGTGGACAGTGGATTGGGCTTAGGTCATAAAGAAGAGCCTTCTGAAGAATGAGAAACCAGAAAAGTTTTCTTGCTGCCTGAGGACTGGCCTGGCAACATAAACGACTTTTAAACAGGACATTTTCTGAGATATGGGCAGCTTGTAAGAGACTGGGAAATGTGGTAAGAATTGAAAATACGATGTAATACAGTGCTTAGGAGACACATTTATGCCAGTTAATTTAATTTAATTTAATTTAATGTAATGTAATGTAATGTAATGTAATGTAATGTAATGTAAAGCCACAATGTGGTATCATAACACACATATTAGAAGAGCTCAATTTAAAAGAACATACAATAATAAAATGTTGGCAAAAATGTAGAGCAAAAGAAATGTACATATTGGTGGGTAAGACATAAATTGCTTGCTAAAATTAAAGCGCGTGCACACACACACCCACACACACACACGCACCACACACACACCATGGTCCAGCAATTATAGGCACTAGTATATAAAAATTAGTGCTTCTGTCCATCAAAAGACATATCTAAGGACAATATAATTGAATCTCATAGATATAAGCACGATGAAAAGGGTACATGATGAATGAATCCATTTATAAGAAAGTTAAAAACTTCTGAAGAAGATAGAACAGCATTAACCTAATGATATTATCAGCTAAAAGAGACCACAAATACTTCTGGATGTTAGAAATATGAGGCCTTGGTCTGTGTATTTTGCTACAAAAGTGTAATGTATGAAAAACTCATCAAGTTCTGTATTCAATTCTTATGTACTTTTACATGTATTGTTATATACCTCAATGAAATATCCACATTAACCCTTAAAAAATTTTGGCTTCCTATTTAAAAGAATGAAGACAACTAGTCAAATTTGTCTCTTATTACTCTAATTACTTTCTTTAGCAGATAAAAGGACACACCAGCACTCTCAGGATAATTGTGGCCATGTAAAATATTTAAAAATATTTAACAGCCACCAAACCAGTTTCAGTAAAGACTCAGACTAGATGCCAGTTAAAAGTATAACAAAACAGTATTTTCACTAGTTTGTAATACTTAAATATTAGCCCTGATCATTACACAATGCTTAAGAGTGTGGCTTCTACAATAAGAATAAATATTTTTAAATCTTCCTTTACTACATAGCATCTATCTGACCTTGAGAATGTTACTCAATATGTTGAGGCTTCTTTTTCTTTTTCATGTTTAATGTGAGCATATTGTTACCTAACTTGTAATGTCCAAATGATGTTCAAAAATGATTAATCTTCATGTTTAATGAGTTATATATAAATTTTCATTTTTATGACCTAATAATTTAGATCATGTAAAGAGTTACAAACCTTTTTCTTGTATTCCTTCTATTTCTCAAAATATTTTAAAACAATAAACTTCAACTATAAATAATATCCTTCAATATTACGAACTATCATATAATACAATGCTTCTATTGTGATGCAAATTTCATTATTAGCACATAAAATGCTAGAAAATACATCTCAATTATATTTAACAAGTTTCACAAAGACAAGTATCAGAAGAGGCTAAGAGATGTAAGTAGTAGCAAAATTCTAGACATTTATAATTTAAAACAATTTGTTTTATGTATTTTATGGTATAAAATAAGGGCGCCTGAGTGGCTCAGGCGGTTGAGCATCCAACTTTGGCTGAGGTCATGATCTCACAGTTCGTGGGTTTGAGCCCTATGACGGGCTCTGTGCTGACAGCTCAGAGCCTGGAGCCTGTTTTGGATTCTGTGTCTCCCTCTCTCTCTGACCCTCCCCTGCTCATTCTTTAATACATGATACAATTCCTAAATAATTCAACATAAACACCTTAATAGAAGATACTATACATAGCTTTTAACCACAGGAAACAATATTTTACAAATATATTGGATTTTAGAAAATGTAATAAGCATTTCAATAAGTATAAATAGGAAAAAAAGGTATATTTGCTATTTAGGGTATGTAAATGTTTTTCATCTGGTCCTAAAGGAAAGATCATCATGGGCTTTTAGGAAAACAACAACAACTTTTTGCTCAAAATCTGATTTACAAAGAAAAGAATATTTACTTATTTTCATAGAATTTCCCAATTTTTATATTTCACTAATTGGTAAAGACAGGGGGTGCCAGCTTTCTTATAAAAGGTCGTAAAATCTTTACTGACTTCATTGTCAGGTGATTTAGTTCATTCTTTCTTCCTCTTTGATAAATGGAAGTTAGTGCTAGAAACTTGACTGGGTTCAGCTGATATAAGATACTCAGTATTACATTGTATCAATGACACATAATGTCTGGTTATTGCATATTTAATTAAGATTGATCTGTGGTTCAGATGGTGCTATTTCTATTCCCTCCATTAGAAACATCTCCTGAAGTTCTTGTTGGCTTTATACATTGATGGCCCTTCCCAGAATCAAAGATTCCATTAAAGGATTACTTTTGACAGGATTTTGTTAGCTAAAACTCCATTTATATAAATATTGCTACCTTGGCTTTCTTTGCACATCCATTTGCTTGATAAATGTTTCTCCATCCCCTTGCTTTCAATCTATATCTGTCTTTAGGTCTGAAATAAGTCACTTGTAGGCAGCGTATTTTTTTGTTTTTAAATCCAATTTGTCACCCTATGTCTTTTTTTTTTTAATAAAGTTTATTTATTTATTTTGAGAGAGAGAGACCATGAGCAGGGCAGGGGTAGAGAGAGAAAGGGAGAGAGAGAATCTAAAGCAGGCCCTCTACTGTCAGCAAGGAGCCTCACATTGGGCACATCTCACTTAACCATGAGATCATGACCGGAGCTGAAATGAAGAGTTAGATGCTTAACTGACTGAGCCACCCAGGTGCTCCTCATCACCCTATGTCATTTTATTGGAGCATTAGTCCATTTACATCCAAAGTAATTGTGTGTGTGTGTGTGTGTGTGTGTGTGTGTGTGTGTGTGTGTTTTATTACCTGTTTTGTGGTAATTTTGTAGTTTTTCTCTGTTCCCTTCTTCCCTTGCTCTCTTCTCTCATGACCATTTTTAAGTGATATATTTGGATTCCTTTCCCTTCATTTTTTGCATATCTGTTATGGGTTTTTGACTTGTGATTGCCATTAGGTTTGTATGTAACATCTTCTGCATATAACAGTCTATATTAAGTTGATGGCCACTTAAGTTTGAGACCATTCTTTATTCTTCTCCTCCCATTTTAGGTAGATGGTGTCATACTTTACATTTTTATTTTGTGAGTCCCTTGACTGATTTTTACAGATATACTTATTTTTACTGCTTTTGAGCTTCCTACTTTTCTTATTCTTACTTATGGTCTTTTCTTTCAACTCTTAGTCCCTTCTAACATTTTTTTCTAGGACTGGTTTAGTTGTCAAGAACTCCTTGAACATTCATTTGTCTGGGAAACTATTTATCTCTCCTCCTAGTCTGAATGATAGCCTTTCTGGACAGAGTATTCTTGGCTGCAGATTTTCTGCCTTTCAGCACTTTGAATGTATCATGCCCTTCCCTTCTAGCCTGTAAAGTTTCTTTTTAAAAAATCCTATGATCACCTTCTGAGGCTTCCTTTGTAGATAACTGCCTTCTTTTCTCTTACTGCTTTCAAAATTCTCTTTGTCACTATATTTTGCCATTTTAATTATTGTGTGCCTCGGTATGGATCTCCTTGCGTTGATATTTTTTTGTGTGTGTGTAGGGGATGTGTGTGCCTCCTAGCTCTTGATATCTGTTTCCTTCTCTATATTAGAGAAGTTTTTAGTTATTATTTCTTCAAATAAATGTTCTTCTTCCTTTTCTCTCTCTTCTAGAATCCCTACAATGCAAATGATTTTATGCTTGACAGAGTCACTGAGTTTCCTAAGTATTCTCATTTTACATGTTTTTTTCTCCCTCTCACATGCTCAGCTTGATGACTTTCCATTACTTGATTCTCCCTCTAGGTTGCTAATTTGTTCTTCTGCTTCCTCTAGCCTGCTATTTTTCTGGTCTAGTGTATTTTAAATTTCATTTATTGTGTTCTTCCTTTCTGATTGGTCTTTTCTTCTTATCTCTTTGTTAAGGGTCTCACTGATGTATCTTCTCTCAAGTTTAGTTAGTATGATAATGATCATTACTTTCCATTTCTATCAGGCATATCATTTCTTTCCATTTTATTTTTGTTTCTTGCTATGGTTATAAAACTCCATTTATAAAGAAAAAATATTTCTTATCAATTAAGGCAAGTTTCCTTGAATTATTATGAATTCTTTTCTTTTACTTGAGATATATTCAGAGCAAGAAGTTTGTGACTCAAATAATTTTAATAGTGTCCAATATTACCCTTTCTGAGGGGAAAAAAGATTAGCAGAGTTTTAAAATTGTTCTGAATTAATTTTTTCTCCTGCAGTGTACAGGTACACCATTTGCTAAGCGACTAACAATGTCTCCAAATATACAACATACATTTTTCCCATCATTGTCAGACTTGATCTTGTAACTTATTTTGGTCAATGAATACTTGAGGACTTCACCATCCAAACAAGAACTTTAAGCTAATTGCATAAATTAGCTCAATCTCTTGTGTTTCTATATTCTATAATGAGATAAGCATGTCTTATATAGCGGCTAAAAATTTATCCTTATCCCTGAAACACAAAGACATGTGAAGTAGAACCTAGCAAAGTCCACCTGAGCTAGCCTGAGCTGACCAGATTCCCTCCAACAAATCCACAAGCACACAGCCAGACTCATCAAGAACTAATCTGGACGTGTGCCCCACTCATGTAGGATTAATGTGGTCTAGTTCATAACCCACATAGGTGCATATCTTGATGACTTTGATAGCACCTAACAGGGGCATGTCTTTGAGAGACTAACTTTATTAGCAACATAATTCTGATTTTCCCAGGTTGCACTATTGTCTTAGGTCTGAGTCACATTATTGGATCTAACTTTCTGTTTGCCAATAAATCTACCCCAATTTATCCTTGGCTATTATTGAATTTCCTAACTACAAAAATGTAAATGGGGGCGCCTGGGTGGCTTAGTCGGTTAAGCGTCCGACTTTCACTCAGGTCATGATCTCGCGGTTAGTGGCTTCGAGCCCTGCGTCGGGCTCTGTGCTGACTGCCAGCTCAGAGCCTGGAGCCTGTTTCAGTCTGTGACTCCCTCTCTCTCTGACCCTCCCCTGCTCATGCTGTCTCTCTATCTCTCTCCTAGAAATAAATAAAACATTAAAAAAAATGTAAATGGATCCTCATTGTAGTAACTGAATAAAATAGTGTTTATTAATGACCGAGTGTTTGGTATCCTAATTTATTATATAAAATTTTTATGAGTTTCACCAATAATATTTAAAAAATTATGTTACATCATTTCAGACTAGAGTCAAAGAAAATTTATTTGCATTTTGCCAATTATAAAATTTTATAAATTAAACTTTAACTTTGAGGTATGTCACATTGCTCAAGTCATTCTCTCTCTGCATGTAGCCTCTCCACAATGGATGCAGTTACGATGTCAATGTTGAGAGTGATGCCAGATGATGAGAGTGATGGCATAGGAGTAAAACAGGGAGCAGTGAAAGCATCCATTATTTGGACTGCCTGTAATCACTAAGAAGTTAATGGACTCTGCCTGAATGACAAATAATAAAATACTACTAGAATTTTGTAATATTATTTTAGTGGACTTGTTGCTAATTCTGGCAATTTAACATGTTTAAAACATTGCCATTAATACTTTTTAAAGTATTACTGTCTTTGCACATCTAAAGATATTAGCTAATATATAAAATATGTTTTAATCTGCTTAAACTACTGTCTTTGAGGGAAACTGCTTCCTAATTTAAATTTATTTATTTTTAATTAATTAATTAATTTTAAAATTTAAATCCAAGTTAGTTAGGATATATGACTACAGAAGTAGATTCCTTAATGCCCCTACCCATTTAGCCCATCTCACCCTCCCACACCCCTCCGGCAACCCTCTGTTTGGTCTTCATATTTAAGAGTTTCTTATGCTTTTGTCCCCCTCCCTGTTTTTATATTATTTTTGCTTCCCTTCCTTTATGTTCATCTGTTTTGTATCTTAAAGTCCTCATATGAGTGAAGTCATATATTTGTCTTTCTCTGGCTGACTAATTCTGCTTAGCATCATACCCTCTACTTCCATCCGTGTCGTTGCAAATGGCAAGATTTCATCTCTTTTTTTTCCTAAATATTTTTATTTATTTCTGAGAGAGAGAGAGAGATACAGTGTGAGTAGGGGAGGGTCAGAGACAGAGGGAGATACAGAATCCAAAACAGAAGATTTCATTCTTTTTGATTGCCTAGTAACACTCCATTGTATATATCTACCACATCTTCTTTATCCATTCATCCATTGATGGACATTTGAGCTCTTTCCATACTTTGGCTATTGTTGATAGTGCTGCTATAAACATTGGGCTGCATGTGTCCTTTTGAAACAACATACCTGTAACCTTTGGATAAATACCTAGTAGTGCAATTGCTGGGTCATAGGGTAGTTCTATTTTTAATTTTTTGAGGAAACTCCATACTATTTTCCAGAGTGGCTGCACCAGTTAGCATTTCCAACAGCAGTGCAAAAGGGATCCTCATTCTCCACATCCTCGCCAACACCTGTTGTTGACTGAGTTGTTAATATTAGCTGTTCTGACAGGTGTGAAGTGGTATCTCATTGTGGTTTCGATTTGTATTTCCGTGATGATGAGTGATGTTGAGCATCTTTTCATGTGTCTGTTGGCCATCTGGATGTCTTCTTTAGAGAAGTGTCGACTCATGTCTTTTGCCCATTTATTCACTGGATTATTTGTTTTTTTGGGTATTGAGTCTGTCTGTTAAGTTCCTTATAGATTTTGGATATTAACCCTTTATCTGATACATCATTTGCAAATATCTTCTCCCATTCCATAGGTTGCCTTTTAGTTTTCCTGATTGTTATCTTTACCGTGCAGAAGCTTTTTATTTGGATGAGGTCCCAACAATTCATTACTGCTTTTGTTTCTCTTGCCTCCAGAGACGTGTTGAGTAAGAAGTTGCTGCGGCCAAGGTCAAAGAGGTTTTCCCTACTTTCTCCTTGAGGATTTTGATGGTTTCCTGTCTTATGTTTAGATCTTCCATCCATTTTTCGCTTATTTTTGTGTATGGTGTAAGAAAATGGCCCAGGTTCATTTTTCTGCATGTCGCTGTCCAGTTTTTCCAATCCCACTTGTTGAAGAGACTGTCTTTTTTCCATTGAATATTCTTTCCTGCTTTGTCAAAGATTATGAAAATAAGATGGCCATACATTTGTGGATCCACTTCCAGGTTCTCTATTTTGTTCCACTAAACTGAGTGTCTGTTTTTGAGCCATTTCTTATTTGAAATTTAAATTGATTTCAAGAAAGAATGGTTATATCAAGCACAGAATGGATTTAATTACTGAGCAATTTTGTGTGTGGAATATAGTTCTTCTTTTTTTAGAACATATATCATAATATTATCATATCCTTCCTTCTTAAAATAGTCAATCACTAACAAAATTGCACACAACTAAATTTGAAGTAGCATTTGTAATAATTAACATTCTCTGAGTCATGTAATATACATTTTAAATAAGAAATGAGGAATTAATAAACATGCAAAGGATAATTTCTGATATAAGATAATAGTTCTTTCAGCCATCCATGCAGCCACTGAAAATAACTTTTTTATTTTCTTATTTTTTTTGCTTCAAGGATGGATTTGTTTAATGAGTCAGGAATGGACATCTGGTGAAACAGTTTGGAAGTGATTACTTTTGCTGTCTGGATAAGACAGTATAAAGTGAAAAGTCAAGACTAAAAGGAGACAAAAAAACAGTACAGGAAATTGGATTATACATATCTTATTTTCATTTTGAAAAATGTGCATGTTAGGGGAAAAGAAAGAGTAGGATTGACTCAAAATCTGAGGGAAACTTATCACAAGTTGATGTTATTTAGCAGTTTAGTAGGACCTATTAAAGCAGAAGATATGCATACAAATAATGAGAAATTAATTTACTGTAGGTGCAATGGAATATGCTGTAAAAGTTCAAGAATAAATTTTATATTTCTAATGAACTTAACTCCATAATGACAAGAAGAGTCTCTAAAACAGGTGATATCAAATCAATATTAAGGAAACCTAATTGTCTGTAAAGGTTATATTATACAAGTACATATGCATTTAGAATTTGTAGAACCTTGCCATCTGAAGCAAAGTTGATCTAAGCTGGAAAATAAATAAAACTTTTATGCTTTTTTTCACTCCTATTTTCACTATCTGTACATCATTAGAATGTCTTCTAAGGATAAATATATTTTATACAAGTAGAACTGATAATAGGCAACCAAATTTTACATAAACTGTGAGCATTTAACATGTACATACATTTTTCATCTACTCTAAGCTTGTGAAATTATGACAGCTATGCAGTATGTGATTAATTATTTTGTGAAAATAAGATGATCACTCCATACTATATGTTGAACTTGCTAGAATATACTTTACTAAAATAACATTTCAGGATGAAAAAGGCTTAGAAACAGAGTTTAAATTATGGATTTTTAAGGTTATGTTAATGTGGTACTAACCTTTAACACAGATGGATAAAGCCTCAGTCTGCCATTTCAGCACCTGCCCTTCAGGGTGTTTATAGCTGATATTTAAGCAGACAGTAACTGCAGAAAGGAAATTTCATACAGCATAACCAACAAACGTGTAAAAATTCAACTCTATAACTAAAATCCCATTACATATCTATTTAATCTTATTTTGAAGGAAATGCTATTTTTTTCCTTTCTATAGCAATAAAATGCTACATTTAAAATCAATTTGTGCATAACTCACTGACATGGATTAAAACTCTAGCTTGTGTGGCATTTTTAGCAGACTGTACAAATTGGAAATGTCATGTTTTCTTTTGGGTGAAAGTCTTTTGGCATTCCCCAGAATAAAATATATAGAGTTTAACATTAGCTTTAAAAAGAAAAATTCTCTATTAATCTAAAAGTTCACCAAAATGGTAAGTCTGCAGAACTATTACTACATAACAGAATGTCTAAAAATATATCCTTAGTTAAAGGCAATAAATTTTTTTTGAGGAATATTTGGTACTCCAAATGTAACCAAAAACAACCTCCTAAAACTATATGACAATCTTCATAAGCCACATTATGTACCCATTCATCAATTTCCTTTGGAGTGCTACTTGAAAGTTAAAGACACAGGACTCCTGTGTGTAACAAGTCTACTGATATGACCAAAATGAACTAAACTGATGAATGCTATCAAGATCCTGATATCTTGACAAGATTATTTCTTTTGGCCTTTCTGAAGCCCTGAACTGCTTTTATTGATACTTAGGTCAAAAGAGGATTTTATTATATGACATATGACATCTGTCTATTAGAGGATAAACATAAGAATTATTTTAAGTAGTGGATTCAGTAATTAGCCCATTATGATGAGTCTATTTTCTTAAGGTGTATATATAGTGTCATAGTTAGAGATAAGAATTTGATATTTTATTTATTTACTTTTTTGCAATTTGGTAGTTTCTAAAATAAACATCAAAATGAATGTAACTTTGGGAGTATTCAATACAGTGTCATTTTTAGGACTAGGGAAGATACTACCTAACATCTAGGACTTAAACTAAACAGCTGACATGAAAAAATCATGAGGACAGAGGAATGACACATGTTCTTACAACAATGCATTCCCTAAAGTTAAAGGGAAAAAATAGTCCAATTATAACAGGTTAAAACAGTGCCTTCTTTCTAAGTAATTAAAAATGGATACCCAGACTATTTATATTCATAGAAAGACAGTTGAGATGAATCATTATTTAAAATTGCTTTTACACTTTTGTTCTTCATCCAAATACAAAGATATTAGGAATAGACTATAGTGTTAAACAGTATATGTGTAGAGGAGGCTGAGTGGCTCACTTAGTTAAGTGACCAACTCTTGATTTCAACTTAGGTCATGATTTTGCAGTTCGTGGGTTCGAGCCCTGTGTTGAGCTCTGTGTTGATGCTGCAGGGCCTGCTTGGGAGTCTCTGTCTCTGTCTCTGTCTCTCTCCCCTCCCCCTCTGCCCCTTGCTCTCTCTCTCTTTCTCAAAATAAATAAATAAATCTAAGAAAAGAATATTATCCTTGTGTAACAAGGATATTAAAACCTTAAAATCAGTCTTGGGGCAGCTGGGTGGCTCAGTTAGTTAAGCATCTGATGTTGGCACATGTCATGATCTCACAGTCCATGAATTCAAGCCCCACATCAGGCTCTGTGCTGACAACTCAGAGCCTGGAGCCTGCTTCAGATTCTGTGTCTCCCTGTCTCTTTCTGCCCCTCCCCAACTAACACTCTGTCTCTCAAATATGAATAAATGTTAAAAATGTAAACCTTAAAATTAGTCTCATTTAGCCAAAATAATCACCTTAAATTTTAGCTTTCACATTCATGCATAGTTTGAAAGACAATTCTCCTTTCCAGGTTTTTATATATTTTGAATAATTCTGAACCTAACCTAAAACTTCAGTAAGACAACTCTGTAGGACCTGGGCAACATACACATGAAAGACTTCAGTGAAGCAAAGGCATAGTTAAATATTCCTCTAATCAGTGTTAATAATTCCATTTGTCATTTTAATAACATCAAAAAACAAATTTCCTGAATTAGAGTACACAACATTACAAAACACATAGGAGAAAAATCAAAAGTAAAAACATGAAGTAAAGATGAGTCAAATTAAGAGGAAAAGTTTTTATTTGTGACAATGATTACTAAAGCTTATTCCATATTTGATATATTTGAGCACATATAGAACATGCATGACATCATTTAATAATATAAAGGAAATTTTATATTTACACAAAAATATCATAGCAAGCACAAACAGCAAATTTTAAAATCTAGGGAAAAACAAAGGTCAATAAAGAATGTTATGCACATTCATACAAAATAATAGGTGTAAGATTGTGAAGGGTCTATGTGACAGACAGCTTCTAAAATATATCCCAAAGATCTTGTCTCCTGGGTGTGTGTGTGTGTGTGTGTGTGTGTGTAATCCTTTTCCCTTGAATGTGTGCTGTGCTTTCTATTGTTTTAAAGCGGAATAATGATGAGATATTAGGTTACCCGGGAGATACTAGGTTACCCGAATACCGTGACTTTGGCCTCACATGCCAATTCTCACCCAGACTTTTTTTTTATGTTTTACTTATTTCTAAGAGAAAGAGAGAGAGACAGTATGAACAGGGAAGGATTAAAGAGAGAGGGAGATACAGAATCTGAAACAGGCTTCAGGCTCTGAGCTGTCAGCACAGAGCCAGACGCGGGGCTTGAACCCACAAACCATGAGATCATGACCTGAGATCATGACCTGCACCGAAGCCAGACGCTTAACGACTGAGCCACCCTGGTGCCCCAACTCTCACCTGGTCTTGCTCTCTCACTTGCTTGCTCTGATGGATGTCAGCTGAGAAGTTGTGAGGGAGCTCTGGCCAGTGAAAAACTAAAGTCCTGAGTCCAATAACATGTAAAGACCTGCTAAGAGTCATAATCATCTTGGAAGAAGATCCTCTTCCAGTTAGGGCTTGAGATGGTTGCAGTCCTGGGTGACTTACTTGCAGATATGTGAGACTCAGGGCCACAGGACCCAGATAAATCACATCCAAATCCCTGCCTTTTGAAAGTATGAGATAATATTTTTTAATAAGACACTTTATTCTGGAATAATTTGTTATGGAAGCATAGAAAACTAACATAATCTTTCTGAATATAAAAACCAAAGTAATAAATAAAGTTCATTTATAAAACATTAAAGTATGTATATATAAAGAATGACATAAAATCAATAAAAAAACAGAAAAACATACTCTTCAAACACATGTAAAGTATTAATATTCTTGTATAGCAATCTCTAAAATAATAAAAATGTAAAATGTTTCATAACAGAAAAATGTATGTATAGATAACTCAAGCACATACAAATATAATTGTACAATAAATATACAAAATAAATCATGACATTATCAATAAAATCAATTAAATTTTATAACTTATTTTAAGACTTTATTTTTTAGAGCAGTTTTAATTTCATAACAAAATTAAGAAAAAGGCACAAGGATTTCCCAGGTACAACTTATCCCCACACCTCCATAGATGCCTCCATTATCAAACATCTCCCACCAGAGAGGAACACTTATTACAATGGATAAACCTACACTGACAAACATAATCACCCAAACTCCATTGCTTACATCAGGGCTCATACTTAATTTATGCTGAATATACTCCATTATCTGCATGTACCACAGTTTGTCTATCTTTTCACCTGCTGAAGGAGATCTTGGTTTCTTCAAGTTCAAGCAGTTATGGCACAGGTTGAAATATAAAGAGGTACAATAGCTGGATTGTATGGTAAGGGCATAACTGGTTTTGTAAGAAACATCCAATTATCCTTCAAAGTGTCTGTACAGTTTTGTACTCCCACCAGCAATGAGTGTGACTGCCTGTTTCTCCACACCCCTGCCATCATTTGATGTTAGTGTTCAAGATTTTGGCCATTTTAATAAGGTTCACATGAATTAATTATTACAAAACTATCACTATAATGTCATGAAATAGAAGGCCACAGCACAAGGTCCCAAGGGTCCTGCTTACAAGCATGTATTAGGCAGTGGCCCATTGACTTCTCAGAAAATTCTCAGGGACAAATTTAAGCAAAGCAGTATGGTGTCTTCATTTCAGGGTTGGCAAGAGGAGAGAATGAAATTGAAGGGATTGAAGAAAGAACATACAAATATATCAATAACGACCACTTCTGAATGGTAAAATTATGGATTCATTTCTTATATACATCTTTTTCCCCCACCATATACTTGGGGAGAAGAAACAGGAAGAAGTTAATTCAATTTGTTAAAAACGACCAACATATGGTAATTTGAAGTTCAAATATATTATTAAAACATGACACTAGAGATCTCTTATTAATGGTTTACATTTTCTAAATACATTGTTCACACAACAATGTAAAGTAAATTAAATTGAAGAGCTTACATGATTTTAGTTTGATTAATTCCGATAAGCTGGGTATTTAATTCAAAAGTTCATTTTCAGTCTGGGGGGATATGAACTATTTTATTTTCTCTTATAAAGAGAATACAGAAAGAGTATTTCATTGACTGGAGAAATCTGTGAATATGAGTATTAATACTAGGTCTGAGACCCTTTGACTGACAACAGTTCAGCAAGTTCAGGAACATTCTTTTGCTTTATATTCAAAATGTATCACCTGTAGCATAATTTACTTTTAAACCTTTGTGTTTTTGTCCTTGTCTTTTAATAAGAAGAAACTGTAATATTTGTGCTTTGGCTTCTCTATATGGGCTATGATACTTAAGGCATACTCTTTGAATAACTATCCCAATTCAGCCTTCTATTGATCAATTTGGGGATTTTTTAATGAGAAGGAAAAAGAATAGAAGAAATTTGAGCTTGGGATAAGATAATTTCATAAACCAAATGAAATGTTAGCCATTACACATTTATTGAAATTTCTAATTGCTTATTTAAGAATACAGTAACTAATACTATACTGAAAACATAGGAATTTATCTTAATCATTTTGATGAAATCATTAAGACATCCGTTACTACACTCATGGCATTGTATTAAAAATATTAAATTATCCTATTGTATCTCTATAATATGAGCTCTGTAACCCAAGCAGTAGACCATATTTATATTATTATTGTCAGTAATTTATCACACATATAATATTTTAAATTTATTGTTATTTAAATAATTTAAATGGGAGAAATATATAAAGATAGCGAAGAACCAAAAAAAGGAAAATATTGTTTTTTATACTTTAAGATACAATGAAACTTATTAGAACATTTATATGCTTTAGTCCAGATTGATCAATCATTTCAGGCCTGAATGCTAAAAGTTAATTTTCTCTTTCACTAGTGTTTACATCTGCCTACAGCAAATGATAATGATACTTTCAGTAAAGAAAAAAATGTACTACTCTCTCCAAAGGCTAAATCATTAATATTTCATTTGAACAATTTCAGGGTAAAAAATGAACTTAACGTTTTTACATTTATACATCTTATTTTCAGCCCACCTAGATTGAGAAGTCTAAGTCAAACCCAAAAAGTCTATCCTAATTGACCATATGGGCTGCTCTCTCCGGGTTAATGTCAAGGTAGATCCCCAAAGTGAAATTTTCTTCTCTACTATAATAGCTATTTTATATTGAAAATGAACTACTAGGTAACTGATCATAGTTGGAAGGAATGCCTGGGTGACTACAGGTGTCATGATGCTCTCTTGGCAGCTAAGGTAGATTCACATTTGACATGCTCAAAAAATGACACTAATTCAAGTGTTCTTTTTCATTTATCCATATTTGTCTGTTGTATAGTTTCGTGTCGATGAATGATCGGTCAATGTCAACCGTGAAGAAAGAGTATTAGCATATATATGAATTGAGCCGATACTAATTATGTTAGAATAAAAGAAACTCAGATATTTTAATATCAATATTTTCAGAGAATAATGTAAAATGAAGAAAAACTCCAGATTGATTGAAATAATTATATACATATGTATTCCTGCTCTATTCCTAAAAGTCAATTTAAAAAAAATTAAACAGAAAAAGGAAAATCAGAGAAGAAAATTCAGTCCTCAGTGAGAAAAGAGTCACAACTATATAAGTTATGAAAAATAATTGTCACAGTGAAACTTGGGGAAAGTTTTGTGATTAGCTAGAGAAGATATGCTTCTCTACTGACATTGGCTGCAAGTATGCATGTGATGCTACCTAAGAGTCCAACATTCAAAGTCATATGAATCAACCAGATCCTGAACCCAGGCCTATGTGGAGTATCTTCATCACCTTTCACACTGCAGAATGGCAAATGAGGAACAGTTTGCCTCAGAAGATGTGGCTTGCCTCCTCAACGACCATTTTCAGCTTTTATGTACTTTTGAAAACACATTTAAGGATTCTAAAGGATAGTTTGATATATGTACACATTCCTAATTGGCAATTGTGAAATCCAGTCAGCTAAAGATCAATAGATTCCCAGTCACCCTAATGTGTTTTTTAACATTTTGGGCTAAACATTCTTGTGTTAAGAGTCAATGGCAAACATGATAAGAATGTGTTCTCAGACAACAGGCTTAACTGTCTCCGCTCCAGTAAAGAAAATATATGCATATCAACAAATGAGAAACACCAAACAACAAATGAACAAAATAAAAAATACACAATTGAAATAAAAACAAAACAGCCTGCAAGCTAAGATTGATCTAAATCCTCAAAAAGATAACTGTCAATTCCAAAAACTATCTCTGATTTGCCAAAGCAGGAGGCATTTCAGCCAAATTTTAAGAGTTATCTAGAGTTGATTTCTCACTGACAGATTGCTAGTTTTTTAGGATTTCTAGGATTCCATTACACATCCAGGGATATGGGTCTGATGATCTTCTGTTCTTCTAATGCATACTGAGTTTTTAAATCTGGGCTCTAATCTATTTCTACCATGTTGAAGGCGATCTCTAACTCTTTCCTTCAATATCATATGTCTCTCATTCTCATTTCATTCAGGTTTACACTCATTTCTCATGTCATTAAAAAGAGTTTATCATACTGCATAAATGAATAATCTCACACTTTTACCCTATTTTATATTTTCTTTGTAGAATATTTCTGATAATAATTCTATACATACAGGTAAGCTTTATGAGATTGGAATCTTTGTCTTATTTATAGATGTATCACAAACATTATTTCTCTCTTTCCTGGGAAAATTATTTTAAGCAGAAACAGTGATGCATATATTCAGCTACAATAAAAATATATGTGACCGGTTAAGGATCTAATGTAATAAAATGCTGATTTAAAAAAAGAAGTAGAGTAAATTAGATCAGAAAATGATAAAATTATTGTGATAGAATGACTTCAGTTTTACAAAAATTTGAACAAATAAATAACAAGTAAATAAATAATATAAATTATTATTTATTTATTTACAAAAAATAAACAGATCTGCTATTAGAGAAAATATTTTTGATGTAATTTACATAAAGACAAAGATGAATACTGGAAAGAATGTGATAGATTATACTGCAAAAGAATAAGGTAAGATTTTTTCTAATGGATTAAGCACATTATATTCTTTTTTTGTTATTTAAATCCAAGTTAGTTAACAATTAGTGTAATAACAGTTTCAGGAGTAAAATTTAGTGATGAATCATTTACATAAAACACCCAGTGTTCATCCCAGGTGCCCTCCTTAATGCCCATCACCCATTTAGCTCATCCCCACACTCAACACCCCTCCAGCACCTTGTTTGTTCTCTGTACTTGAGTCTCTTATGGTTTGTCTCCCTCTCTGTTTTTATCTTATTTTTTTGTTCCCTTTCCCTATGTTCAACTGTTTTGTTTCTTAAATATCACATATGAGGTGAAATCATATGAAATCTGTCTTCCTCTGACTGACTTATTTCATCAGCATAATACATTCTAGTTCCACCCATATTCTTGCAAATGGCAAATTTCATTTTTTTTTTTATATCCTCAAATAAATTGTCAAGTTAACTTTATGCTACCAGTCAATTCTGGCTTATTCATGTAAGTACACATCAGCACACAAAGGCAAAGTGTAATGTGGTGGTAACTGTAGTTATAACTGATGCACAGAGTGGGTGCAAGGAAGTTAGCCCATCAAGAGTAATGGGGAGGAAATAATTGACCACTTAAATAGTAGAGTGGTTGTTTGGCCAAAATTCTCAATCTCAATCTTCATCTTTTAGACATGGATAATCAGAAGTTGATTTTTTAAAATAGATATTCTAATGCCTACATTTTAAATCACTGACAAATAATTGAATACTATTCTGTGCCAGGTGCTGGGAGCCGCACCAGCTTCTCTGGATGGCAGTCACAGCAAGGAAACTGGTATCTCCTGCTACTACTGGCTCATGTTGGAAATAAGGCTGCTGGTATTGACCAGGTCTCACAATATTCCAGATCAGACCGATATTCCCCACACAGATTGATCATAAGGAAAGGCATGTCCTTGCCTTTCCAAAGATGATTGTCAAAAGGCTCTTCCTAAGGGTCTTGCAGATCCAAGACTTACATAATAAAGGGAGCTTGAGTCTGGCCCTGAGGCAAAGAGCCTAATTTAGAGTTAAGGGCAAATATCTACCCCCACCCATTTGTTTCTGCCTGGAGCATTTTCTGGCCCTGTATATGCTGACTACTCCCTGTGAAGGAACCTATTGAGGAACTTCTTCTTTTTGTGATTATGAGAGCAAAGGTATCTCCTGAAAGACCTGTTTTTGACCCCTGCTCACAGAGAAGTAACTTCACCCTCTTATGCTAAAAACATTGTCTGGTATGCTAAAGAAGCCTTCCTTCCCCATAAGATAGCATCTAAATCCCCTACCTCAATGGCTATTGATAAAGGTTATGCATGAATCTTCTACAAATCTATGTTCTGGGAAATTCTTACATATCAAAGAAGTTTGTTGTCAGAAATCATTGTCTAAGGTAAATGCCACTTCTGTGCCATCTCCAAAACACTTAAAATAAAGTGGAGCCCAAGTCAGAGCAGAGATGCCTGCCTGGTGATCAGAAAGAATCTCTGGGGCTCTCTCAAGTCCCTCTCTCGCCGACACCGTCCATCCTTCAGGGACCCCTGGACATGCCGGAGCCGGCCTCCAGCAGCCAGGCATAATCATTGGTGACAAAATGGCCTTCAGCCTTCATTGGCATTAAAGTGAATAAAGAAGGGGTGCCTGGGTGGCTCAGTTGGTTGGATGTCTAACTTTGGTTCAGGTCATGATCTCACGGGTTTGTGGGTTTGAGCCCCAGATCAGGCTCTGTGCCTGGACCCTATTTTGGGATTTGTGTCTCCTTCTTTCTCTTTCTTTCTTCTGCCCCTCCACCAGTGGTGTTCTGTCTGTCTGTCTGTCTGTCTCTCAAAAATAAATAAACATTAAAACATTTAAAAAATAAATAAAGGGAATGAAACAATTAGGTCATTACTCAAATAATTATTAAGGTCATTTTGAGATGCTAATCATCAAATCCTATTCCGATACATTTCTCATTGAATTTGAGAAAGAGATACTCATTTCAATAAGTATTTTAAAATCTGTTTCCTACATGCATTATTTAAATTTTGAATACATCCGAAGCAACTAATGTTTAATAAGGTCTTTCTGGGTGAAATGATTATATTAAGTAGAGAACAAGATGAAAGAAACAAGAATTCAAAGTCAACTCAAGAAAAGTTAATGAGGTTACTTGGGTGGCTCACTTGGTTAAGTATCTGAATCTTTGGTTCAGCTTAAATCGTAATCTCCAGGTTCATGGGAACAGGTCCGCATCTAGCTATGTGCTGAGTGTGGAGCCTGCTTGGGACTCACTCTTGGCTCCTCCTCCATTAGTGCATGGGTGCACTCTCTCTCTCTCTCTCTCTCAAAATAAGTAAATAAATATATTTTTTAAAAGTGAACAACTGGGGCAACTGGATGACTCAGTTGGTTAAGTGTTGGACTCTTGATTTTGGGCTCAGGTCATGATCTCACGGTTGGTTAGTTTCAGCCCTGAATTGGCTCTGTGCTGATGATACAGAGCCTGCTTGGGATTCTCTCTCCCTCTCTCTCATTCTTCCCCTATGTATGTGCTCTCTCTCTCTCTCTTTCAAAATAAATAAATAAATCTGAAAAATTTTTTAAAAAGGGAAACAAAAATTAATGAATGAATTATTTTTATAAAGAGAAAAAAACTGCATTACATTACATGTGCTTTTTCTAACTTATTTATGGAAGTAGTGATAGACACATTATTTCTATTCTCTTTCTATAAGAAATTAAAGTGGGAGTTTTGTGAAAAGCTTTTTCTGATTGCTTTTCATTTTTATTTTTAAACACAGCCAATTTTTAAAGAGAATTCTGAGGTCATCAACTCATGGTGTATATCTTTATAAATTATTCCAGACTATTTAATACTTATCGAATTATTAAAATATACAAATTTATTTAAAAATTTTTATATTAACAAAATAAATTAATATTTTAAAACAATTACTAACTATAATACCAGCATATATGGTATTGAAAACACTTAATTTTCTCTTAATCATATTATGAACATAGGCCATTGATTAATTTTCCAAGGTTATCAGTTATATCTGAATGATGATCATTTCAAAGTATTACATTTAAAACCGAGTTAGAGATGTAGCACTTGGGTGCGGTACATACACAGATGTCCGCGTGCACACTTGGCGCATGCTTACACATTGTGCACTTCTCAGCAGGTATGCAGCATTTCAATAAATAGTTTATAAAAAAATGAGGAATCAAAAAGAGTTTTGACTATACCTAAGTATATGAAGGTAAAAACTGATTCATACAATCAAATAAAAAAAGGGGGGGATAAATAGAGAGGAAATTTATAAATTTATTTGTGTTTATAGTAAGGAATTAAAAGATAATATCTAAAGTTATAGAAACCACTTTTATATAAAATATAGTTACAGATTTAAATATTTGAAAAATATGAACCTTCCTAATTTTAAATTTATAACAAAATCACAAAATGAAGATATAAAACAATAATACAAAACATTTAAAGAAGATACAGAATTTGAAAGCATAACATATAATAACATAATAATAAAAAATAGAAAATTAATATTAGATATATCTATCATTTATGTATTGATGTGGTTATGGTCTAAACTCATACATTTAAAGACAAATCACTATCTGATTTAATAACCAAAATATGACCCTGAAGCATATAAAAGAGACCTAAAATTAGATTTAGAAAGACTGAAGAAAAGAAGAAATGGAAAGGATACATATCATGCAAAAGTTAACAGAAATCATTTATCAGGAATCATAATCTTCCTACCAGAGAAATTTAAATGCAGTTAGGAATTATTAAACAATGTATAATAATATAACTTTTTAAATGCTAAAGGATCAAATTCACAAAGAAGATATACCAAATAAGAAGTTATGCTGTAAATTATTTATTACCATCATTTACAATAAAACACAGAAAATATGAAGAAAATAGAAATAAATGACATAGCTACATATTGAATTGACTGCTGAAAAAATAAGGATTTCTGAAATAAAAGGCCATAATTCTTGGTGTTCCAACAAGGAGGTACAACAACTCATACTTATTTTTTGGCATAGTTGTCCTTTAATATGTCAGGAACCAAACTACTGTTGTGCTAAGCTTTCTCTCCCCTGGGATTTACCTCTTTAAGCAATCAAACTTATTTCAGCACCTACTCCCACTACAAAGCCCTGCCCCTACCAAAGAAGCCTCCTAAAATCCTCTTCCTCTCTTCTAAATAATAACTGTCAGGGTTATTTAGACAAAAATCTGCATTTAAAAAGACTACATTCTAGCTGACAAAAATAAATGTAAGCTACAAAGAAAAAATATATGCAACATGAAATACATAACATAAAATCAATAGTGGAATCTTAATTTCTTTCTTTGGGATTTAGAAAACATGACTAGGGCAGTATTATTTCAAATGAAACTTGAAAAGATATACTTTAGTAGGTTTGTACATATATTACACAATAATCATGGAAAGCAAAATCTCTATCAAATAAAGCAAAAAATTATATGATTCCTGATGGATAAATGAATGCTAGGTAAACCATGGAATGAAAACATAATTATACCTTTTATATATTATATAAAAGAATGAAAATTTTACCAAATTATACAATCTTAATTGAAGGTTATGTTCAGGGCCAGTGAGTGCCCTACCAAATATCTTTCAAAAGTTATACAGCAAATGGGACACCTGAGTAGCTCATCTGGTTAAGTATCCAGTTTTGGCTCAGGTCATGATCTTGTGGTTTGTGCTTGAGCCCCATGTTGGGCTCTGTGCTGACAGCTCAGAGCCTGGAGCCTGCTTCAGATTTTGTGGCTCCCTGTCTCTCTGTCCTCCTTGCTTGCACTCTGTCTCTCTTTCTCTCTCCCTCAAAAAATACATTAAAAATGTTTTTAGGGGCGCTTGGGTGGCTCAGTCGGTTAAGCCTCTGACTTCGGCTCAGGTCACGATTTCACAGTTTTTGGGTTTGAGCCCTGCGTGGGGCTCTGTCCTGAGAACTAGCCCAGATGCTGGAGACTGCTTCAGATTCTGTGTCTCCCTCTCTCTCTGCCCCTCCCCTGCTCACGCTGTCTCTCTCTCAGAAATAAGTAAAACATTTTAAAAAAAAGTTATACAGCAAAACATCATTCAACATTTATAACAATTGCAATTCAGAAGACAACAAGCAGGTTAATGCATAATTGTTTAGCTCTACCTTATTTATAATTTAAATTTTCTTAACTTTACTATTTGAAACAACATTGGGTTAACCTACTCTCTCTCTCTCATAGGTGCTTCTGGTTAGTGCAATAATCTAAGATGATTTGTGGAACGAAGAAATAGCAACTCAGTATTTAAACAGTGTTCACATGGGGGCACCTCTTTGGCTCAATCAGTAAAATGCCTGACTTGATTTCAGCTCAGTTCATGTTCCTAGGATGGAGCCCTGTGTTGGGCTCTGTTCTGAGCATGGAGCCTGCTTAGGATCTTCAGTCTCTCCCCTTCCCTCCTCTGACCACACTTGTGCCCTTGTACTCTCTCTCTCAAAATAAATAAATAAACTTTAGAAATAAATAGTTTTCACATGTTGTCTTGAACACTGTCTTGGTGAACATGTAGTTATTTGGAATGATACCTGTGTGACAATGATTTCCCACCTCTTACCATTTGCATCATTAACTTCTGAAGGCTCTTTCGGACTGAAATTCACAATTTGTATGGAGTATTTACTATAAACTCTGAACTTAGTTCAGTGCTTTAAAGATAAATAACATGTGTCCAATTAATGAGCAAAATCTTTCTGGGGTTGCCTTAGTCAACATGGAATGCTATTAGGTGATTATTTTCTCTGATGTTGTTTACACTACATTAACGCAAACAAGATTATGTCTGCACTTTTAGCATCTGCTTTAAATGATTGACTCATTAAACTTTCCAACAACTGATACCACCATATCCCAAGATCATTTGCTACTGTTTTATTGTTAATCATATCTCTCATCTATTACTCTGGGATCTTTTGTCTTAAAACATATATTTAATAGTTTTACTAATCTTTACTAAGTTTTAAAAATTTTATTAGATCCAGTATTATATTTTTGAAACATTTTAATTTTTTATTAAAATTTTTTAAAGTGTTTCTTTATGAGAGAGAGGTGAGAGAGGAGAGAGAGAGAGAAATAGAGAGAGAGAGCAGGAGAAAGGGAGAGAGATGGAGGGAGACACAGAATCCGAAGCAGGCTCCAGGCTCCAATTTGTCAGCACAGAGCCTGATATGGGGGCCTGAACTCACTGACCTCAGTATCATGACCTGAGCTGAAATCAGATACTTTTTTTTTTTTTTTACAAATAGTTTATTGTCAAATTAGTTTCCACATAACACTCAGTGCTCATCCCCACAAGTGTCCTCCTCCATGCCCATCCCCCCTCCCCCCCACATCCGTCAGTCCTCAGTTTTTGTCAGCATTCAAGAGTCTCTCATGGTTTGCCTCTCTCCCTTTCCCCCACCATTTCCGCCCTTCCTCTCCCCCTTGTTCCTCCGTCAAGTTCCTCCTAATCCTCCTATACGTGCAAACATATGATATTTGTCCTTCTCTGCCTGACTTATTTCGCTCAGCATCACACCCTCAAGGTCCATCCATGTTGCTACACATGGCCAGATTTCACTGTTTCTCATTGCCATGTAGTATTCCATGGTATAGATAAAACACATCTTCTTGATCCATTCATCTGTTGATGAACACTTAGGCTCTTTCCATGTTTTAGCTATTGTGGAGAGTGCTGCTATGAACATTGGGGTACATGTGCTCCTATGCATCAGCATGAAATCAGATACTTAACCAACTGAGCTATCCTGGTACCCAGAAACATTTTTAATATCCAATTCTGTAAGCCTAATAACTTAATAATATTATTTACCCTTTCTAATTTTCTGTTATAAAATAATATATATGCATTAATACCTTCACTTAAAGCATTATTAAAAGTTTCAGAATTGGCAAAAATATAAAGCTTTGGTATTGTGCTCAATATCCACATCTATTTTGATGGGTTATATTAATGATTGCATAATGTGCAGTGTTTATAACAAAAATTTACAGGCATTAATTTCATTATATTTATAAAACTAGACTTGTAAAAATATTTAAAGATTTTGCCCACTTTATGAACTTTGTGGCCACTAAAATGTTTTGAATATTTTCACTTGTAATGAAGAATTTTTGTTTGTTTTTATTTCCAAGGCCAGTAATTTTTCTTTTCTTTGTTAACAGTGTTTTTGATCATTGTTCCCGAATTTCCCTAAGAATTGGTAAAATTGCCCACTATTTTTTTTGAAAGATACCATTTCTTTCATGATTCTAGCTTTTTGGATTACTTCCTTTGCCAAAATTTTTTGAAGATTTTCAGTAAGGACACTGCTACCAGAACTTCCTTTCTTTAATAGTATTTTATCCACTTTTTCTCTGTCTGGAGATATTTGTAGATTCAAAGTTTTAAGTGCTAAACTACATCTTACAATTTGATCACATGATAGGTTTAAGGCCTTTAGAGTGGCAGAAAATATTTGTAGTTATGATAACGAGAAAATATCAAAGTTGAGGATTGTGGCAGGTTACCACTGAGAGTAAGCTAACTAGGAATAGCAACCAACATAATTAAATTGAGTGAAGAGCTTTCTGAAAGCCTGGGTAATTTGACCGTGAAAGGCACAGCACTAAATATCTCCCTGTGATGTTAACCACTATCTTCCCATTAGCAAAGCCACCTGATTTGAGTCAGTTCTACACCAATTTTCTTATCAGAATGTATCATTACCATTTGGATTTCCTGTTTGTAATATGCTGCTTCAACTCTTTCATACATTTTTATGTTGGGTTGTCTGTTTTTAGTGGTTTGAGAAGCTGTTTACGTATTTTATTTTCCAGATTTTATTAATTGTGTATTTTCTGGTATTGAAGTTCACCAGTTTCCTTTCCTATGATTGAAAATGGTTTCATCTCATCTTCGCTTGAAGGATATTTTCACTGTATAGTATCCTATGTGGCAACTGTCTTTCAGAGATTTGAAGATAGCACTTTATTTTCCTCTAGGTTCCTTTTTGTTCTTGATAGGTCAACCCTTGGATTTTTTTAGAGTTACCTCTTCTATGTAGGCTCTTGTTCAGATTTTTGTTCTATTTCTCATTATTTTTTCTCACTTTTCCTGCAGTTTATGTTTTCTGCTTATCTTTGTCCAATATCTTCTTTTTTATTGAGGTATAAATGACATACAATTATATTATTTTCAGATATATATAATGATGGGATGTTTGTATGATTTGCCAAATGGTCACTTTGTCAAATATGTTTTTAACACCATATCTTTTTTTATTCCATTGCTATTATTATTTGTCAGTTTCAGAATGTTTATTTGATTCTCTTTAAAGAGCCCAGTTATTTACAAAACTCTATATGTTCTTTTTTTTGTTCTTGAATATGTTAATCACACTGGAATTTGAAAGCAGGGAGTCTAGCCACCTTTAAGAGCCCACCTTCTAACCACTAAGCTATATAACCTTACAAGTGTAGGTTGTATATGTTACATACAGTATGTTATAAATGAGAATAAGGAAGTCTGAAAATAGGAGCTGTTAAAATTATAACATATTGAACTGATGTATCTCAGCATGATAATAGACTTACTGAAAAAGACTGTTATATTTATAGGATTAGCTAGGATTACTGTGGCAGTTAACAAAAATGAAATAGCATACCCAAATGTTTGTCTAAGTAGCTGAAATTGAATGCAAAAATAATCAGTAAAAATAGCTCCTATGCATTGAATACACATTCAAGGACATGTGTGAAGCTTCCTGAAAAAGAGAAAACAAAACAGAAAACCCAACATAATGTAAGCGTCAGAGAAGCATTTATTTAATTAACTACTAGTAAATTTTTACTAGCTGAGAGGTAGAAGTAGTCAGAATTTTCTTTAATTTGTTCTCGTTAAATTAATTTTCTTATCTGAAAACAGAATAAAACATTTAGATTTTTATGCGGTGCTAAATTTTACAGATTACATTATTCCAGAAATCATATAAATTTAACTTTGGTTTTAGTTTTATAACAAAAAAATAACCTTATAATATTCAGTGTGTTAGGCAAATGCATAAGAATTTCAATACATTTTAGTTTTTAAGTAAATAAAGTAAATATACAGAAGAAATTTGAAATGTATCCTTGATATTTAATGCCAACATCTGATTTATCATGATGTTGGTGTCAAGTGATCATTTTTTCTTATTCAGGTTGTAGGGTTTTTTGTTTCATTTTATGACAGATGAGGTTTTTTTTAATGGTCTCGAACATCTGATGCTATTATGTTAGGAAAACTTGTGTTTTATTTAAACATTTTATATTATCAGGCAGTCAACTTGTTTAGGTTTAGCAAGGTTTAGACTTGGCCTACTTTTTGGGCTATGACTACAATGACAATTTAATTTTCAGAAACTATAGAGTTATTTTGGTCCACCTAGCTTATCTGGTGCCACTGGGGTCTCTTTTTGTCCTTGCTGATGTTGTCTGAGAGGAGAGAAGAGGTTTCCTCTGGCTGGGTGTTTCTAGGTGGGGGGTGGAAGTGGTAGGTGGTAGGATCTCCCCCCAAGATGCCCTCCACCCTCACCCACCAAGCAGTGCTAATGGTGTGTCTCGAGCACTAGAGGAGTGAGTCAGAATGGCAGAAACAAAAAGCCTTCTTAGACCAAGCTAATCACTTTAGCTGAGTCTTTCCTGCCTTCTGTGTACCTGCTTCTGCATCTTTCAATACAAAAGAGTCTAAGATGTAGGACTGAAGGCGAATGCTTTCCCTGGATGCATATTGTCGATGGGATTTCCAATCAGTTCCATTTGTTAAGGTGTCAGGCAGGCTAGGCTCAACCAGTGCTTTCAGAATTGATTCTAAAAGGGAAATGGAAAATTTCCATTCTCTAAGTTGCCTTCTGTCAGGGGTCAGAAAACACTGGATCTGGTTGTCTTCCCATTTTGACGATGGAGGTGAGCACAAGATGATCTGCTGTGGTGCCCTTGAGTTTTAGCGCCTCAAAGCAGTTCACATTCTCCTGTCTAATTTTTCAGTTTTCTCCCTTAGTTGCTATAGAATTCTCAGGGTTTATACATTTGCTTAACAGGGAGGTATAGGAAAAAATAAATCTACACCATCTCATACAGACTAGGAATTGTTGATAATACATATCATAAAAATACATGACCTTGCAATAAGTAAAGTTTTCTTTAATAAGACTCAGCAAAAAACAAACTTCACCTGACTGATTAACTAAACTGAATTAAAATGAAGAATTTCTGTTGTTCAATACCATAGGGACACTTGGGTGATTCAGTCGGTTAAGCATCTGACTCTTGATTTCAGGTCAGGTCATGATCTCATGGTTGTGAGATCAAGCTCTGTGTGGGGCTCTGCACTGAATGTAGAGGCTGCTTAAGATTCTCTCCCTCCCTCTCACTTTGTCCTTCTCCCACTTATGTGCACACAGATACTCTCTCTCTCTCTCTCTCTCTCTCTCTCTCTCTCTCTCACACACACACACACACACACACACACAAATTCAAAACCACCATGTAGAGAATAAAGAAGGAAAAACACAGAATAGGAGAAAATATTCATGATATTTGACACACAGTATATTTCTGACATACAATTTTCATCCAGAATATATAATAAACTTCATAAGTAAACAAAGAAAAATAAAAGAAAAAAGTAATTAGGAAGAAACTAGCAAGAATCAGTAAGCACTTGGCAAAAGAGGTCTATTTTGCCTAACCAAATACACAAAAAGGATAAGAACATTTGCTCTATATCATCAGACATCATGGATATGCAGACTGGAATCACAATGAGTCACCACTAGAAATTTAGAGGAATAGAGAAATTAAAAAAACCTAAAAATTCCCAGTCTTGTTGAAAATGGATGAACTTTAAATACTGCCAATGAGAATAAATAATGGTAAAATCACTTTGGAGTTTGGGCTGTATTGAAACAGCTTTTCAGATCAATAAAACAATATACACTTCTATAATGTGTGTATGTAAGAGTGTGTGTGTGTGTGTGTATGAATATATATTATATGTATGTATATATACACATAGTAATTTAAAAATTAAAAGAAGTATATATATGCAAAAAAAATTTAAAACATAAAAACACAAATGGAACCAAAGGAAAAAAACTATTCACAATTGAAAAACTAGAACTCAACAAAAATTCATGAGCAGTATAGGCATAAATTAATTGTAGTATATTAAAATAATAAAATACATTACAGTAATTAAAAAATACTGCCATATGCATTCAGATAAATGAATTTCACAAACCTAGAATGACCAAGGGAAGTCACATACAAAAGAATATTTAATTGAATTTATGAGAAACACAAGAAAAAATCGGGGCACCTGGGTGGCTTAGTCGGTTAAGCGTCCGACTTTTGCTTAGGTCATGATCTCGCGGTTCGTGGGTTCGAGCCCCGTGTCGGGCTATGTTCTGACTGCCAGCTCAGAGCCTGGAGCCTGTTTCAGAGTCTGTGACTCTCTCTCTGACACTCCCCTGCTCACGCTGTCTCTCTCTCTCTCCTAGAAATAAATAAAAATATTTAAAAAAAAAAAAAGAAACACAAGAAAAAATAACTACTATACAAATAATCTATGCTGATAGAAGATAGAAAAGTAGTTAATTCTGAGTAGCAACTATCTGCTATAAATTACAGTAATGAAATCTTCTTGTGTCCTGGAAGCATTCAACATTCTGTATCTTTATCTAGTTGTCTTTATTTTACATTAAACTAATTAAATAATTGGAATTAATTAAAAATTAATTTTTTAACTAATTTAATTAGATGAAGTTCATTATGTAATCAAATACTAGAAATAGCACTCTGTTTATAGTTATAATTAAACTAAACTTTTATTTTTGATAAGCCACAGGTAACCTTGCATGGATGATTAAGAGACATAATTATAATTGTTACTGCAAAACAGTAGAAAAACATTTTTGAACTCTAAATCAGGTAGGATTAGGAGCGGAAGTTTTAAAAATTATTCATCTTCCAAAACAGTTGCTTTTTATACCTTAGTTATAATTATTAAAATTCAATTTGTCCATAGTTAATATTTTCTGAGATTTCAAACAAGTAAATCCCAGTAATTTGAATTTAATTAAATAAATACTATTGAGTGCTCAAATGTTGTTTAACTGCAGAACACTTGAATACTTTTCTGTACTTTGCTGCTTTGGCCTTTCCATCAGTCATAAAATGTTTCCCAAGCCCTCTTGCCCATTAATACATGAAAAGCTTTATGGTAATTAATTTTTTTCTTTGACAGTCCAGCTCAATGATGCATATCCAATATATTAATTACTGTCATGATGAGGTTTGCAATGAAGGTAGAATACAGTTATTCTCCTTTGGCTAAATCAGATCAACTGAGAAATAAATGATCAATCTAGCTCTATTATTGTTAAGAGAAAAAATATATATCTTAGTAAACCTAAGAAATTTTGTTATTATCTAGTTATATTTAAGATATCAGAAATTTGTTATAAATGTTGAAAATATATTCCAATACATTTTTCTTTTTTTAAAATTTATCTTTCTATATTTCTGTGGTATAAGAAAGCTACATAATATAATCATATTATTTCTCTTTGGGTTTTGGCTTTTTTCCTTGTATAAAAATTAGTTTCTTCTATACAGTTATATAAACTTTTATTCCTGTTATAATATTGTAGCTTAATTAGATTTAAATATTCAACATGGATGGAACTAACGATTATAAAGCTAACTGGAATAAGTCAGGTAGAGGAAGAAAAATACCATATGATTTCACTCATTTGTGGAATTTAAGAAATAAAACAAGCAAAGGAACTAAGAGAAAGAGAGAGTGAGAGAAAAAACAAACCAAGAAACAGACCTATTTATAGAGAACAAACTGATGGCTATCAGAAGGGAGGCAGGTGATGGGAGTAAGAAGTGTACTTGTGATGGGTACAGGTGATGTACGAAATTGTTGAATCACTATATATTATACACCTGAAAATAATATAACATTGTATGTTAATTACTGAAATTAAATTAAAAACTTTAAAAAATAAATATGTGATACAGATGGAATGTATTTTAAATTAAGGTTGAAGCTGGATATTGAGTTTTTCTTAATTGAAATAAAGACAATGGGTAATCTATACCTTTGTTGGTTTGAAATTATACTTTATTATGTACTAAATTCCCATGTATTCCTGTGCCTGGTTTTATTTTTTTTACTTTTGTCATTTTATTTCTGGAAATGTATAGCATGATGGAAATTATGAGTAAATATCTGATTTAAAAAATGTCATTCTGTCACATTGAAGTATTTGTCCAATCTCTTTCTTTTTTATTGCCTGGATGAATTGTGGTCATATTTTCCTCAACTTTCAAAGTTCCCATAATAGTATTAATTAAAGTTTTTTTGAATTCAAAGGTTAATTTAGATAGGTGAAATCTTTACAACATTGAGATTTTCAAGCCTAAGCAATATTGCTTCCCGTATATTTAAGTATTTTTAAATTCTGAAGTAGGGTTTATAATTGTTTGAGTACAAGTCCTGAACATGTGGTTATTTTATATTTATTCCTAGGTTATTCTTTTTTTATTGTCTTCCAAATCTTGTTTTTGGCATGTTAGATCTTTCTATTAAGATCTGTAATTAGAAAGCTTTGAAAATGGAATTAAATTTAGTGTGTATTTGAGAGTGAAATCATTGAATCTTGCAGGTTGATTGTTAAGTTTCTTTTTCTACATTTTTACACTGATGCTGATATTAACAACTTCTTTAGACCTCATCACTTTCTTTACGTCCTCAAAATGTTTTCCAAATAGATTTCTGACTTAAATGATTAAATAATTGGCTTATAGATGCTACTCCTATAATCACTATTTAAATGAGATTGAACAACACCAAGTTTATGACCCATTGGTAGCCAAATCCTTCATTCTTTTTGCCATCATCACTTGTGTGTGTGTGCATATATTTATTTTCTGGTTTTTTGACTTCTGAGATATGTCTTGACAGTTTGGAGGAGCAAGCAGATGATCTATGAGGTAGCATCACTGAAGGGAAATTGTGTTGAAAAACAGCATTTGTCCTTACACAATTATTCCTGTGTTCATACACAAGTTGAAAGTTACTTCATAAGCTTTAATGACACTTGCAGAAATTTCATTCAATTGATTAATCTGTTGAAATAAGAAAGCTGAAACTTACTGATATTGACTAAGACTAATGTTGGACCAAAAACCAGCATGCACACATAAAGTAGTTTCTAATTTTTCATTTGCAATATGCAGACTTTCAATAGCCAGACTGATTGCAGGGTGGAAGGCTGAATAATGCTTCTTGTTTCTCTATCCCTGTATCCACAGATATGTCCATGTCCTAATCCCCAGTCCTGTGAATGTCAGCTTATATGGCAAAAGGGACTTTTATGTGTGATTACAGTTCTTTAGATGGGTTATCAAGAATTATTCTGGATTATCAGACCAATATGATGACCAATATGATCATGACAATCTTTGAGGATGCTGAAGGGGAGCTAAGTGGGGGGGATAGGTTAAATGGGTGATGGATATTAAGAACGGTACTTGTGATGAGCACTGGATGTTGAATGTAAGTGATGAGTCACATATTTCTATTACTGAAACTAATACTACGCTATATGTTAACTAACTGGAATTTAAATAAAAAACAAAAAAAAGTACAAGTAACCAAAGCAGAAATTAATAAAAAATAGTTAAATATTAACTTTAAAGTTAAAAAAATCACAACAATTCTTGTAAGAGGCATACAAGAAGAGTCAGTCAAAAAGGATGTTGATGGGATAATGAAAACAAGCAATTAGAGTCAGACACTTTGGAGATGAAGGGGCCACAAATCAAGGGGTGCATGTGGCCCGGAGAATGAGGGAAAGGCAAGGAAACATATTTTCCCTTCAGAACTGTAGAAAGAATAATCCTAACATCTTGACTTTAGCTCAGTGAAACTGAGTTCAGGCTTCTTGCCTCTGAAATTGTAAAAGAAAAAGTTTGTGTCATTTTAATTCATGAATTTTGTAGTTATTTGATAACAGCAGCAAAAAGAAACTAATACAACTTGATAAAATGAGTGTAGTCTCTGATAAATTAAAGACTGCTTAACCATTTTTGAAGTCATGAAGTGTTTTAATTCCAGAAATTATAAAACCACAATCTGAATCACCAGTATTTAGTGTGACCAACTATCCTTATATTTTCTTCTTCCTTGACCACTAAAGTCCTTTTTTAGATGTATAGAGCACTATTATTATATAATATTTTCTTTTCCTATAGAATTTATTTTTTTTTTAAACTTTAATGTTTTATTTATTTCTGAGAGAGGGAGAGACAGCGTGAGCAGGGGAGGGTCAGAGAGAGAGGGAGACAAAGAAGCCGAAGCAGGCTCCAGGCTCTGAGCTAGATGTCAGCACAGAGCCCGATGCAGGGCTAGAACCCACGAACTGTGAGATCATGACATGAGCCCAAATCCGGATGCTTAAGTGACTGAGCCACCCAGGTGCCCCGAATTTATTTCTAAGCTTGTTGAAATTCCTTTGCAATTCCTTGTTTTACAAGATCATTCCACTAAACCCTTCATAATTGTCATTTAATAACTCCCCCAAAAGAGTATATATTAGTAAGAGACTGTTAAGAATTATATGAGTAATTAATCCTAACAGGTGCTTATTCCATATATTGCATCTAAGCAGTTCAATTTCAATTCTTTCCCAGAGGGGGGAAAATGTCTATGTTAGAAATTTTTAGCAAATATAGGTGTCTTTAATACAGTATATCTTAGAGTAGATTTTTAAAAAGGTATTATTAAAATCCTACGTAAATTTAGTAAATTAAAAAGAGAGAATGTTACATGTAGAACATACTTTGCAACTTTGTGATTTCATATTCAATTAATATTGTGTGACCACAAAATTTGTGTATATTAGCCCAAGATTGGACTCTGAATATGGAAGACAGGCTACTATCAATGACAAATATGGTATGTGATTTTCTTTTATCCTGTTATATATTTGTATAAGTGTACTCATATTACCACCTTTAACATATCTTAGATTATTTTATACTTTATTTATTTATTTTGAGAGGGAGAGAGAAATATTGTGCATGAACGAATGGGGGAGGGGCAGAGAGAGGAAGAGAGAGAGAGGATTACAAGCAGCTCCACACTGTCTTGTGCAAAGCCCGATGCGGGGCTCTCTCTAATAAACTATGAGGTCATGACCTGAACTAAAATCAAGAGTTAGGAAGCTTAACAGACTGAGCTACCAAGGCACCCAGATTTTTAACTAATTAATTTACTTATCCAAAATCATAGACACCATCAATTCTCCTTGTAACTCAACCTGAATCTAAAATGATGAATTATAAAAGTCATGGTATTGGAATAATTAAATGATTCCAAACTAAACACAAGTTTACTTTTGATGAATGATATTCCTGTTCTTAGTGACATTTCTAGCTGGTGCAATAAATTTTTAAATTAAAATCACTTTAGCCAATCACTATTTCAGAATTCTTATCTTGGTAGTTTTTTTAAATACCAATGTGATTTTTCAAATAGTTTTCTAGTGAAAAAATACTTCATAGTTTAAAAATTATTTCCTCATTCACACTTTCTGATATGTTTATAAACAGTTGAAAATTGTTTGCATTTTACCACTGAAACCCTTTAGAGGAGTCCATTTCTGTATACATTAGCGATATCCCTGATTGATTATGTTGATTCAACATATATTTTCAAGTGATATTTAATAATAAAATTTGAATAATTTTCCTATTTTAAAAGAAGAACTTAATATGAAAACACTTATCTATAATAAACAAACATCAATAAAAACATAATTACTAGTTTAACTCATCCTTAAACTCACATTTCCTGGTTAGTGGGAATAGATGCATGTTTTACTAAACAAAGATGCAGTATAAATGTTTTCCTCCAAAGATACAGTGGTAAAAGAAACTTATTTTGGCTTTCTGAATGAAGCTTATGTTTGCAAATATGTATTAGTATCAAATTCAAACATCTGAACAACTGTATATAGGAAGCAGTAGAAAAGTTTTAATGACTTCAGGAATATTTATCTGGAGATGAATTTTCCAAATATTCCTCTCAGAATTCATCATATATAACTCCTTTGAATCAAGGAAATAAAGACTTGGATAAAATTAATGTCACTTATCAGAAAATGAAACACTCTTCAAAATATTACCAACCACAAATTAAAAAAATTATTAATTTGTTAAATACCTTTAGTAAAAATAAAATTAAGAAAGAAAATAGAAGGACTAAATATGATGGCAAACAAGAGATATACATGACCATACACACACATGCATGCACGTGCACACAAACACACACAATGATGATGCATTAAGAAAGTAAGCAAGTGTGGATGAGACTACAGCTATTACATTCTGGCAGCCAGAAAATATTCTATAAATCTCTGTCTGAAGAGTGAGTAATCAGAGAAAAGGGAGATAAAATAAAATGAATATAGTAGCACTGCCATTGTTAAAAGATTTTTTTGAAGATTAGTATACTAAATTTTACACTTCTCATTCTATACTTTATAATTCATTCATTAGCATGTGTTTAGCACAGTTTAGTATGTTACCAAAAACGGCTCAGAATAAACACATCTGCAAAGATAACTCTTTTCCATATGGAGTTGTATTTGAGGTTGGAGTGAAGTATGATTTTGCATAGGTGGAACGAATATTTATTTAAAAATTATTAAAATCAGTTCATTAACAATTTAGTTTGGGAATAGTGTACTTCTTTTTAGTAGTTGATATGGGTAACATCAAGAGGGCAATATACACTTGCCTGACATAACTCTTCTTCAACATTATCTCTCTCTTCAGTCTCTGGGACTTTGCAGTGCCTTAAAACACCTGTGGCATCAAAGTCAAGAATCTTCTATAAAACATATTGAAAGACTAGGATCCTAATGTAAAAAATTAATCATTCCAGTGAACATTTATCAATTAATTAGAAAACAAACGGGGCGCCTGGGTGGCTCAGTCAGTTAAGCGTCAGACTTTGGCTCAGGTCATTATCTCACGACTCGTGGGTTCGAGCCCCGCATCCGACTCTGTGCTGACAGCTAATTCAGAGCCTGGAGGCTGTTTCAGATTCTGGGTCTCCCTTTCTCTCTGACCCTCCCCTGCTCATGCTGTCTCTCTCTCTCTCTCTCAGAAATAAATAAAAAACTAAAAAAACTTTTTAGAAAAAAAACATTAATTCCTTATCACTTACATTTCTAAAGAGATATATCTGATATTTGGATGGTGTGGCAGCTATGTTTGATTTTGTATTTCAGACAATATTTGTATTTTCCCCTGGCATGGTGAAAGAATGATCTTAGTTTTTGTTTTGTTTTGTTTTCTGTCAATGAAATCAATCTCTCTTATTATTTTAACATCATGATTTAATAAAAATCTACTTAGGTTTTTGAATCGCCCACAATTAAACAAAACCCTTAATATTTGTACATATTACATTTGAACATATTAATATTTGAACATATAACATATTAGTGTAGCAGGATACCATGCAAATATTAGATGCCAATAAATGTTCTTGAATGAATAGATTAATTTTTTTAACTTTTATTTATTTTTTGAGACACAGAGAGACAGAGCATGAACAGGGGAGGAGCAGGGAAAGAAGAACACACAGAATCTGAAGCAGGATCCGGGCTCTGAGCTGTCAGCACAGAACCCCACGCAGGGGTCGAACTCATGAACTGCGAGATAGTGACCTGAGCCAAAGTCAGACACTTAACCTACTGAGCCACCCGGGAGCCCCTTGAATGAACATATTAATGTACAAATAAACCAAATTTCATAATATAATTTAGAGTTATTATAATGACGTCTAAATATTATTTCTTGGAATGCATAAAAGGAACTACTAGAAGAAACAAAACTAAAAATAACTAGAAAACATAAATATCTAAAAAAAGACAACTATCATAAAAGAGAAAACAAAGAAATTCCAAGAAATAAGAAAAAAAATAAGATAGTAGGTAAAACCATATTTTGGTGTGGCAATTTAGGTCAATTATTTACACACTACTAAGTATTGGTTAACAAAGTAAACATAAAGATTATTTGGGAAACAGAAACCATACTAACAAACCAAAATCACATCTCCAAATTTTGGGTGGAAATGTTGATGTTGAACAAATTAAAGACTAAGGCAAGTAGATGTTGGCAAAATGTTTTGAGAAAGAAGGGGTGAAATGGTTGACACACTGCAAATAAATCTGATTGTACTAACTAGTTTCATCTACAGGTTTAACCTGGATATCCACAAGCAAAGTAACAGGAAGACTGAAGCCATCCTTGTCACTCTATTAATGTAAAGTAGAAATTTTTATATTGAATAATTCACCTAAGTCATATCATAGCTTCTTAGCTGATCTTCAATTTCCTACTTAGCAACACTGGTATGGATTTAAGCTTAATAATTACAAGGTTGGGGCGCCTGAGTGGCTCAGTCGGTTAAGTGTACAACTTCAGCTCAGGTCATGATCTCACAGTTTGTGGGTTTGAGCACCACGGTCAGGCTCTGTGCTGACAGCTCAGAGGCTGGAGCCTGTTTCAGAGTTCATGTCTCCCTTGCTCTCTGTCCCTCTCCTGCTCCCACTCTGTCTCTTTCTCTCAAAATTAAACATTAATAATAACACTAATAATTACAAGGTTAACACTGTTGTGCCCGAATCGTGAGTCCCCAGAGACCACCAAGGAGCCGGCACCGATACAAGTACATAAGGGTCTTTATTACAAGCTCGAGCAGGGGCTCTCCATCTACCGGTGCAGTGGCAGCAGTGTGAAGCCCCAAACAATGGCGAGCAGGGTTTTTATGGGGTAAGGGACGGGGTGTGTTACAGTGCACACACTGTACATATTGCATCATCACATAAGCACCAGTCATAATTGTACAACACCCATGGTAACAGTTTTGACCATTCAGTATTCGTGAGGCATCCATTACTTTTGGCGGGACCCAATCATGACCTTTGAGAATCCTTTGAAAATGACCAATTATGAGGTGAGCTCAAAGGGCCTACGTGGGGTTTAGGCAAGCGGTGAGTGGTTGGCTAGTTTGTGCAGAGTAACTATCTGAAGTTCCCGACCCTGACTCAGAACACAGGAATGTTGATCCGAGGGTGGTCCGAGGATGGCTTCATCTGAAGCTTTTCCTGGAACTGGGGCTACGTGCAGCCCGAAGTTGCTCTTAATGGAAGACTTAATTTCAAGCTCCTCAACGCAAGCCTTTGGAATTTTCATTATAGACAAGAGAATAAAATGGGTTTACAATAAAAGAGTGTATTTTCTTGAATACCAAAACAATGTTAAAATTTCTTTCTGTAAGTTTTGTAAATTTCTAGTTTATGTTTGCATATATGTTTCACATTTTTCCAGTTATCACTGAAAAAACAAAACTATAACAATTTATGTGTGCATATGTATGTGTATATTAGCCAATAGATTCATATAGATATAATTATATAATATGCTAGATTATTGAAATAAGATAGCCTTTTAAAGATATTTTTGATAAATAATTGACTAATGTATACCAAATTGTCACAAATTATTGAAAAAATACAGTAATATTGTTTCTACCTTTTAATACATCTAAATAGGCAACTTTTTCTACTTCAATGTTTAGTTTTCACTTTTGTACTTATTAAAATAAAACAAACTCACAGACTGAAGGAAAAACTGAAGCACCTTTGTACTTCATTGTTTTTCTAGACAAAAGATGATTTAGCAATATAGCAGCTTCAACAGGATATTTATTCAAGTTGTCTGAACCCCATTTACTGTACATATATGTGGGAGTTACACATACACTCATGCTAATAACACACATGTGCATGTAGGCTAGTGAGATTTACACCTAAAAGTTTCTAACTTTTATATGCTACTTACTCCACATTAGAGATTTTTTCTTTCCTATTACAAGTGTTGCTCAGAGATACTGTTCATGACCATCTCACTGCTTCAAAATTATTGGGGAAGGAATCTTAAACTAACTTTATTCTGGAAGAAGCCTAGTTTTTCTTAACATAAGTGCCTAAGTGCAAATCAAGAAAGCATTTTAAACCTGTACTTTTTGAAAGAGAAGAAAATAATTTATTTTTTTTACTCTTCAGTATAAAAGATTTGATAAATTCTGTTAACCCAAATCTCCAGAGAGCAAACTTTCCAAAGTGTAAAAATTTTAATGCAAATCTCCTTGACTGCCTTTCAAATTTTACATACTAAACACAGGAACTGGTTCCTCATTGCCCAACAGTTATTCCAAAATTGAATAACAATAAACCTCTGTGGAAGTAACTCACTAACTAAATATATGTATATGCAATTTTAAATTTTATGTCATGGTTCTTTTAGACTTACAGACTTCTTTAAAGAAAAGAAATGCTAATAAATTTTCCCTGGATTTATGTTGGTTTAGGAATTATGGATTAGGGGACCTCCAATAACTAAAACAGCTACATATTCTCTTGAAAATTTTAGCGTTTTCCTTAGTTTGTAAAGCAGCAGTAGTATTTGTAAGAATTTTTCTGAAAGGAAATACAATCTAATCTCAAAATCCGTTACTGATAATAGTCTCTCCGCTCAATACTTTACTAGTAACGTATTCTCTATGAGCTCAAAAAAGAATAAATGCTGTTTTATATCACAACATATAATATTTATTAAGTATAGTTACTTATAAATTCATTAGTTATATTTAATTTATTGTTTATAAATATATTATTCACTTTATTATTTATAAATACATTGTTACTTTGTACAGCAATTGTTGCTTGATGGTGATAAAATCTTTGTATATATCCCTCAAATATATGTGTGTGTGTGTGTGTGTGTGTGTGTGTGTGTGTTAATGGCATATCTGGTAGGTACAAGCTAGATGTAAGCAGTGGAAGGAACTCCCGGAGGTAGGGTCCCGCATCCTTGAGGCGGCATGATAGAGACATGAACTGGAGGCAGGGATGGTGATAAATAAGCTACACATCCACAGCCAGGTGGGGCGGGGGGGGTGGGGGCTCAGCACCCTGGCATTGAGGCTGACAGACCAGTAGCCACAGATGCAGAGCAAGGGCTCTCCTCTGCCACCTGAGCCCCAGGGCAATCCCTAGACTTATTATAATGCATTTGGTCTGTAGGAACAGCTCCAGGGAATGGAGAAGGGCTGCCAAGCCAGTACAAACCTTGTAGAGTAAAAAACTCCCCCTGCCGACCTGTGGAAGAAGTTCCTCAAATGACAGGAAGCTGCCTCTATTAGAGACCATCACACCTGACAGTGATGTGACACCCAGCCCAGATAGACACAGCAAACATCCAGTCCCAAAGGAATGTAGGACATATTCTACCTCAGGGAATCTGCTTGCCACCCTTCCACCTTGAGACTGTACTTTTGCTTTAATAAACTGCTTTGTGCTTGCTACTTTCCTTCTGGCTGCCTTCATTCCAGAGCAGATCCCCAGTAAATCTTGTCGTGGAATCCAAGGACTGAGACCTTTATTCACACAACACATACTCTCCTACCTGTAACATAACTGCCTACAGTATTTCTTTTTAACATGCCATTGTGACCACATAACTCCTCCACATTAGGGGTTTACCAAATTCTAATATCTGTTTATAATAATATTAAAACTAATAGAGAGTGGCAGAATTTACATAGAAGTACAGTTTAGAGGTTACAACATTGTTACAAACATACTTTGTGGGAAAAAAAGCCTAGAAACGGCAATCATTCTAAATAAAGGTATTTGACACTGATATTTAGATCTGTCTAGGTACCAAAATATGTACACTTGATTAATTGTGGTCTTGGCTTTAGGCTCCATATACAAATAAAAACAAAAAATATACTATAGTCTTAATGAACAACAATTAAATATCTACACTTAGATGAGTTGGTCGTAATTTTTTCAAATGGACAAAATTATCATATCTTATTGGTAACTGCACTGTGAGGGCTAATTTCAACAGGCCTAAAATTAGCCTGACATGTTCTAATGAAATAAGAAATGAACTTGCATGACACCGACTTTTGGTCAAGGCATGAAATGTACTGAATTATAGTGTTTCTTTGTAACCCTAATTCTGAAGACTTCAGAGGAGGTTTGTTCCAACTTGATAGCATTGTTTATTGATTACAGTGAGAATAACAATTTGCATCTGAGCTGGGTGAGACTACCTTTCCCCTTCTACTTTGTTACTGAGGTGATTGCAGAGCAACAATACACTTGCCTAGCCAGCGAGATACAGAGACACTTGGCATAAGCTCCTTTTCGGTGTTCCTGGTTCCCAGGTGTTCCATGAGAATGAGTAGATTCTGATCCTAGAGTGAAAGTGCATGGATCAAAGGATCTAAAAGAGAGAGCCAATAGGAGGCATCCTTGAGATCATAAAACTTCCTGCCTGTGACACATTTGGCTGTGGTGCATATCCTTATTTTAATGTACTCACTGTATCAAATCCCTTCCTTCTAATAAGATGAATGTTCTTAACTGCCACAGTTAGTGCAGTAACATTTAAACAATAAACATTTCCTCAGGAAAATCACTTAATAGCAACAACCAACATAAATTGAAATGACAGTATACTGAGATCCAAATACTATTTTTATTTAAAACTCAAGAGTAATTCTTTTGGAAAATTTGTCCTATAAGTTTGAGCTCAGTGGCAATAATGGCTCCAATAAAAATCACAATGAATCACAAGTTATAAGTTAAGTGTGACATCGATTGAATAGAGAATGAGTTGACAAATTTAATTTTATTTTAAATGGGAAAATTTATGTCAAAATTATGTGAGTGAAGAATTAATAAATTGCCTTAATGGAGTTTCATCTAGAAAGGACTTCAACAAAAGTATATCAATATTGTTAAAATTTCAATGAGAATTGTCCTGTCCATAGCATGGATGTGACATCTTTTGTCAAGACAGTGAAATCAATTCATGTATCATTTCAGAATATTAAAATAAATAATGTCACAGCTAGAAAAGTTTTCTATTGGGCAGCAGAACAGATTTCTGTGGTAGGAGAATGGTATTCTTATAACAAGCTACTCTTTCTTATTGTTTTTACAGTAAGAAACAGTTTAACAGAGGAAACGCTCTGTTTCTAAAATTATCCAATGTTTAATTAAATATAAAATAATTATAATGGTGTTTGAAAAAATATTTTAACTTGTACAAAATAGTTGTTACTATTTAGTTATTACTGGGGAAGGCTAATTTTTCTAATTATCTGAACTTTTTCTTTCTTTCTATGTAAGAGGAACTTACATAGAACACTGAATGTGTTTTTTATTAACACATTTGTTTTTATTAACACTGAATGTGTTATGGTTCCTTGTGTTCTGTGTTCTTTAACATGACATAGTGATGAGATTGGTGTTATCCTGTGAAGTCCTTGCATGAAACATACCAAATTGCTTTCAAGGACTAAATCAAAGAAGAAAACATTGGGAGGATTTTATACTCTGTGAAACAATACTAATATCCATCAAAACATCTAGACTTTTAGTTATATTCATTAAAATTATTTTTTGTTATTCTTTTTGATAACTATTCTGACCCACATTTGTCATCGAATGCAGTACTTACTAGCTACTGAGAACCTGAAATATGGCTAGTTCAAACTGAAATGTTTTGTAAGTATAAAATACACATCAGGTCTTGAAGACTGTAAAAAAAGTAAAATATATTGATGATGTCTTATAAATTAATTGCTAAATGACATTTTTGATGTAGAAGGCAAAATAAAATATATTATTAAAATTACTTTTGCCCACATGTTTTTACTTTTTATTAAAGTGACAACTAGAAAATTTAAGTAATACATATTGATTGCATTGAATCAGTACTAAACAGTGTTGCTACAAACAATTTGACTTTGCCTGAAATCAAGTTTATTCTTGAGAGAGAAAATGTTGCCATTATATTTGCATTAAAAGTCCATATTTCTCACATATTTGTTTGAATGAGAGGATAATCAAAGTGCTTTTTTCTCATAAAGAATAAAATATTTATTTGCATTATTGTTTCTAAGTTTTCTAATGAAAAGCTTACTTTTTTGAAATGTGAATAAAGAAGTGTTGGATCCTAAGCTAGAAATATAGAGGAAACCACTATGCAATTAGGATTATAAAAGTATTGTCTGTGTGAATATTGAGATGTATTCCTGATGAAGAATATCTTGTTCTCATATTTTTAGCAAAGCAAGACATCAATCAAGAGAACAGCTCAAACATTCACTTGTTGAATGAATAGTAATTGCAAAGTGAATTGTAGAAAGAATACTTGAGCATGTTATATACATCCAGTGACCTCTTTCAGATCTCTAAAGCAAAGGCAAGGTATTTGCTATAATAAAATCTTGTAGAAGTAAAATGTCAGTGACAAAAACATAGTAGAAAATAAGTGAAAAATAAATTTAGCAAAGAATGTCCTCTCAAGAAAGCTGAAAACTCATACATGCACATGCTTGGATACTTTTATTATTTATTTTTCCTGATTTGATATCCATAAGATGGGAAAATCAACTTTCTGAGTCTATCAAAATTTAATTTATCATATGTATTAGTTTCCTACTGATGCTGTAATAAAGTATCACAAACTTAGTGACTTAAAACTGAATGATATAACAACACAGGGTGCTGGAAGGCTGTAGGGAGAGAATCCATTTCCTAGGTTTTCTAGATTCTAAAAGCTATTTCTATTTTATTTACACATTTCTATTACTAACTGATTTGCCTGCCTCTTTTTTATAAAGAGACTTGGGATTACACTAGCCTCAAGAATAATTATAAATAATGTCTTCATCTCTAGATCATTAATTTAATCCCTGTGCCATGTAAGTAAACATAGTCACAAGTTTATTCTGCTTATCATACCATCTTATCACTAGAACATCATGGAATATTCTAGAAACTGACTGTAAAAATGATGCCATCACTTCTAACTCATAAAACAACACTACATCATATAACTTAATTAATTATGAGAGCACTTTCGGTTAATGCTCAAATCTCTTATATATCTAGAAAAGCTAAATGCCAATAAAAACTACTTTAAATCAAAATGTGTGACATTTGTCTAATCTTGCTTTTGTTGCATATTCTTTTGTAGTCATAGTTAAAAAATCATTGCCAAGCCCAATGTCATGAAGCTTTTTCTTCTAAAAGTTTTATAGTTTCAAGTCGTATGTTTAAATCTTTAATCCATCTTGATTTGATTTTAGTGTATGGTATAAGATACTAGTCTAATTTCATTATTTTGCATGTGGATATCCAGTTTTCTAAACACAACTTGCTGAAGAGACCATCATTTTCCCTTTATGTATTCTTGACAACCTTGTTGAAGATTAGTTGATCATATAAGTGTTTATATTCTACAATCTCTATTCTGCTTCATTAATTAAGAAACAAAAGTAAAATTTGAAAATTTTTATTTATTTTTGAAAGAGAGAGAGAGAACACATGGGGGGGGGGGGCAAAGAGAGAGGGAGATTCTACACAGGCTCTGGATTGTCAGGAAGATCATGACCTGAGTCAAAGTGGATGCTTAACCAACTGAGCCAACCAGGAGCCCCATCAACATAAGTAATTTTAAAATTTGATAAGTAAGACTTCATCAAACTAAAAAATTCTGCACAGCAAACAATCAACAGAGTGAAAAACAATCTAAAGAATAGGAGAAAAGTATTTACACACCATATATCTGATAAGGGATTAAAATAAAAAATATTAAGGAAATACTTAACTCAGTGGCAAAAACAAAATTGGAGAAATTCAATGAATAGACATTTCTCCAAAAAAGACAAAAAGTGACCAGTAAGAGCAAAAAAGATGCTCAACAATCTGAACCATCAGGGAAATATAAGTCAAAATCCTAATGAGATATACCTTATACCTGTTAGAATGGCCATTATAAAAACAACAACAGCAAGAACACCAAATGGTATTTGTTGGAAACACTGGAATTCTAGTCCACTGCTGGTGGTGTAAAATGGTGGAACAATATGGATGCTCCTCAAAAATTTTAAATAGAATTACCTTATGATACAGCAACTCCATTTTTAATTATTATATCCAAAATAATTAATATCTGTATCTCAAATCTACATGTGTACTTCATGGTATTTGCAGCATTATACACAATACCAAGATATGGAAACAACCTAAACATCCATTCATGGATGAATGAATAAAAACTATGATGTTTACACACACACACGCACACACACACACTCACTCACATGCACACAATGAAAGAAGTGGATGAACTGAACTCTTGTCAAGTGATAATTGTGGTAAGTGAAATATATCAGTCACAGAAAAACAAATCCTGTATTATTCCACTTATATGAAGTATTCAGAACAATCAAACTCATTGAAACAGAGAATAGAATGGATATGAAGATTTATCCTGTAGTGGGTATAAAGATTCAGTTATACAGGACAAATGAGTTCAAGGGATCCTCTGTAAAACATTGTGCCTATTTTTAAATATATCATATTGTACACAGATGTCATGTTAAGTATTTTTTACTGCAATAAAAATAATAAAAATAAAGTGTGACAAACTTGCTTCATTGATTTTTGTAAATGCATTCAAGTAGTTCTATTTTTGCATCCTTTATTAGTATTATGGTTCAATTACAACTCTTATGGTGCACATGCACAAAAATCTTATTATATAATGTCTCAAATGTTTCAGAAGATGAGATTTTTCTTAGTCAATGACACTGTTTATCAGTCTAAAGAGAAATGAAGAATATACCAAAAAATTAAAAATGTTTTTATTTTGTTTGTTTCAAGGAGGGTGTGATTAACCAAACCCAGCCAAGAATTTGGTTGATATCAAGAGTGATAATGTCACAAACTCATCAGCCAGGTAGGGAAAGCCTAATTTTTCACATAACAAAGCTTTATGAGGAGTGCAGAACTGAATCCCAAGCTAGTTTAAAAAGGGCTGAGAGAGTAGGAAGGGGAGTAAGAGCTTGGGTTTTATTGTGGTTAGAACTGCATCAGGGGTGAAGATTCCTTTGGGTGACCTGGAATTTGCATGGTTTGAACATCCTGTCTTCACTAAGAAAGGGAGCTCATGGGCCTTCTTATCATCTTGCCTTGATATGAAGCAAGGGAAGGATAGGACTGGTGTGCTTGGAAGTATGTCTGCAATTGTGGTGGGTAGAACTGAGTCCTCCAAAATGATATGGTTGAGTCATAAAGCATGGTCTCTGTAAAGATGACCTTAGTTGGAAATAAGGTGTTTGCAGATGTAGTCAAGTTAAGTGTAAATCATTAGGGTGGGCTCTAATCCAGTGAGTGGAGTCTTTATAAGAAGAGGGGAATTTGGACACAGACTACAGACACACACAGGGAGAGTGCTGTTTTAAGATAGAAGCAGATGTTGGTGTTAGGCTGTCACAAACCAGGAAGTTATGCCGAGGATTGCCTGCAAATCCCCAGAAGCTAGGAGAGAGGTGCAGGGCAGATTCCGAAGGAATCAACTCTGCTGACACCTTAACCTAACTTGCTTCAAGTTGCTAATGGTTCTGGAAGAGATGTGGCCTCCCCCAGCATCATACTCTAATGCAAGGGGCTGAGGACAAAGAGAAGCCATTTCCTTCTGCAAAGGGAATATGCCATATGGCCCAATTTTGTATTTATCCCAAAGATATAATTTACTTTAGTAATTACTCTAGTAAAGAGTCTTCTGTGGCAATCCTGAGCATGCAAGATACTGCATTCATAACAAACATCATAATTGGCATCAGGATGCAGAAAGTGACAAGCTCAAGATGAGGCCAGCAGTTCCTCTGATGGGACCAAGAAGGGCAGTTTTTTAAAAAACAGAAGTCCATGGGCATTTTATGGCTTTTTGTGGGTGGTACACAGACTTCAGTAAGAATGAAAGAAGATTGCTAAAGCTTCTAAAGTTAGAGTCTCCATAGGGTCCTAATGGATATGCTTGCTTGTATTACAATTTGGATAGATTGATTCTACAGCCTTTTGTTGTTTGGTTCAAGGACATTCAAAATGGGCTGATTTGTAACAGAATAAATTAGATTAAGTAACATTTGTAAGTGAGGAATATGTTATCCAGCAAAAGTCCCAAAAGCGGTTGGACTTGTTTTAACATCATGCATGTGGGAATGGTCAATAGTTGTTTCTTAATTAAAATCCTTGATTGACTCTATAATGCCCAGAAGTTAATTGAGATGGCAGGGGCTTGTACTATGTGTTGGGCAATGACCCATCTCTTTGTGTGTGTGTGCGTGTGCCCACGTGTGTGTGTGTGTGTGTGTGTGTGTGTAAAATCATTTGTGAATGACTGGATGAGTGTGTCAACTAACTCTTTTCTAAGGAGGATGATACTAATGTAATATTATATTTGTGTTCCTCAAAAATGTTGAATGTACTTAGTATCTTGCCTGTAAAGCACATATACAATGGAAGAAGTGTTGAGAGTGGGTAGCAAAGTAACAGTATAATGTATCTCTTTGAAAGTGAAGACAAACTGTTACTGAGAGGCTGTGGCAATAGGCACTCAATAGAACATATTAGAAGGATCCATAATAGCAAAATATTTTCTAGTCATTGATTGCATGGAATCAATCATTTCAATCATATTGAGTATAGGGATCTCAATAAAGAGTGCTATGAATTAAAGTTATAGTAATTCATTGTTAACAACCATTCATTTTTCTTTATCAGGACTGAACAATGACCAACTTGGGTCTCTAAGGGAAAGACAAGAGGAAAAATGCCCCCTTTTGTTTACTAAGTGACTATGATGGGTATTAATTTCAACAGGCCCTGTTCTATTCTATTTTGTATTGCATTGATTATTTTTACTAGATGAGGAGTTCCATGTGATCCCATTTTCTAAGCCAATTCTAAGTGCCCAAGACTTAAATTTTATTTAAATTTATTGTTCATTGGACCCAAACTCTCATGACCACTGTAGGCTATTTTAGGCCAACAACTGTTACAACAATGTGGAATTTAGGCAAGGTGACATTTTAAATGATCAAGGAATACCTGGTGTCTTCTATTTTATGAAACATAACTCCTCTGAGAGTAAAGCGGGAACCTTGTTTAAATTTAGTGGGATCTCCAGGTATACCTGCAACCTAAGACTTAGTATTTATTAAGACCACAAAGGTTTGTTAATTATCACCTCTTTAATAGATGCTAAAGATAATTAAGAACCTATATTGTAAATGCTCACTAGTCTAAAATTGGTGGTGGTCTAAAACTTTTTACTGTATAATTTTTTTAATTAGTGAAAAGTTGTGTTTCTGCTTGGGTAAAACTGCAGATATCTATTGCATTTTTGTTTCCTCATCCTCAATAAAAAATTTTTTACTGTTTCCTCTCTCTCTCTCTCTCTCTCTCTCTCTGCCTCCCTAGGTTTTGGAATATATGTTGGAGAGGAGATATGCCCTTTCTCTTTCCTTATAATTATAATTTTCTCCTTTCAGAGATTCCAAATCAGTATTACCAAAGTTTGAGGTCTCTCTAACTGCAACTGTTACTTTATTGGGTATAAGGACTCTAAGTTTAAGTCAGTCTTGAATTAAGCTCTTGCCATGTTGATAGTTGAGACATTCTGTAAAAAAAGTGTTTCATACAATATGGTGATGTTGTGCTCTGGTCATTTAATTGGAGTTGGGTTAAGGCATTTAGGGGATACTTTTTATAAGGGTCTGTACTATGGGCCTGTGATTCTCCCTAGAACCCTAAGAATCAGGATTCTTTTTGATTGCAGTGGTCTAGGCAGAAATAGCAAAACAGAGGCATTTAAGGCATGGGTCCCAGTAAATCATCTGCTTTTCAGAGTGCAAGCTTCAGACTGTCCATAGTGACTACTTTTCTCATGAGGAAACACCCTGGATATTATTACTCAAGGCATCAGTCTTTTTTCTTTTTTTTTAAAATATATATATATATATATATATTTTTTTTTTTCTAGGAGAGAGAGGGAGACAGCGTGAGCAGGGGAGGGTCAGAGAGAGAGGGAGACACAGACTCTGAAATAGGCCCCAGGCTCTGAGCTGGCAGTCAGCACAGAACCCGACGCGGGGCTCGAACCCACGAACTGCGAGATCGTGACCTAAGTGAAAGTCGGACGCTTAACCGACTAAGCCACCCAGGCGCCCCTCAAGGCATCAGTCTTGAGTATTCTGTGGAATGGAGTCTGGAGGGGTAAAAAGCTGGGCTGAGACACAGGAAAAATGATCACAGGATAAGTCGTTCCCTTACGCATAAGGGAAACAGCTGATACAGGCCTCAGCTTGTATCTAGAAACACAATTCAGTTCAACATACAAATAGGTCCAGGCCAAAACACTTCACTTAGAACCATCTTAAAGAGGGCATTCTCCCATACTTTTCTCTCTAAAAACCAATTATAGGGGTGCGTGGGTAGCTCAGTCAGTTAAGCATCCGGTTTCGGCTCAGGTCATGATCTTGCAGTTTGTGGGTTGGAGCCCCCCCCCCCCCCGCCCCCGCCCATTGAACTCTGCACTGACAGCTCAGAGCCTGGAGCCTGCTTCGGATTCTGTGTTTCCGTCTCTCTCTGCTCCTACTCTGCTTGTGCTCTGTCACACACACACACACACACACACACACACACACACACACCACGATCTCTCTCTCTCTTTCAAAAATAAACATTATAAAAAATTTAAAAACCAATAACAAAAAACTGTCAACATATGTTGGTTAAATCTGCAGCAGGGGCAGCTCAGAGCACATGATCATCAGCAGACAGCACTGTCAGCAAGCTGAAAGCAAAGCAGATTCTGGTCAACATACAGACTGTCTATTATATATACCCTGTGTCTCTGTACCAATGGTCTTCATATTTCCCCATGGAAGCATGATCAACACCTCACTATAAATGGTTTGGATTCCAAGACTGATGACCCCATACCCTCACCAAGAAGCCCTGGAAAGGTATATTCCTTACTTAAATAATGGGAAAATAAACCAGGATCCTGGGCTGGTCTGAAAATGAGGTAGAGAACAAGGGAGAGCAAATGACTGGGAGGTCATTGTGGTTAGGTGCCTGTTAGGGTTCCTGGACTTTCATGGTTTGAACTTTCTGCCAGCACCAAGGCGAAAAAGTGCTTCAGCTCTCTTACTGGCTTTCCCAGAAGCGGGATGAAAGGGAAAGAGAAGTGATGGGGCTTGAAAACAGTTAACAGTAAAATATCAAAAATGGAGAGCCAGGCTCTTTATGATAATTCGCTATCAATACTGACACATTTCTTAATGTATTTGCCTAACAGTAAAGAGATACATGATATCTGCCATTTAAGAAGAAATGTTAAATATAAAACCAAAGTGCTACTTAATTATTAATTTAGTTTGTATTTTAAGTATCTCTTGGCAGACTGGTCAATCTGAGCTGTATCATGAGATGTGGACAAGGTACAACATATATACTCCTTCTCATAAAAATTCAATTGGAACACAACTTAGGCATAAGGGTGGGACTGTGAAAATAAGAACCAAGAAAGAGAATAAGAAAATACTCAGAATCACTGGTCTCTGGCACCGATCACCAAACTTGCTGCTTCAAAAACAGAGGATGAATGGATTAACATGTAAAAACCTGAAAAGACTCACAATGTAAAACCAAACAAATCAATCAACCAACCAACAAACACAAAATATGTGAAATTGAAAGAGCCAGACATAGATTTGTAACATTTCCTGGACCTTATTTATTTTGCACAAAATAATACAAAATGTACCCTAAACCACACAAACCTAGACATCTTTGCAAAAATACTCTTCATTCTAAGGCTATCTCTATCCACAAGTGTGTGTGTAGCTTTTTAGCCCTCTTTCAAAATATTATAATATATATTACTTACTTTTTAATGAAAATTGTAATGTTATATATAGATGAACTTTTTTCTGAACACATCATTTGTTAATAGGTATAACAACATGGTTTCTGTATCAATACACGTACATCTGTCTCTCAAATGGCTTTTGTAATTAATTTTACTTTCTGTAAAGGCAAACTATCATGGGTATCTGATTTTTTAACAAATGTTTAATGTTTATTTATTTTCAAGAGACAGAGTCTGAGCAGGGGAAGGGCAGAGATAGAGGGAGACACAGAATATGAAGTAGGCCCCAGGCTCTGAGCTGTCAGCCCACAGCCTGACATGGGGCTCGAACCCACGAACTGAGATCATGACATGAGCCAAAGTCAGACGCTTAACTGACTGAACCACCCTGGTGCCCCTCTGATTTGTTAATTGAGCATTTTATTTTGAAATAATTGTAGGTTTGTGTGAAGTTGTAAGAAATGATACAGAAATATTCTTACTACTTACATAGTTTTCCCCAAAGTTACCACTTACATAGTTTTCCCCAAAGTTAACATCTCACAACTGTCCTACAATATCACAACCAGCACATGGACATTGTTACAGACAATGCAGAGAACATTTCCATCACCATAGGATTCTTCAGGCTGCTCTTTTATAAAAGCCACATCAGCATCTTACTTCCCTCCTGTCCCTACTCGCTTCCTAAAGCCCTGGCAGCCTGTAATCTCTTCTCCATTCTATCCTTAAGTCCTGTCAGACTGTGATTTCCTCCATTCTATAATTCTATCATTTTAAGAATATTATAAATAAATAGAATAATACAGTATGTAACAATTTAGAATTGTTATTTTTTTAAATTTATTTTTAAATTCAGGGTAATTCTCCGGAGATTTATCAGAAGTTTTGTATGCATCAAATTGCTAAGCATTATCACAATGTATGCATTTACCACAGTTTGTATAGCCATTCATTTGTTGAAGGACATTTGAATTAATTCCAGATTTGGTGATTGTAAATAAATATGTTATAAATATTTATGGCATATTTTTGTGAGAATTTAAGTTTCCATTTATCTGGGATAAATGTGCAATGCCAGATCATATGACAGTCATATGTTCAGTTTATAAGAAATTGTCAAACTGCTTTCCAGAGTGGCCATACCATCTTACATTCCCATGTGCCATGTAAAAATGGTCCAATTTGTCTGCATCCTGGTCAGCATTTTGTGTAACATTATTTTTTTAATATTTTATTTTTTAAGTTTATTTATATATTTTTGAGGGAGGGAAGAGACAGAGTGGGGGAGGGACAGAGAAAGAGTGAGAGAGAGAATCCTAAGCACAGAGCAGAGAATCCCAAGCTGACAGCACAGAGCCTGACACAGGACTTGAACTCACAAAACGTGAGATCATGACCTGAGACAAAATCAACACATTTAACTGACTGAGCCACCCAGGCACCCCTAATTTTTAATCACAGTCATTCTGATAAAAAAAAGGTGTGTGATTATATCTTACTGTGTTTTTAATTTGCATTCTCTAATGACTAATGTTGAATGGCTTTCAAGTTCTTATTTGCCACATATATATACTTGTGATTGTGATACATAAAATTATGTATCAACTTGGCTAGGCTGAAGAACCTTAATAATATTCTGAAGAACCCTTAATAATATAATCCTCTTAAGTGAAATATCTGTTCATGTATTCTCTCCATTTCTTAGTTTTTCAACTGTTGCATTTTGAGGGTTTTTTTCCATAAACAATTTCTTTGTAGAATTTCAGTCTTCAAATATTTTCCCCTATATGTGGTTTGTATATTTGTTATTTTTAACAGGATATTTTGTTAGGGAGAAATTTTATATTTTGATGAAGTCCAACACACTATAGTTGCCCAAACTACCCTCTTTATGAAGATTAAATAAAGCCTTAGTAGATAAGTGAAATATGAGTAAATTTGCAGCAATCAGAGCTGGACTGCCATTAGCAGTAAGTAGGTTATTTAAAATAAAAAGAAATGGCACCAAATAAAGAGTTAGGTATGGAAAAAAAGATAAAGAACATGTAAAATGCCCTTTTTTGTGTAGTTTGGTATGGAAAAAAATAAAGGACATGTAAAATGCCCTTTTTTGTGTAGTTTGTAATGTACATAGGTGCAATATACAAGATAACAGTAGTACAAAGGATGAGAGTAATTAAATACATCTGTAGCAAGGTTCTTGTGTTTTATGTAATAGGTAAATAGTGGCTGTGACAGACTAAGGATGCGTTTTTTTAATCCCTTGAGAAATCAGTAAAATGTAAAAAGGTTTAACGAAAAAGGTGATAAAGGTAATAAACTAAAATAGTTTTTTAAATCTCTGGTGGCTCAGTTAGTAAAACATCAGACTCTTGATGTTGGCTCAGGTCATGATTTCTGTCCAGTTCATGAGTTCAAGCCCTGCATCAGGCTCAGTGCTGATAGCCTGCTTGGGGTTCTCTCTTTCTCTCCCTCTCTCCCTTCCCCTCTCTGGTTCTCTCTCTCTCTCAAAACAATAAATAAACTTAAAAAAAAAAAACTCAGTAGGTTAACCCCCCTAAAAAGGAATAGTATTCACTGACTCTGCAGTGGGACGTCTCCTTATAGTATTCACTGACTCTGCAGTGGGACGTCTCCTTACCATCTGGTCATGGTCAAAGACCTGTCTCTCCTCTAGGTCTCTTCTGACTTTACTCCGTGGGAAAAAAGAAGGATGCCTCGACACAGCAGGTTGGGCTGGAAGTCCAAGTTTCCAACATGGTCTCCATTGATATTCAGGGAGGAATGTTTGGGGAACTGGCTGTCACCTGGTAGAGATGAAATGTATGCATCCCTCCTTAGAGCCTCTCAAGCAAGGGGGCTGGTACACTTTGTTCTAGTTTGTCAAGGGTGAACTTGGCAATTACTGGTGATATTTGGCTCTAACACAGGTAATTTCCCTAAAGTTCTGTCTTTCTACTCTTTTGTCTCAAGAGATCAGGCTTATTGGAACTTATTTTGTTGTGCCTGGTGACATTTCTGGGTTACAGACTTCAACAGAATCCAGCATGAAATGTAGGTGGCAAAAAGAAAGCCCAGGAAACTTGATTTTGGGGTCCTGAAGTCCCTAGTCAGTCTGACTTCTCTCTACTTTTCATTGTCTTTTTACTTTTTATATATAATAATCAGAAGTTTTAGTTATATGTATTGGGAGAAACAGGGTAAAGTATATCTACTGCATCTTCTTGGAATCAGAATTTTAATTATTTGCATATTATATAATATTTCAAAAATTCAGATGTATATTAAGAATAAAAAGAATCAGATCCAAAATCCATCAATTATCTTTATAACTGTTAGCATTAAGCCATATACTTTGAATCTATGTTACATTTTGCTTTAAAAAATAAGATATTAAAGGTACAGTCAAATCTTATTAGGTATCCATCTGTAAAATAATTTCTTTCCTCAACTCCCAATGATACTATCATTAATACTTATTATTTCCATAAATAGCTAATATGGATTTCCATATATTTACATATGCATATATTATACTTTATTACTTGGAAATATCTTAATCATTTTGAATGATACCATTTTGCATATACCAGAAGATAAATAAATTTTCTTGATGAATTATATATTCAAGAAATGTATTCATGTTCATGAATGCTTAGATCGTTGTTTAAAATTACAACTTTTGATTTGCTAAATATCCATTTTTATATTTCTGAAATTGTGTATAAATGCTTTACTTTCCTCTTTCTCTCAACTTTTATTTTTATTTTATTGATTATTGATTTTATTTCAAGAGAAAAACACAAACTTTGTGGATACTTTCTATTATATACATTTTTCTTTTTATGCCATTTTTTTATCTGCTTCTTTCTACTCTTTGAGTTTATTTGTTATAGTATTACAAGAGCTTCTAATTTTTCCTACTGTGCTATTGAAATCTTTCACATATTGCTAATGTGTTTCTCTGTATTTCTCACCTACCATATGTTGCTTCAAGATCTGTATGAATTAGTCTATATTTTAGATTTTGACAAGTTGCATCTCAAATTCAGTATCTCAGAACCATACCTCTTCAGTCTCCCAGTGATTTATATAGATCTTGGGTCTTCTAATTGTTTCATCCCACTCAATCTCTGAAATAATAATTTCAAATATCTAAATTGATAATAATTCATGGATTTAGGAATCAATGTATATGAAACAAGACATATTGTAGCCCTTTGGGATAGAACAATGAACAAAATGAACATGATCATTGCCTGTGCGATATACGATCTACCACAGTAAAGAATTATTAAGTGAGAAAGTTCAATTCTGAAGAGTAATATGAAAAGGAAAGTCCAAGATTCCCAGTAAATTTACAGGAAAAATGTTATGAAATAAAGGGAAATCATTTCTGAGGAATTTACATTAATAAAACACCCTAAACTGTTGTCCCGAATAAAGAGAAATCATATAGGAGTCTTCTAGGCAAAACAACAAAATGAGAAAATTCCCAGTGAAGCGTAAGACTTGGGATGTTCATACACAAAAAGCTAGAAACAGTTTTAATGGGATAAAAGGTATCCTGTATTTTAGTATTCACAAATCCTACTATAAGAAACAGGAGAGGGAATGAATGCATATAGTTATAGTTAGTTATATTTTTGAGGCCTTGTTTCTTCTTGAAAGGGATGCCAAAGTATTGTAAACTTCTCAAGAGGCCATTTTACAGCAAGGAACTCTTGTATTTACTTATAAAAACCTAATGTCAGATATGTAATCTCTTGTACTGAACATCAGAGAAACTAGATGTGCTGTCATACAGTATCTGTAGTGGTGAGGATGAATGGATTAATGTCTCTTGGGCCTCTTTTTTTGTCAGTTATTTTCAAGTTTTTCTGAGCTATATCTGACAGTGTTGTAAGTCCATTCATCTTGTTAAAGCTTTTGTAGAAACTAGCTTCTTAAAACTACCATTCAACTTTGATAAGTAAAAGAGTATTTTTATTAATAATGCTTTATAGTAGCCTTTTATTTCAAAACATGATGCACTTTGTCAATTTTTAAATAGTAATGACTTTGTGGTCTTGAATTTATGACTAATTCATCATTTTCATTGACAGGCTATTGTATTTGGAGATACACAGATGCCTGTGATATTCTGGGCTAGTGTAATTGATCAACATTCCTTAAAGGGAAAGAAAAGAAGATTCTTTTGATAAAATACAGCATTAAAAAGTCTAACCACCATATGTGACTGGCCCCAATTCATATTCTGCTTCCCAGTCTCCTTCTTATCCCTGGGTGACATGAGAAAACCACAGGGACTCAGAAGGGATCCCACTGCTGCTGTCCCCATGATAACTATGTAAAAAATGTAACTATGTAAAAAACAACCCATTGTTTTGCTCAAGTAGTCGTAGGTGAAGGGTGCGTTTTCAACGTGGTGATCATGGCTACAACAGACTTTACAGAAGAAGAAAGTTTTGTGAAAATGCAGTAGAAAAAATATTTAAGGGAAAAAGTTGGGGGAGGAGTTAAGATGGGAGAGAAATGGGGGGCCTTGGGCTTTCCTCATTTCCTCCTCCGAGTGAGATCAAATCACTTGGAACACTCAGAAAATTCATCTGTGGACTGGCAGAAGGATCTCCATTGTTGGGGGGAGACAATGTGGCAGATGCAAGGTTTACTACAACAAACAAATCAAATAACACCTAGTTAAAAGTCCAAACACTCCCCACTACAAGCAAGGAGAACTCTACAGAGGACTGACCAGTGGGAAGGAGCAGCACAAACACAAAAACAGAATACACACAGCATACACCAGAAACACTTTCTGAAGTGCCAGGCCCTGGACAGTGTATTACCCCTTTTTAATACAGCAGTCCTCTCCAAGGCAGAAAACATAATCAGCTTTTAAAATACACAAAAGACAGAAACTTAGCCAAAATGACAAGATGGAGGAATTCTCCCGAAATTATAAGTCAAGAAGAAATCACAGCCAAGGACTTGCTCAAAACAGATATAAACAATATATCTGAACAAGAAATTAGAACAGTCTAAGACTAATAGCTGGGTTTGGAAAAAGAACAGAATAAACAAATAAATAAGGAAAGATAAAGTGAGAGAGGAGACAATATTGAAAAAGTGAAATAAAACACAGAGAATTGTGTGGCTGAAAAGCTTGAAAAGCAATTAAGGAAATAACCTGCAAAGTCCCATCCCTGAAGGTTTTGGTATGGCTGTGTTCTCTTCTTTTGCTGTTGGGGCCACTAAGTTTAGGAAAAAAATCTTCATGAATGTTTTTGTGTTTCTTCAAGACCCAGGCCTTTTGATCTAAGAGTACTGGCAACCTGGATTAAAGGATGATTGCCTCAGAAGCTATAGGCTGTATTGTTCTAGAGAGATTGGACATTCTGACTTCTCTGACCTATGGACATTTGCTCAGATTCCAGGAGTGTAAAAATCTAGACACTTTCGTCATGCTCTCCCCAGATAACATTTTTAAATCTTATTTTATTTGTTTTTACATCCGAAAGTAAAGATCCTCCTTTCAACCAATGGGAGGTTGGGTCTATGTACCAACTGCCCTCTTTAAGTTTAGAATCACATAACATCAAGATTCTTGGGATGAAGGAACATGTGAATATTTGGCTGTTATTGTGTTACTCATGGCAGTCAGGGTTCCTGCAAATAGCACTAAAATTCCTTTGAGGAAATCAACTCTTTTCTAAAGCAGAGATTACATGTTTCCTCATACACATGCATGCATGCATGCACACAGGCACACATACAACTATATATAAAAATTTATCGACCACCTGCACAGAGAAGTTCAGTACTTGGTTCCTCACTATTATTGTCTGTTTCATTGTTGCCTGAATTCTGATCCTCTGGGCTTTATTGCCTGGATTTTGGATTCAACTCCTTATCCAGTCCACTGTGACCCTCAGTTTTAAGTTCCTTATTATTCACCATGACTAGGCCAATCTTGACTTTATATCCTGCTTCTATCACCTAGAGTATCCTGATTCTAGCCAAATGGCCAGCACTGCAAGATCTCATTATTAATGTCAGATATATTATTATACAGCCAAGAAAGACACTTAGGTTCCCAAAATCTCAATTGCATTAACTGTAAAATGGGAATGTTAACATCTCCTTATCATAAGGCACTTGTGAGGATCAAATACTGTGCTGTGTATAAGTATCTTCTAAACTATGAAACATTAAACAAACAAGGTTTTCCTATAATGATTAATATTATCCAACCAAGCCTATAAGTTATTCAAAAACTGACATTTTTGTTCACTATTTTTTCACATATTTCATCATAAATAGTAACTCAACTACCCACTGATCAAAGTGAGAATCAATAGTGTAAATCAAAAAAATGGAAAAGACAAGGTCTAAGATGATAACAAGGATGTTTGAAAAAATACAAAACTTCTTATATTTAATATATATTAATTCCTTTATTTTCTACATTTTTAACATTTATACACTATATTAACAGTAATATATGTATATAATTTGTTAAAGACTGCAGTTACTCAAAACTTTTATTTCTTCAACCAGTATGTCTAGCTGTGCTCTCTTTCTTGAGATTTAAATCTATGTACTCAATTTTCACCTGGACATTCATACTTTTTTATGTTTTCTATATCCATTGGAAACACAACTTAGTCCTAGTGAAATTTGTATCTCCATCTTATCTCTAAGATATATCTATCCTCTTGAAGGGGCTAACTCTCCTGTAAGTAAGATGCAACTTTGATTTAAATATGTGCTATTAGAGCCAAGAACATTTATAATTGAATTCTGGCTTAGGGAAAAAAGCAAAAAGTAGATAACAAAGCTATGGAAGAAAATTCTCCTACTATATGTAGGATAAACAACCTGAAGGATACAAATTATTCTTGCTGTATTCTAGTTGAATTATAATGGAATTGAATATCACAATATTTACACTAGCTTCAGCCAGATTCATTGCTTTTTTTGTTTATGTTACACAAGCCTTCTGTGTATGCTTTGTATACTTAAAGCTGCATATATTTGTGCAATATGACAGAATCCAATTTATGTGTTTAGTTCCTAAGCTGTGTTTTTGCATTGTAATTACAAATAAGGTTTAATATTTAGCAGATTTGCTCAATAAATATAAAGACAAAAAAAAATCCCCAAAGCCACATTACTGTATAGTAATTAAATCTCTGAATGTTAGCAATTGTCCTGGAAATTTCTTACAGGAAGCATTAAACATTTTTACAATTTACTGAACTGTTTGATATTATATGTCCTTATTTTGCAAAAGTTTCAGATTGGTCATTGAAACGTAAAATAATTATATAATAATTTATGAAACAGTTTCATCTTGTCTGTTTATATAGTTTGTAAACTGTTTTATGGGCATTGAATTTGAAGGTAAGAGTTAGATGATTTAACTGGAAGAAAAATTAAAGTTCTACTTATTTCTAAGATAAGGTTTGCCTATTTGAACTTTGAAAAAATTCAGTTTTTGTTCTATGATAAACTGTTCTTTTATGAATGCATATAACATTGTAATTCTTAGTCAAAATGTCTCAACACTGATCCAAGACTTAGAATTTATTCCCTGTGCCTTGTAAATATTCCTCACATTTCTATTTAGTGTTAAATAAAGTTACTGAGGTAATAGAAATCATTTGCTCATACTGAAGTTTTTTCCCCCACTTGCAACATCTTTGCACAAATCTCAAAGTACTGTTAGAGGAAATAAGTTAATGTTCTCACTGCCTCAAATTTATGTATAAGCTATCTTGTTTGTCAATTATCCATTATATGATAGCCTATTTCCACATTGCCTGGTCAATATGCTCCCAATGCCTGCTTTGCCAAATAAGATTTTTTTTAAGAAATAAAAATGTCTTTTATATCCTTACATCCTCAAAATAGGCTACAAATAACCACAGTGTTTCCATATAATGCACATAAAGTGAATCTTCATTTTATTTGACATCTGCAAGATCAGCTTCTTTTCATTACTCCTTCCTTTCCTGAGGGTTCCCTTCCTCTAACATCTGGCACCAGATGCCTCTGGCGATCTTGCTAACTCTGAGACAATCTTTATTGGTATTCCCTATTCCTCACTCCAAACCAAGAACTGTTTCTATTATAATTGCTAGTACCTATTACAAGTCATTATTATCCCACTTTTGAGTCACTACAAATCTTTCATGACTATTCTCCTCATACTTCCCTTTCTGAAATATATCCTCTGAGCAACTTTTCTTGTAACTGTGTGTATACCTTAGCTTAGCACGTATGACACAGTCTTATAATTGCCAATCCACTGGTCTTTTATACATCGAGACAGGAAAATCATCAAAGGTGAGACTTATTCATCATTATTTTACTAGCTCACTATAAAATGTAAGAAATATACTATAAGAAAAAAAAATGTTTTTAATGAATATCTTCCTTCATCTATTTATGTTGCCATTTTGTCTTTTTCAATGCTTTCATAATATACCTCAAGCTATCATAATTACCAATTGCTTGTGCTTACTTATCAACTGCACACTTTTAACATTGTGTCCCATGAATTGACATCTATCATCATACTTAACTTGTTCTCCTAGAAACTGCCAATGCTGTAATGTTAATTAACGATTCTCTCTCTCTATTTTATTGTTAATATGCAGAGGGCAGAATGGTCACATGCCCAAAACCGAATTTAACAAACATTGAATTAGTGCACATATTAGGCCATATTTCCTTCTAGGCTCTTAGGTATAAGGGATTAACAGCCACTAATTTATGTATTCATCAGTTCATTAAATGTATACTTATCAAAATCCTGCTATGAGTCAAGAACTTACATAAGAGCTGAGGCAGAGAAGTGGGCAAAGTGGATCCTGAATCCCCACTATAATTTGATTAAAGTTAGAATATATAGATCTAGGTAAAATAATTGAAGAAAAATACACCTTATAAAGAGAGAAAAACAGGATGTGTTGGGGGCATGACATAAGCAGACAAAGTAATATAGAGGTTGGGAGAAAGTAGACATTTGTGAAATTGAGGAAATTAGTGAAGAGTGAAGGCAATTATTTAAAGAATCAAAATTGAGAGCTTAGAAGACTGAATGAAAGAATGACTGTGTAAGATACATTTACTGACTGATGGAAAAAGGGAAAAGCATAATTGGGAGGGGGAACTTTAGAACAAAGTGTTTCATTTTGGACAGGTTTTGAAGCATTTTGAGGTGCTGGCAAAATACTCAAATGGTTAGTTCTAAGATATAGTTAATTATATGGGCATGAGGATCAGGACTTAGCTCTGAACTATAGAAATAGATTTGTGAGATTTCAACATAAGATGACAACAGGCTACATGGCATTAAATGAATTGTCTGTGGAAGTTTTAAATTTCTTTTAAAATTTTATTTTAATTTTTGAGAGGCAGTGTCTGAGTTGGGGGAAGGACAGAGAAGGAGACACAGAATCCAAAGCCGGTGACTTGAACCCATGAACAGGAGATCATGACCTGAGCTGAAGTCAGACACTCTATCCACCAAGTCACCCAGGTGCTCCTGTCTATGGAACATTTAGAGAGTGAAACATGAAACCAGAAGTCTTGGTTGCAGCACTGATGCTCTCTCAACATTAACCAGAGAGCAAAGGGAAAGAAACCAGTAAAGGAATGTGATACGCAGCCAGGGACAGATGGAAATCCAGATTCTTTATCTACATTTCCTGATAAACCTCTTGGCCCATCCCAGACAACCACTAATGTACATTTTTGTTTTCATAGAATTGCATTTTATGGACATTTCATATAAAAAGAATAATACACTATACTCTTATGTCTGGCTTCTTTTACTGAGCATGATGTTGTTGAGCTTCATCCACATCATAGCATGTATTTGTAGTTACGTCCTTTTTACTGCTCAATTCTATGGATACACCATATTTGTCTATCTATTCACAAAATGAATGCCATTTAGGTTGCTTCCAATTTTTTGTTACTATGAATAATGCTACAAAGAATATCTATGTGTAAGTCTTTGTGTGGTTATATACACCCAATCTCTAGGATACATACCTAGGAGTTGAATGGCGAGGTCATAGATGAAAAATCTATGTTTAACATTTTAAGAAACTGCCAAAATGTTTTCCACATGGCTGCATCATTTTACATAACTGCCAACAATACACAAGAGTTGTTCTTTCTCCACATCCTCATCAACATTTGTAATTATCTATCTTTTCATTCCTTTGTATATAGTGATAGAATTTTATAATAGTTTTGTCAAGGATTTTGATTCTATTTTTCACAAGATGTATTGCAATTTTCTTTTGTTGCTAATATTCCTTAGTGTTTTTGCATTCATGACTTGCTGGCTTCATAAAATTAGTACGAAAGTGTTCCTTTCCCTTTATTTTCTAAAAAATAGTTTTAAATGAGGAATGAGGATACTTATTATTATGGTTGTTATTATTTTTTCTCTTTCAGAGCTATATGGCTTTTCAGATTATATATTATTCCTTAAGCATATTTGGTCATTTTTATCCTTTTTAAAAATTATTTATTTATTAATTATTTACTTAATTATTAACATTTATTCATTTTTGAGAGACAGAGAGACAGAGCATGAGCAGGGGAGGGGCAGAGAGAGAGGAGACACAGAATCCGAAGCAGGCTCCAGGATCTGAGCTGTCATCACAGAGCCCAAACCGGGGCTCAAACTCAGGAACTGTGAAATCATGAACTGAGCTAAGTTAGATGCTTAACCAACTGAGCTACCCAGGTGCACCAAGCATGTTTTCTTTGATAAAAATAGACAGTATGCCATTTTTTAAAATTATTTTGAGGATGTCATTCCATGTCTGTTTACCTTCTGCATTGCTTTGACTTAAAATCAGTGAAACTTTTTCATTGTTAATTTTTATATGTTAGTTGTTTTGCTTCCTTCATTAGTTCCCTTCTTACATTCATATTTTATATTAAATACTTAAACATGTTTATAATACCAGTTTTCTAAACCCTTAACTGCAAAACTAACATACAGTTGTGTTTGAGTGTATATTAAATTGTTTATTTTTTTAATCTTAATTGTTGGTCAACTTTACATGCTTCTTTGCAAGTGTAGTAACCATTTAATTGTAATCCAGACATTATGGATATTATGTTTTACAGATTTTGACTTTTCTATTCTTCTTTTAGAGTTAAGTTACGGTGTTAACACAATGTTATAAAATACATAAGAAGAAAAGCACAGTGAAAAATTACTAAAGCAAAAAAAGGAACAGTGAAAAATATCAAATATGTTTATTATACATAATTTTAGTAATTAAATTATTAGAGAAAAAAGTATAAAACAAGTAGAGATTTAAAAATATTGATACTAAAAGTGTATAGTGTTTAACCAAATATTTAAGCACTGTATGAGTAGATATTGCTTATCTTTTTTAAATATTTTGTTTTAACTTGATTTCTAGCATTTTTTTTAAAATTTTTTTTTAATGTTTTATTTATTTCTAGGAGAGAGAGAAAGAGAGAGAGACAGCGTGAGCAGGGGAGGGTCAGAGAGAGAGGGAGTCACAGACTGAAACAGGCTTCAGGCTCTGAGAGGGCAGTCAGCACAGAGCCCGACGCGGGGCTCAAACCCACGAACCGCAAGATCATGACCTAAGCAAAAGTCGGACGCTTAACCGACTAAGCCACCCAGGCGCCCCGATTTCTAGCATTTTAAAAACTGTGATTTTTTTTAGCTGTGCTTGTATACCCAAGAATATATCCTAACAGTAACTGAGTATAAGTTGGTATATACATCATTAAATTATTAGAGAAATATAGTAACTATGTAAGTGAATTTTTGGAGTAAAGCAAATAACAGTGATATTTATTTGAGCTTAAAAATTATTGAGCATGAAAAATATAATTCTGCTATCTTAGAGTAAGAGTCTCAGACCCTCACTTAGCTATTTGGCTTTCCTGCATTTCTTTCCTCAGCATTACGTAATCAATTGACAATCACTATGTATATGTTGTTGACTAAGGATATTAAGGATGTTCATGAAATAATTTTAAGTGAGATATTTAGATAACTAATAAAGATAATATGAAGTTATATTTTGTCCTGCATTTTGGATAAGCACTTTGACCTAAGAAGCAGAAAAGTTATAGTTTATAGTAAACTATAGAGTCCAATACAGGGTTATCTACCCAAGGGGTGTATGTATATGTGTGTATCCGAATTGTATTAGGTCATTTGTTATAAAGTAGAATTTAATTTCAATGATCAAAGAACACTCAATTTAAGAGTTCATATTTGATTTAATTGAAAACACTACATAAAAATAATTTTTAAGGTCCAAAGAATTATAATTGATATATCTTTTACATAGATAAAGTGAATTCAAATATGAATATTTTAAAACCTGGATTTATCTAGCTAAATTTACTAGTTATGGTTCCATAGGCATGAATTGTCCTTATCTCTATTTATATTTCAACTTTGGTTATCTAGCTATCATTAGTAAAGTAAGCACCCACTTTTATTGCTTTGAAGTTTGTTGCTGGAAAATGTTACATGTGAGTATTGATTTTTCTTCATGCAAGTTCTAATTGCTTATTTCCTGCACAAGTTGCCTTAATTGTTCATTAATGATTTCTTGTTTCTGCTTTGTATTACTGGTCTGTGATTTGTTTCTCAGATAAGTTCAAAGTAACATGACTTAAAACAAGACTTGGAAATCATTTTCAGTTTTGCTAAGTCTGTGGTTTTCGCAAAAAAAGGTTTTGATACAAATAAAAGGAAAAAATGGCAAATTATGACCACCTTTTGACGTGGAAAAAGTAATCTCTCTCCTCCTTTCTCCTTCCTTCCTCTCCTTTATCCTACTTTAGGCCTGACTTCTCTTACCATGTCTGCCACACGGTGGAAGGTTACTCTATCCCTATAGTGGGATTATTCTTACAGCACATCCTTACTAATGACATATCCTTACTTCACTTCCTCTAAGAGTTAGAAAAATTTTATGATCTAAGTTTTCCAGATATACAAACGCTAGACTATATATAATTACCTTCTGCATTCATTGCAAAGCAGAACTTTCTAAACACATTTTTAAAATTTTCACATAAACACATAATAATTTGACTTTCAAAGCACAACAGTGAGTAATAATCCTAGTCACTAATACTCCCTTCTTTGAAGAGAATTTATTTTTCTAATTGAAAATATTACATACTGCACAATTCTATTTATATTCACTCTCAAAATGACACATCTATATTGATGAAGTGTTTGCCAGCAGTTAGGACTAGAGAAAAGGTGTGACTAGAAAGGGACACACACACGAGTTTGTGTTGATGGAATTGTTTTGTATCTTGATTATAGCATGAGTGACACAAATCTACACATGCGTACATCAGACATAAATATATAATGTGCACTATCTTAAAGAAATAGTATTGTATAATTTCTCTGTTATACTTTTATTTAGGCCATTTGTTTTTATGATAATAAATAGAAACATGAAGAGAATTTAAAAATCAGTGAAAAAAATAAAAATATAAAACAGAAATTGAAATATAAAGATTATTGATGCAAATATAATGATTGAAAACTTATGAAGTGTCAGAAAATTGCTATTTAACGTGTGTGTGTGTGTGTGTGTGTGTTGGTATACAGAGATAAGGCAATTAAACCTAATAAATCTGTGGCTTTGGCATTATTCAATTTCAGTACAACAAGTTTGAGATGAAGTATGGCCATAAGTTTGAAAAATTCTGATTTGCAAAGATACATACAAGATTTAACTATTGGCAACACCACTGTGCAAGGTCTGAGCCTGATTATATTTTTAAATAGTGCAACTATTCTCTTTGTATGCATCACCTCTCTTGCTATACTAGCTTATTTCAAAACCTCAAAAGAACAGCCTCATTGTACTACTACCCTTAAAAATCACTACTGCTTGATCTTCTTATTCTCTCAAATTTAGTTATTTGTGTCTCCAATTAAATAATGTTATTCAAAATTCAATTACTTTCTTATAGTGCCCCTCTCTGGACATTCAATCTAAAATATGGCTCCCTTATAATAACCTTCATAGTTTTTTGATATATGTACTTTAAATTTTTTGCTTATTTCTTCTTGCTTATTGACTGATATTTGTATTAGAATATAGGTTTCTTATAAAAAAACCATGACTATTTTAATCAACATATTATATTAGCTAAAATTTGTTGACAATCACCCTGATTTTGATTATCATAGTGCTACATCTATGTGGAAGAATTTAGGTTTCTTAACTCAAATATTTGGCAGCATTCCAAGTGATTGAGGCTTACAGATAGCTAAGAAACATACCGCTCAATATGCAGACAACAGATTAACACTGTCAACATCATTAGAAATTTTGTTAGAAATGCAGAATCTGAGGCCTGAGTTCAGACCAATTAAATCAGAAACTGTATTTCAGTAAGATAGCCAAGTGTTTTGTCTGACTAATAAAGTTAGCTAGGATGAATTTAAGTTATCTTGTGCTTCTATAAATTCTACGACCAAATAATGACTAAAGACCGTGGTTCTACCTGCAAAATGGACTTTATATTCATGTATTTTTCTCCATTATCAAGTCAAAGTTTTCTTTGAGAAACCATCCTCATGTCCCATTTGATTGGATTCAGTTAAATCCATTTGGTGATATTTCCAATTATCTTCTCTTCAAACATTTCTCTGAAAAGGAGGAAGAAAGATCTTTCCTCAAAGGAAAAGGTCATGCAATTTCTGATTAAAAAAAAAAAAGTTCCACACGTCTCTATTTCAGTTATCTATGTCTGCAAACAAATCATCCAAGAATTTGGTATAAAACAAAATCATTTTATTATAGTCAGAGATTCTTGGTCCAGGAATTCAAAAAGCATAAATATTTCTCATATACTTTGTGAAACCTGGAGCATCACTCAGGATTACTGAAATAGCTACAGGTATTCTGCATGGTTGTAGACTGCTGTCACTAGGTTTGTAACATCCACATTGTAATCATTTCTACACACATATCTAGTACCTGAGCTAGGATGCTGGAAAGGCTAACCAGTAGGATGGTGTCAAGACATTCTGACTTCTGACATGGTAACTCAGAGCTCCAAGAGCAAATATTCCCAGTGACCAAAGTAGACACTACACAACAGTTTATGTCCTAGTCATGGAAATCTGAGTCATTTCCACTATATTGGTAAAAAGAGTCACAAGTATGGCCAGATTTAAGAGGAGTGTTCATAAATCCTTCCTGTCCATTAGAGGAGTGTCAAAGAATGTCTCGTTGAGTTTTAAAACTATCACAGTATATCTTCTGACAAAATTATTTATAGTCTTCCCAAATGAAAAGTGCATTTGCTTTTCTCAAGACCTCAAATTGTCTCATAAAATTATAGTAGCAAGCTCAGCCTGAAAGTCCAGTATCTCATTATCTAAATCAGGAAAAAGGTGCGGATAAGCCTCCTCTGGTTCAGATTTTCCAGCGTGTAGATCAGTAAACTACATGAGGTTTTGCCCTCTACATGCCCAATATGCAACCACAGGCTAAACACTAGAATAGACATTCACTTTGAAAAAATGGGGGAAAAGAGAGACACATGACCAGGTCCTCTCCATGAAACAAAATCCCAAAGAAGTGCTTGAATTCAATCAGGTAAACATCACTTTTGTCTTAAGTAAAGATCGGTAATGTTCTTTGAGCAGACTTTTGTTTTCCTACTTCTCTGTTACCCTTCCCTTTCTGTAAGAAATAGCCTGTGTTTGTAGCATTTGTAGAGATACAATCATTGAAGTTTTAAATGACTATAAAATAATCACAAATTCCAATCTTTTAAACCACAAATATTTCACTCATTTCATTTAAAGGAAAAGCTTTCAAACCAACTGAGCGACCTTGAATATACAAAGTACTGCATTCTTTAAGTGCTTGTACTTCTCTTTTCTAATGGTGCCATCATTAAGTAGAATCTAGCAAAAAAAGAATTGAAATGTATAAGCCTGCCTACTGCCAAAAAACATGAAAGTTCTTGTAATTTCACAAAATACATTTTTTCTCAGTTCAAGCTGATAAAACTCTTATAAAAATGGTGTGGGTTTCTTATGTATCAGTTAGATTGCATTAGAGAAGTCACTCATACAAATCTTTTGAGACAGTCCCTTCTCTATCATAATCTCCTTTGAAGCTTCTCTGGGACACAAACTTGAAGATCTGCAGATGCTCTTTTGTTTAGCAAAGTTGATTTATTTACAAAGCATAATAATATAATATAATATAGAAAACCTTTTGTTTGTTTGAAAAATTTTTTGAGGCATTATCTTTCTGTTTCTAATTAGTTATTGACATATTTGATGGACAACTTATTAGGAAACATAATGGCAATGGGGGAAGTGGGAATGGTTAATAACGAGTTTGCTTAGCACTTTCTCCCTTTATTGTAAGACATATTGATTTCTAAATTAAAACATTAATTAGATTTTACCTCATTTCTTACATATCATTCTAAAATATTGAAATTTTCTATTTAATGAACTAAAATAGGATTCAAAACTAGTTGGCTACAAGACAAAGGGTAGCAAAAAAGAATTTCTGTGGACCACTTCACTTCTACTAATGCATTATTTTGTTTATGCTGTGTCTACTTGTAGATGCAAGACTTATATTTAATTATTTCATTAATAAAATTATCATATTATGAAAAAGTTGAGATACTTAAATTCAGGATGATAAAATAAGTGATGATGATCAAACTAGTGTCTTCATTGGATTTCATACAAAGAAAGAGTAGGATACTAAGATTTCAAGTGCCATAGTCAGATAATAATCAGTGTTACTTCCAAGAAATATTAACAAAGTAATGTCCTTACCTAATTTTTGTTCCCTGGGTTTTTTTTTTTTTACAGGTTTTTATCAAAGATAGATTCATTTTGGGGTGCCTGGGTGGCTTAGTCGGTTAAGCATCCAACTTTCGCTTAGGTCATGATCTTGCGGTTCTTGGGTTTGAGCCCCGCGTGGGGCTCTGTGCTGATTGCCCTCTCAGAGCCTGGAGCCTGTTTCAGTCTGTGACTCCCTCTCTCTCTGACCCTCCCCTGCTCACGCTGTCTCTCTCTCTCTCTCTCCTAGAAATAAATTAATAAATTAAAAAAAAGATAGATTCATTTTTTAAATAAAAACGAAGCTAATTGAATTTAATTGCTATTAGATGGTTAACTGAATAGAATGGAGATATAGGTGAAGGATGAGCAAAAAGGAGAGAGAGAAATGCCATTACGGTCTGTGTTTTAAAAATATACATTTATAGATCCAAAGGAACAAAGAAAATGTACTTTGGGACTACTTTGGCATTTGTATTTTCTCATAAACATGTTTCTACTAAGAATTAAAAAAACCCTGAAATAACCTAAATATTTTTCAAGATTTGCTAAAATAAGAAAGAAATGATCTTACTATAATTTCAGTTATAATTGAATAATAATTAAAGATTTCTTTATCGGGGGCACCTGAGTGGCTCAGTCTGTTAAGCATTCGACTTTGGCTTAGGTCATGATCTCATGGTTCATGAGTTCTAGCCCCGCAACAGGCTCTGTGCTGACAGCTCAGAGCCTGGAGCCTGCTTTAGATTCTGTGTCTCCCTCTTTCTCTGTCCCTCCCCCACTCATACTCTGTCTCTATCTCTCTCTCACAGACAAATAAACGTTAATTTTTTTTTAAAAGGTTTATTTACCTTCAAGGAAATACAACAATCAGAAATCCTTAGATTTGATGGCTTTGGCAATACTCAAGCAATGTGATTACCAAATAAAACTTGTCAGGATATCATTCAAGAAATATGATATTCTTGAATATCATACCCCATATGCTTTCCAATATGTTTAATGTCTTATAAATATAATGAAAACATCTTTAATATAACATTTTTAGCACTTACTTTTATATAACTATGCAGTATTAACTTATAATTATAGGAAATGCCAAATGAACATACTGAATATTGCAAAACTCAATCATTGCAATGACTAAATTTTAAAACTAAAATCAACAGAAGAGAGTATTGGCAAAAATAAACTAAATAAAGACACTGGATTTGTATAAGGTGATATGAATTGACAGCTCTCTCTCAGTCTGAGTTTCATTAGGTTTGTGTACATTAACATATTTCTTCTAAGACACTCCTTATTTAAATTTAGCAAGTCTAACTGCTAATGCAATTATTATTACTCTGTAAACTTATAATTGTGTGCTTATAAATTTTCATATTTAAATATATAACTTTAATAAATAATATACAAATAAATATATGTGCTTTTTAAAAATTAAAAGAAACCCCACACAAAGTTAATAGTTGCCAATGAGGATGAAGGAAATAAGATGGTGAAGTTACGAATAGAAACTAGACTTCTCTGCATTCATGTAGCACATTTTGCAGATTTAATTTCACCTGCAAGTAAATGTTTTACATAATACTTATTCAGTATTAAAATTCATAAGGCAATTCTTAAAAATCAAAAGTTAACTAAATGGAATGAAATCATGTTTTTTGAGTCAGTTCTACAGCCCATTATATGCAATGAAGAATTATAAAAATTGACTTTAAATCCAATAATTTGATTGTACTTTCCTAGTGGTGTATTTCTATAAGGAGAAAAAGAACCTGAATAAAAACTTGAAGTTATTATAAGTAATTATATTATTAACAATGTTTTCTTGTAAAACTACAAACATGCATATATATATATATATATGTGTGTATACACACACACACACACACACACACACACATACACACACACACAATAGGATGGAACAAACAATTCATCATGACAATCCCATTAGGAACCAAGGTTTTTACTTTAAGGTAAAATAGATACAATTATAAAGTAAATAATGTAAGTAAAAAAAATAAAAATCCTGGATTCATATATTATTTCCACTCACCAGGTAATATAGAAGAACACACCCCCAAACATCCCCCACACAAACCCTCACACACACTTTCTGGTTCTATCCATTAAAAATATGGAGACACAATAATACAATAAAACAGTAGAATGAATAGCTCATATTGTGGTCTCTAAATATAATTTACACTAAAAGTATTTTTAATGTAAAAATTAATTTCAGAACTGAGGCAAAAAAAAAAAGTGCTAAATGAGGCTGGCTATATTGTCAATTTAGAGTAGAAGAAAACTTTCAAAGACTGGTATTATTATGTAGAAAAACAGGTCCAGAGTTACAGATAGTTGTAATAGTTAAGTTAGAGCTAAGGTAGGCCAATTTAAAGAATTTTCCACAGGTCAAAACTGGGCAATTTGAGCATCAGTAAGAAATATAACTGACAGAGACTAAAAAGATCAAATATGTTCTTAAGAATGTCAAAAAGAAACCTGAAAATTAGAACTGAAAATTTTTAAGAATACAAATCTTTGTTAATCTACACTGCAGAATGTTAAAGTTATTATTCTAAAAACTATCCAAGATATTTAAAAAAGAATCAAGTACTCAACAAACTTTTCGTGTGTAAACTGTATTCTAATAAGTTACATATTTGATGGTATGAAATTTCTCATTCTAAGAGTAGTCCAGCTAATAAGTGCGGAAAAAATCATGAGATAATAAAAGCACCATTTGGAACACCAAATGAGATAATGGGTCTAGGCAATGGTCATCATTAATTGCTAACATCATAAAAAGGTGACTTTCTCCAAAACAATACAAGAAACATACATCATCACCTAGGAAGCAGTGTTGCTGAAAAACTGAAATGGTATCTGGTCCCATCTCTAAATGTATCTACTTGCTTATAAGATAAACAAGGGGGAGCAGAGCATGTTGGCTAATACTTTGGCATTCATTATGTTCATCCACATTTCTTTGGAAAAAGAAAATCACATGGCCAAACACAATGATGTCACACAGGCAACTACATTTAACCCAGAGGAAGGGCATTCATGGTCTGGGAATAATAAGTAATTATAAACAAAGAATACTGTCTACCCCAAGGCCTTTTCATTTCTGGTCATTGCACCATCTTGACTAGAATTCATTTAGATTTATTTCAAAAGAGGTAAATCAAATCCACACACCTATAAATTATAAAATTTCATGGTAGCTACTGAACCAAGGAACATTATCTTCCAAAATATTCCAAGGGTTATCAAAATGAGTGATCATAAAAATCATCTTGGAAGTTGAGATATGATTCTCTGGTGATAGAATATTTCACAAATTAGGAATGTTATAAGGAGGCATGAGAATCCTAATTTTTTTTAGAAGAGAAAATGTAAATTTACAAATGAACAAATTTCTCTGAGCGGAGGACTAGATTAAATAAATATATAAGACCATAAAGCACTTATTAAAATTAATGGTAGACCTTTAGCCTAATGATCCATGATCTTCCTGAGTATAAAGTCTGAGTAAAAAAATATCTTTTAAGGATTTAGACAATAAAAAGTTGTCAAAAATTATGGAAATCAGAGAAGTATAGTTAACTGCAACATTGAAAGATGGAAGACAATGGAATAATATGTATTATTTATCAAAAAAAAGCTATAATCCAAGGATAATATTGGGAAAACAGTATATAAATACTAACATAGTGTTAAGAAACTTTGGAAATGCAAGAACTCTGAAAATATATCATCCTCAGCAAATGCTCAAGAAATCACTGTATGGGTGCCTGGGTGGCTCAGTTATTTAAGCCACCTTAAACTTACAAGTTTTTTTTTTTTTTTAATGTTTATTTACTTTTGAAAGAGAGACAGACTTTGAACAGGGGAGGGTTAGAGAGAGAGGGAATCATATTATCTGAAACAGGCTCCAGGCTCAGAGCTGTCTTCACAGAGCCCATTGCAGAGCTTGAACTCACAAACTGTGAAATAATGACCTGAGCCAAAGTCAGGCACTTAACCGAACGAGCCACCCAGGAGCCCTTAGTGACAGACTCTTGATACCAGCTCAGGTAGTGATCTCAAGATTGTGAGAACAAGCCCCACGATGAGACTTTTATCAGGCTGAGCATGGAGCTTGATGGATTCTCTCCCTCTGTCTCTGTCCCTCCCACACTCACACTCTCTAGATCTCTAAAAAGAAATAAATATTAAAAAAAATCCCCGTAAATAAATGAAAACGAAGACAGAAAAAAACTTCACCAAGCTGTGCTATATTTGTCTTGATCTAAGTGAGGAAGTAGTTAGAAGCAGAAATTGCATTAAATTTTTGAGTTGCAAAGATTTTTTTGTCTTTTCCCAAATTTTGTTGTTTCAGCAATAGAATACATAGATATTTATAGATACAAGTGTAAATAGCTGTACGTTTTCTTTTTTTAAAAATTTTTAGTTTATTTTTGAGACAGAGACAGAACATGAGAGGGGAGGGGCAGAGAGAGAGGGAGACACAGAATCTGAAACAGGCTCCAGGTTCTGAGCTGTCAGCAAAGAACACGACACAGGGTTCGAGCTCAAGAACCTCGAGATCATGACCTGAGGCGAAGTTGGACGCTTAACCGACTGAGCCACCCAGGTGCCCAATAGCAGTATGTTTTCATAGGAGATGCTTTAATACTGAAAACCTTACCCAAAGTAATTTGAAATGCTAGCTAATATAAAATTTCTTCTGTATCTCAGATATGTACTCAGACTAAACTTTTTTCCTACCCTTGTCATTGGCAAGCGAATAAATTTTTCCTAGAGGGTGGTATTTCTGCAGGTTTCTGTTTTATGCTAAAGGTGAAAGCTGTTGTAGGCAAATCCATCTTTTAATGTGTATCATAACTCAAGTAACTATTACTAGTTTGGACATTAATATAATATGTAATTACTTGTGGTAATTAAATTAAAGATAAAAATTATGCACTTGGCTCAGATGAAGACAGAAAGTACTGAATAAGTTGTAAAAGAAAGGCTTAACACAGGATGAAGTTCTGCTACATATATGTTAAGAAATTAAAAAAAGGAATATAATTTCTTAAAATTTTCTTGGTAAAAGCATAATGAAGGAGTGCAATTGAACTATATATCCTTTATTTTATTTTTTTTTTAATTTTTTTTTTTTATGTTTTATTTATTTCTAAGAGAGAGAGAGAGACAGTGTGAGCAGGGGAGGGTCAGAGAGAGAGGGAGTCACAGACTGAAACAGGCTCCAGGCTCTGAGCTGGCAGTCAGCACAGAGCCCGACGCGGGGCTCGAACCCACGAACCGCAAGATCATGACCTAAGTGAAAGTCGGACGCTTAACCGACTAAGCCACCCAGGCACCCCAGAACTATATATCCTTTAACATGCTGTTTTGAAAGAAAACAAAATGCAAATATAGATTTTTCTATAATTATAGTCTTTTATTTCATAACATGAAAATGCAAATTTTAATTTAAGCTTTAAATATATTAAGGATCTATGACATTATGTAATATTTTATAACTTTTATATTCAATCTGGCACATGACAAATACTATTTAGGCTTAATATGAAAAGAAATAGGAGGAACATGTTAAAAACAACCAATGATGATATCTAAATCCTAAAGGTATTACTCTTATATAAAATTATAAATTAAAATAATATATGATTAAAGTAGAATTGCCAATATATTATATAATGCAGAAATACATGATGAATAGCTACCCATTCCTATCTTTGAGAACTTCCAGCAGATTTCTGTGAGGAATTATTACCCTATAAGTGACGGGTGCAAGAGACCAATGAGTGTCAGAAAGAGAATTCAAATCAGCAAAAATGATACTCAGCAATGTACCGTGGATTGAAGGAAGACATTTCTTTCTATTTATATATCCAAACTGACTTTCTCAATCAAACTGTTCCATTCTGTCACTGTCCTATACCCCATTTCTAAGATTTACTTCTATTCTATATCCCAGGCTAAAATGAGAAAGTATTCACACAGTGATTTTTCATAACACTACCACTGGAAAAGAATATTAGATTCTAATCTCAAATGTATGTGAAAATGTCATGAAGAGATATCTAAAATGTTTAGAAACACACATCTGTTGCCTTTATAACATGAAAGACATGTTTTCCTCCTAAAATGTCATATTTCAGCTGACACTATTTTATAATATATACGTATCATAGCATGGACATGAGTTCTAAGACATCAAGAGCAAGAGTTCTCAGTAAACTTTTCTATAAGACTTAGAATTTGTCATTTTAGTAAACTGGTACAGCCCCTCTGGAAAACAGTGTGGAGGTTCCTAAGGAAACTAACAATAGAACTCCCCTATGACCCAGCAATAGCACTGCTAGGAATTTACCCAAGGGATACAGAATGCTGATGCATAGGAGCACATGGACCCCAATGTTCATAGCAGCACTCTCCACAATAGCTAAAACATGGAAAGAGCCTAAGTGTCCATCAACAGATGAATGGATAAAGAAGATGTGGTTTATCTATACCATGGAATACTACATGGCAATGAGAAACAATGAAATCTGGCCATGTGTAGCAACATGGATGGACCTTGAGGGTGTTATGCTGAGCGAAATAAGTCAGGCAGAGAAGGACAAATATCATATGTTTGCACGTATAGGAGGATTAGGAGGAACTTGACGGAGGAACAAGGGGGAGAAGAAGGGAGAAAAGGAGGGGGAAAGGGAGAGAGGCAAACCATGAGAGACTCTTGAATGCTGACAAACACTGAGGACTGATGGATGTGGGGGGGGGGATGGGCATTTAGGAGGACACTTGTGGGGATGAGCACTGAGTGTTACGTGGAAACTAATTTGACAATAAACTATTTGTAAGAAAAAAAAATTTGTCATTTTAAAAATATAATGGAATAAGTGTATTTATGAAAAAAACATGGATAAAAAATACTTGTTCAGGAGTCTTAGAACTATCTATTTTAACTTATCTTGATTATTGATAATTTATTGTATTTTAGTTTTTATACCTCCTGACCTGTCTACAATTTTAAATAGAGAACTAGTCATAGAATCTAATTGAAATTCAATCAAATAATCAAAGTTAAGTGTATGAGAAATATTAAAGTATAAGAAGTTATGAAAAATGTTTAATGTGTAGTAGAGGTGTATTTTTCAAGCAGCCTTAAATTCCAATATGGTATTTTATTCTTATGGTGACAATTTATTTTTTAAAACACTTTAAAGGATTTTACTTTTTCACAGTAGTTTTAGGTTCAAAGTAAACTGAAAAGAAGGCACAGAGATGTCCCATAGACTTCTACCCCCCACGCACATATAGCCTCTCTCATTAACTGTGGTACATTTGTTACAAATAATGAACCTATATTGACATATCATAATCATCCAAAACATACACTTTACTTTAGAGTTCCCTTTTTGTTGTTATATACATTTTATGGGTTTGACCAAATGTTTAATGACATGTATCCACCATTATAGAATCAAAAAATATTTTCACTGCCTTAAAAAAATAACAACAAAAAACAAAACAAACAAACAAAAAACACTGTGTTCTATCTACTGATAGCCTACCCCACTTTGACTCCTGGCAAACACTGTCCTTATTACTATCCTTAGTTTTGCCTTTTTCAGAATGTCATACACTTGAAATCATATGATATGTATGTAGTCTTTGCAAATTAACATCTTTCAGTTGGTAATATGAGTTTAAGGTTCACTCATGTCTCTTTGTGGTACAATAGTGTATTCCTCTTTAGTGCTGAATAATAATCCATTCTTGGGATGTACCACAGTTTATGTATCCATTTACCTACTAAAGAGCATCTTGATTTGCCTCCAAGTTTGGACAATTATGAATAAAGATGTTATAAACCTCAGTGTGCATATCCTTGTGTGGAAATGAGTTTTTTAACTCTTTTGGGTAAATACTAAGGAGTGTGATTACTGAGTCATATGGCAAGAGTGCGTAGTTTTGTAAGAAACCACCAACTATCATTTTATTAATTTATTTTTCAATATATCTTACTACAACTTGTCGGTCATTGTGGTGAGTTACCTCAGGTGAACTAGTTAATAGGGTGCATTTATCATGTGATGATGCATTTTTATTTTATGTATAAATGGCTTATGAAAGCATTGTGCTTACTAATTGGTCATCACTTAACGTTTCTGAAGTGAAATACAGTTAGGAGTGGCTGGGTGGCTAAGTAGGTTAAGCATCCAACTTCCCCTCAAGTTATGATCTCACAGTTTGAGTTCCAGCCTTTGATAGGGTCCCCTGCTGTCAGTGCAGAGCCACCTTCGGATCCTCTGCCCCTCTCCTACTCACTTGCTCTCTCTCAAAAATAATAAATATTTTAAAAAAGATAAGAAAAGAAAATGAATTTGTGGAACAGCCTTTCTGATAGATGCCTGGCTCAGAGAGTTTTAAATTTGTTTTCCTTATCGCTTCATAAAATTAACTGATTATAATTTGAGAATAGAAGGAAAAATAGGAATCTTCTTCATATATGGCTAATATTCTCTTACTGTACACTTTAATCCATAATAATCAGATTAACTGAAAATGTGTTGTTTTCCTAACAGGGTCTTTTTTAAATTTTTATTTATACATTTTTGAGAGAGAGGGAGACAGGGAGAGAGAGAGAGAGAGAGAGAGAGAGAGAGAGAATGAGTGGGGAGAGACAAAGAGAGGGAGACACAGAATCTGAAGCAGGTTCTAGGTTCTGAACTGTCAGCACAGAGCCTGATGTGGGGCTTGAACTCACAAACTGTGAAATCAGGACCTGAGCCAAAGCTGGATATTCAACCAACTAAGTCAGCCAGGTGCCCCAATAGGGTCTTTTAAAGACAGAGTGGAACTGCCAAAAAGCATTTTAAAAGGGTGTAGATTTATTTAGTGACTTAGAAGTTAAAGGATTTATGAAACAAAAAGTAAAAATGACATTATATCATTTTTATCATGAATATTAATACTGGACACAAAGTAGTACATATTTATCAATGAAACATGTCACTAGAGTTATTTTTTAACTCTACAAAATTTTATGTTAAAATTATTTGTGGGGTGCCTTGGTGGCTCAGTTGGTTAAATGTACGATTCACCTCAGGTCATGATCTTGCAGTTTCTGAGTTTGAGCCCCAGATCAGGCTCTGTACTACCAGCTGAGTCTGGAGCCTCCTTCAGATTCTGTGTCTCCCTCTCTTTCTGTCCCTCTTGTTGCTTACACTCTGTCACTGTCTCTCTCAAAAATAAATAAGCATTAAAAATAAAATAAATATTTAAAAAATCATTTGTTAAACCCTCATAAACTTTTCCTAACAATGTTTCCATTGGTTTCATTCAGAAATATGTCAAATATTTCCATTTCTTGGCCAGCTAGCCTCTCAGAATATTACAAAATAAGTTTCTATTTCTTATTTTAAAACATGGCCTGGTAAGTTTGGCAACATGACTTTATTGAAATTATTGCTATATTATTGCTACAGCTTAATTAATATATTATTTTGCATCTATAGAAATTCTGTAGAATATAAGAAATCTTGTTGATTATTTCAAACTTTGTTATTAGTAATCCATATTTTATTTAATCATTGTGACACAGAAATCATCTAATTTCTTCTTTTGTTCAGGGGAGCCTGCAGATTCAACTTCACCCATTAACTTAAATTTAAATTTCCTGGATTTTTTTGCTACTTATCTCTTATTTCTGCAACCTCAATTCCCTAAAGAGGAAGCTGTGTTTTTTCTCTGTTGAAATTATAAAGAATATGAATTTTACCTCTTAATGGAACTCATGCTTTATGATATTTGTTATATTTTGCTTAGGTTTTCATAAGAAGCATGTGAACCCATAACAATGAGTCTCTGAAATCTACTATGGTTTAACTGGTTTGTGTGTGATAGACTAGGCATAGAATATATATAACAGTTGAATTCTCTAAAACTTTATTAACACATTAAAATGTTAATGAAACAAAATACAAGGAAAATCATTCTGGGTTTATTATTTCCACTTCAGGTGGTATTTATGATATTCCTTGTAGGCTTGGCAGAAAAAAACCCCCATAATTTTAATGAAAGGTAAAATTGGAAACATAAACTAGTCACGTGATAAAGGACTGTTTTACTTGTTGACTTTCCAGATAAATCAGAGGCCTCCGGCAACAAACCGCAGGACCAAGATGAGTGCAGTACAGTGCTATTTCTTTTGTTAAAGCAGTAGTCTTGGCTTGTTAATAATGGAGAGAATGGTATCTTGCAAGCTGACCAGTCAAGCATTGAAGAAAAATGACTCAATACATTTAAAAAATCTGTGCAGTTTCTCTCCAATTATTTTTTAATGTGTCTTTTGACAAATTGTCAGGAGAGAAAGTTAGCAGACTTTACTTTTATGACCATTACATTTTGCATCCTGTCAAATGATGAGTAGTATGGCTCTGAATAGAATGGGTGCAGTGGAGAAAAAGGTTTCCCAGGCAGAATTTATGATGACAAGGCATGTATTTTTCTGACAGAAAGCAAATGTGAAAGGTGGTATGAATCAGAATTAAAATGTCTTCACAGTGCATATGGGCAATATGAACTACTGTTGGAAACAGGATTTGAATAGCAAGAATACATAATAATTATAATATCTTGAAGCATGAATGTATGAAAGCCTGTTGATTTACAGAAAAATTTAATTTACCTCAGGTACAAAAATCTTTATACTTAATCATAAATGATTTTACCTATCTGCATACATATATACACGCATACAGAAACACAACATGCATACATTCAGATTCTGATTTCAGAATATAATTAACTATGGCAGTAATTATGGTATCTTGGCTATAGTAGTAAGACATTACATTTCTAGAAAATATATTTACAAAAGTTTACATAAATTTTGCCCAATATGTCAATTGCCTTGGCTATTATTTGGAAAAAAATAAATAAAATAATCATTTAAAAGTGACAGTAATGTGATCATAAACACAAGGAAGCATCAGGATATGGTCACTTTTCATAACAAATCTCTTAGAAACTGAAGCCTTGGTTTTGTTTGGGTCCTTGCAGCTAAAACTGTACTGTGCCTCTCCCTTTTCATTTCCAGGCCCATTTCAGGCCCAGCTGCAGTAATAACTTCTTAATCATTATTTTACAATACCAACTTATATTACAACAAATATTAAATTACTTTCTCATCAAAATATATCCTTTCTGAAGATGTCTTAGTGATTCTTAATGACTATAATATTACCTAAATTCTTGCAGGACTTATAATTTTCTACAATATGTTTTAAATCTGACAATGCTTTATCCATCTCATTATTTAATGCCTCCATCCTAAATAATTATTATAAGAATTACAATTAGATTATATTGCCATATAAAATATAACAATATGTGATATGCTATAGATTATGTGTAAACTATAAAAATGTAGAAAAATTATATGCTTAGATGTTTTTATCATATTATTATTTATGAGAGAAATGTAAATTAAAGTGCATACATAAAATTATTGCACAGTTATGCCTGTGATTTGGGCAGAAACAAACAAACAAAGCTCTGATAAACATGTAAGCAAAAAACAAATTTATTTTAAATTGTTGATTATATCATGGAAATATATATATATATGTATATATATATATATATGTATATATAAAACATCAAGAACCAGAGAAAATAAGGTATCAAAGTTTCAACAATTAATGCAAGTCTGCTCCTTGTACTATCTTTGGGAAGAAAGTGCCCTGCTCAATTCTAGGCATTTTTCCCCTTATTACTCAAATGAGTTTCAAATTCCAAAGAGATAGCATCTGACTATCTCAGTTGATTCACATACCTGAGGACAGTGTAAGAGGAGAGAGTGGATTGTCACTATGATGGACATTTTCACCTAGACTGTAACAGTAGGTTAATGGACAAAAGGAAATTTGGGATACTCTTAAAGAAGAAAAGGTTTCTGAAGAGGCAAAAAATAATATAAAGCACATATTAAAATATAAATAATATAATAATAAATGATACAGTAGTAGTTTAAGATAGCCTGCTATGTAGAATGAGCTAAAGCTGCAAGCTGATAATATTAAGATTTCTGGAAAACCATTAGAGCTACACAGATTTCCACATCAAATAACTAAGTACATACTACATTTTCATTTTTCATAATTTGGAGAATTCTTTTTAAATGGAAAAGTTCAAACTGGTGGATGGCCATGGAGAACCATTTATAATACTTAATATTTCAAAAATCCTAAATACAGCATAACACTAAATCATTTAATAAGCATTTTCTCATGTAGTCTTCACAGAAATTCTATGAGATAGGGTTATTACACTGCCCATTTGCAAATGATGATCTTAAATTCAAAGTAGTTAATTTTCTTTTGATTATGTAGCTAGGAAGTAATGGGATTCATGTTGAAATCCTGTTCAATCTGAATCAAATGACTTGACCTAATTCTTATTTTGCAGAAACAAGGAAATGAAGTCTCCATTTCAAGGCTTTCAGAAAAGTTCTACATAAAGATGCAACTCTCTGACTCCCTGTCCAGAAATGCAACTTCCTAAATTCACTAATCATTTTTTATTATTATAACCCAAAATGGCTTCCAGGTTCCCTAAAAAGGAAAATTCAAATATTTAAAAATTACAAAGATAGGTTCTAAAAATAAATATTTTCCTTAAATTCAAATTTAAAAATAGTAGATGAACAGAAGAGGATAACAGCCAGCCAACCTCTTTTGTTTTGTTTTTATGACTTTGAGCTTATAATCTACTGAACTAGTGCAGTTACAGACAGTATTAGTGTATCCAAGAGCCTTAACTTCTTACACCCTAAGTATTTTAACTTTAGAGACCTAAACCTGCTGAACACTGAACAAATACAGATTCAAATTAATGTTTTATTTTAAAATCAAAACTAATATTTTTCTACTACATCAATGAAATCCAAATCATTTTTTTCAATTACATTATTTTTACCTCCTAGTACAGCTTTTGATACAGCTAAAAATTTAAGAACAAAGCCCTCTTGTATATAAGACATTAAAAAAGACAACTGAAATAGATCATAAGTGAATGTGGTATATTGAACAATGTGAGGACTTTGCAAATGGGTTGGTGGCTTTCTGTCCTGACAGTAATTTTTATAAATCTTGTGCTTCAAGAAAGTTAATTTGACTTTCTGGTCTTGGGTGTCCTCATCCCTAATACTGAAATGAAGATGAACGCCTCAGCATGTGTTAGTGCAGACTGAACGGTACAAAAATTATAAAGCATAGTGGATAGAGCATAAAGATGCCCAATATACATTAGTCATTACTTTTTTCATTGGAATTATTATCATACAAAAAGAATAGAGCTGTCAGAATAATTCTGGATATTTTTCTCCCTCTTGGCCATGTCAGATATTCTAACAAAACGTGAGGCTTACTCATTTGTTTAAGGAAGTGGACTTCCACCATATTTTATTCTCATAATTTTCCATTTTATTGATTTACTACATAGTATAGAACAGTCATATACATTAATTCAAGATTATCTCAAAGCCTTTATATTAAGGTTACTTTATTCCTTTTCATCCATCCATTTTCCTTTAAATAATGTTGAGTAAAAGAGCAAATTATAGATTTAAAAGTGAGGGTTTTCCTTGGTTCCTTGAATACCATAAAGAAGAAAAGTTATAGAGACAGTTCTGAGGAAGATTTTTATATTTTATATACCATATATATATATATATATATATATAATCATATGTATACACTGCATGTGCTGTACCAGGCTTTAAAATTATGTAAAATCTCAAAGGCTCAGAAATGTTTTTCTCAGAATTTTTTAAACAGTAAATATAAATATATATATATATAATATGAATATAATATGTATATTCACCTTCATGTAGGTTGAAAAATAAGTGTGGGGTTTATTCTTCATTTATTTTAAAAAATAATTAGATACAGATGGCTAACAGATACATGAAAAGATGCTCAGCATCACTCATCATCAGGGAAATAGAAATCAAAACCATGATAAGGTATCACCTCAAGTCTGTCAGAATGGCTAAAATTTACAACACAAGAAACAAAGGGTGTTGGGGAGAATGTGGAGAAAGGGGAACTCTCTTGCACTGTTAGTGGGAATGAAAGCAGGTGCAGCCACTCTGGAGAACAGTATGGAGGTTCCTCAAAACCTGAAAATAGAACTACCCCAGGATCCAGCAATTGTACTACTAGGTATTTACCCAAAGGATACAAAAATACAGATTTTTTTTTTTAATGTTTTATTTAATTCTAGGAGAGAGAGAGACAGCATGAACAGGGGAGGGTCAGACAGAGAGGGAGTCACAGACTCTGAAACAGGCTCCAGGCTCTGAGCTGGCAGTCAGCACAGAGCCCAACGAGGGGCTCGAACCCGCGAACCGTGAGATCATGACCTAAGCGAAAGTCGGACGCTTAACCGACTAAGCCACCCAGGTGCCCCTCAAAAATACAGATTTTAAGGGGTACATGCGCCTAATGTTTATAACAACATTATCAACCATAACCAAACAATTGAGAGAATCTGACTGATGAATGGATAAAGAAAATGTAGAGTACATATATACAGTGGAATATTAGCCATCAAAAGAATGAATCTTGCCATTTGCAATGACATGGATGGAGCTAGAATGTGTTATGCTAAGCAGAATAAGTCAATCAGAGTAAGATAAATACCATATGATTTCTCACATATGTGGAATTTAAGAAATAAAACAAATGAACATATTGGAAATGGAGGAAAAGGAATGAAGAGAGGGAAACAACTCACAAGAGACTCTTAATAGAGAACAAACTGAGGGTTGATGGAGGGAAGAGGTTGGGGGATGGGCTAAGTAGATGATAGGTATGAAGGAGGACACTTGTGATATTTAAAAGTCATTAGCTGGGGCGCCTGGGTGGTGTCCACCTTTAGCTCAGGTCACGATCTCATAGTCCATGGGTTGGCGCCCCGCGTTGGGCTCTGTGCTGACAGCTCAGGGCCTGGAGCCTGCTTTGGATTCTGTGACTCCCTCTTTCTCTGCCCCTCCCCCATACAGTCTCTGTCTCTCAAAATAAAATAAAGACATAAAAAAAATTAAAAAAATAAAAGTCATTAGCTAATTACAAAAAATCCTTTGAGATTTCCAAGAAAGTATGTACATTAAATATGTTAATATACCACACAAATATTTTAGATTAGAATTAATACTTGAAAAGACATAAAAGAATATTGGATAAATTAAATTTCAAATAGTTAAATATAATAAACCTGAGAGAGAGGCATGCATATAAAGAAACATGTTCATTTAGTGACTGAATTTACTGAAGACAATAAAATATATTTTTCTCAATATGTTCTCTGGTTTTTGCAAGAAAACAATTTTTTTTCTCATGTCATCACAGTTGTATTGGTAAGAACCAGTCGTCTGTGAAAAACATACATTCAATAGATCACCTCAGGATGGAAATCCCTGACCTCGCAATCAAAGAGCAAAAAAATATTTTCCAAAGTTCATATTATCTTAAAAACAGAGCCAGTTTCATGGCCATGTGACCTGAGTAGTTGCATAGAACCTTGTTGTCAGAAGACCCCTGTGCTCGGCTTAATGCTTTGTTGTCAAAGTCTTGAAATGACAAATGACATGTCTCACTGCCATTTTGTGAAAAGCAGAACAAGTCGATTTTGAAACAGAGCAAATTATTAAACACATCCTTGATTCTTCAGCACACTGCCCAAAGCCATGGGATTATAAAGTTTACAGAAAAGATTTTTAAAGAAATCTAATGTTAAAATATTAATCTGACGTTGCCTGTTTAGAAGGGAAAACAGAAATGCTTTTGTGGCCTAGAAGAACATATACATAGCAGAAAAAATTAACTACTGATATTTCAGATGAAGAACTAAACTATTTATGATACAGCTCTACTCTCATAAGAATTAGGATATGAAAATACCTATTTCTTTGTCTTAAAAAGGTTTATTTACTTATACATGCTTTGGAAAGATTGATACTGATGATATTTTGTAGTTGTAAAATCATAGGCACAAAAGTTATAAGCTATCTGAGGGTATAGGTCTAAAGGAAAAAGGGTTAGATCAAACATCTACAGTTGCATGTTTTCAAGCAGTAGTCATTATTAACATTTTTAATGTATCTCCTTTATAAAGAAATAAATACAAGTTTTCTATAATAATCACAAGCTGTCATTTCCAGATTGGTCTATTTCCTACATTCAGACAGACTTATACTTTTGAAAGCACTCTTCTTCTAAAGGGCATAACTGTTTTTGCCCATTCTGGAAATAGTTGTCTTGATAGACTCAGTCAGGTATACTTCAGCCAATGTACGTAGGTACATGAAATAATTACAATATTTCTTAAAACTGCTGATGTTGCCATGATGAAAGGATTTATTGAGAAACACTGAACTCATAATATAGTATATAAAAAAAAAACCTTAAATATGTTTTACCATATAACTCTCTTCACCATGCATATACTGATAATAAAATATTTTAAATATTTATAGCATGCCAGATGTTTTTTGAATGCCTTATACTGGTTAGCTCATTTGTTTTAGAGATTTTTTTTTGTTTCTTTAAGTAGTCTCTACACCAGTGTGGGACTCAAACTCACGACTCTTAGAGCAAGAATAGCACACTCTACTCACTGACTGAGTTAGCCAGGCATGTCCTGGTAAGGTAATTTAATCATTTTGCATATGCAATAAAATCTCAGGCAGTTATAGCAATACTCTGCTTCTGAAACAGTTTTCAATATCTCTTCTATAAGGGCTTATTGAGAAAACTTAGCCAGTATATTAAGAAAATGAAACTAGCTTTATTATGGTACTAATAACATTACTAAAGGATTTCTCATTGTCACATGTATGTCTTTTATTTCTGATGTAAAAAATGGATTTTTAAACAACCCCTCTATAGATATAGAGATAGATATAAAGATATAGTGAGTTAGGCACATTATCTAAATTTTATATGTAAGAAAACTGAGGCTCTAAGTGTTTCACTATTTGAGGAAACTGAGCTTTAATTGTGAATTTCTGACTGTCTTAATGGCCTGTGTTCTTAGGTTAGCTATTTATACATTGTTACATATATTAAAATATCTAATGTTGCAATGTTAACTCATTAGCTCTAGTCAGAATGTGTAACTGCTTTTTCAAATAATAAGAACCAAGGATAACAGATCACAGCATTATGGCATGAAGGCTACTCTTATATGTGCAAGAGAGAATAAACAATATAGTAGATTAATTAATTTTAATTCAATCAACTAATATATTAGATTACTGAATCCTTTAGAAGGCATATCTATCATGTCCACTATCACTAGTGGCTGATTTTTAGAAGATATGCATCCTAGGATTCAAGAAACACAGAATAGCATTTTATTCTTTTCAGTAATACAGAGTAGGCTGTGAATCAGGTGGTATCTTTGTATCATTTAGACATTTTATAAGCAAAAGTCTATAATGTGTCTGGATTGTGTTCCAGCTTTACCTTGGTTACATTAGGGCAGAGATGCCACCTGACTAGTTTATAGCTACAGACACAGGTTAATTCATTAAACTTACAGAAGAGAATAAAAGAAGAAGAAGAAGAAAAGAAAGTACATTGCCATCTAGTTACTGCTTTTAAAATTTTTCTTTTACTAGTATAGTGATACCACTGATTCCTGGATTCACATTCTACTCTCTTCTATGTGAGGTACGGGAGGCTTAAGGTTCCCAAAGAGGCCAAAATTTGGATATATGTTTCTACTCCTCAATTAGAGTGCAGAGAGGTAACAGACATACACACACAAACACACACACATGTACAATTAATTATTCTCTACCATAAGGAAGGACATTGTATTTTGTGGAACATGTTCAAATTTCAAAACAAAAAATCTATAATTTAAAAAAAAATTAATGTTTATTATTTTTGAGAAGGGGGAGTGTCAGAGAGGGAAAGATGGGGACACAGGTCTGCAGCAGGATCCAGACTCTGAGCCATCAGCACAGAGCCTAATGTGGGGCTCAAACTCATGGACCGTAAGATCATAACCTGAGCCAAAGTGGGACGCTTAACTGACCCAACCACCTATGCACACCCAAAAATCTATAATTTTTATTTCTAAGTTGGATTGGCTATCATTAGATGAATTAATGAGAATATGTTTTTACAAATGAAAATAAAAATATTATATTATATTCAGTATTATTAATTTAATATAATAGGCATATGTGTACATGCATATATATTCACTGAAGAAAATCTGGTTAGGAAATAAATATGTCTATTTATACTATATACCTGAGTTCCTTAAAATGTATATATTAATATTTACTTCAAAGTGCTCTTTGTATTATCATATTCTGTGTTTTCTTTATGGTGAAATAGTAACCACTGTTGGAGTCCATATATTTCTTTGATAATATTGCCTTTCCTCTAAACCCACTGGAACTTCACATTTATTTATATGGTTGATATTGAGTAATAAACCTACAAGTAATATATTTTTCCTTTTAGGATAGGATATAATCTATGGGTTACCTGTGTGAAAAGGAAAGGCAGAGCTTGTATTATTATACTCATTACCATGCACTCCATGTTACTTTAGACTTAGGTAGAGTGGGACTTGGAGAGTTTCTGAGGCCAGAAAATGAGGGCAGAGGCGGGGCTGGCATGCACAGTCAACAACGTGAAAGAAATAGTTTCTTTTCAGAATGTCTGATGAAAATGAGCTGGTACCAGAACCACTGACTTTGTCTACGACAAATATGATCATCTGCCCCCCAAATAAACTATATGACCTTTCTGAGTTTGCATTCTGATACATACATTATTTACTAAGTATACATCAGAGGTAAAATTTTATACTTGCAACTTAACAGTGGGCATCAAAATCATAAAAACCAAGCTGCTATCTGAATTTAACGAATCAAGATTTATTTTAATCAATATTAATTTTTCAAGTTTTGCTTAAAATCTTTATAGGTACGCTCTATATTCTCTGCACATATTTTTTTTTAAAACCGTTTTTTAACTCTGTTAGATAAGTACATATTTTAATAGAAATTGAACAGGTACAGATTTCCATGGAATTTATTTTCCTAGCAGAACAGAAACAAGGAAAAGTGATTCTATTTCACAAATTTACAATGAAATGAAAAATGGAGCTAGGGACTGTTATGCTACCCCAACTGTAGCAGAAGCAGGGTGAATAATTTCCTGTGCATTATGCAGCTTCGGTTCCACAGGGCACAGCAGTCATCAATTCAAAACAGGAAATAACAGAAGATTGCAGAAAAGGCTGAAAACTGTAAGGAGTCAGATATGCAGGTGGAATTTAATTATCCAAATTAGAACTTAACCAGAGCACCATAGTAAGGCTCGGCAGGTTGGGGGAGGCACCGCTGTGGAAATGAGCTTCTGTGATGTTATCAAGAAATCCTTCAACCATTGCTCATTTTACAAAGCGTGGTTAGGACTGAAACCCACCAACAGAAATCAAACTTCATACCGGCCTCATGGTGGTCTCCTTCATTAAAATATCTCTCAAATGATAAATGTCCTTTTTCATGAATGAATGCTTTTGATTAAAAAAAGTAGGAATTATATAAATATATACTTTAATAAACATGAAGATGCTGTTTTAATGTGCTCTTAATATATTTCACTTTTTAATATTATATAAATAGTTTTTATTCCTTCAAAGACAAGGAAAGGAAAAATTGCATTGCTCTCCCTATCATGGAATTTTCATGGCAATAATCCTCTAATATCATGCTGTATTAGCGATGGAAGAGAGGCAAAAATGCACTTTAGTTTTTGTGCCCCTTAGCCTTAAGAATATAAAATTATGCTATTTTCAATAAGAACTGCATTGAATGCTAATCAACGTTACTGCTAGTAAAACATAAAGAGAATAGTAATGTATACCCGGATCACAGAAATTATAAGTTGAATCTCAATAAAGTGACACCCGAAAGTTAAGTGAGTCTACAGAATAAGGCATTAAAATAATAACATAGTTTTTACCTCTCTAATAATCTAAGTACTGAATTAAATTTACCACGTTAAGCTTCACTGAACATTCCCTGTTATCTGTCTTCACATATTCTATATGTGAATAACAGCACACCCAGAGACTTAGCACATGCACATACACACAAAAGCTCACATAAGTTAAAAACTGTGAGCTGAAATTAACCTGATTGAAAACACTATATGCTTTATAATTCCCAGAGAAGAAAAGGTAACTAAGTGACCTTTTCTACCTGGATATTTGATGGAGTCTAAATTTTTCAAAGGTATTTGAAATTTAGATACTATGTACTACATTCCATCCACTGTCACTTCGTTTATAGCACATCCAAGCATGAACGGATATTCATTAGCATTAGATATGCTAATGTGATATATTGTACAAAACTAAATCCCTTTTACAACAGGGGTGTCTGTCATATTTGAATTGCCATGCATAACTTAATATCTCATTATTCTAAAACACATAAGAGACATTATTGTTCATGAACATAGTGATTATTACACACTTAGACAATACACAACAAGTGAAATTGAAAACAATCAAATTAGACTCACATGATCATCTCAGGCAGTAGTACTGGATATGCACAAAAAACAAAATTTCATACCTGAAAATTTTAGACATTCCAGATACATATATGAACGTATTAAGTGAGAGAGAGAGCTGAAAAATGCCAAGTAATACATGGCAACGCATGCACTGTTTTGGTGGCATCTAAATAAGAACTCTGGTAGACACTAGTATTAGGTAAATTAGTAATGCACTAGTCTCTATGCATGAATAGAGAGCCAAAACATCTACTCAGGAAAATTATTTCACACTGGAACAAGTCAAAGAGAGAAGGAAAAAAAATTATGTTCAAGTTTTCATTTTATCCAGTATCTTAGAGCATGAGGCTACCCCCAGGGATAGCTGGAATTGAAATTTTGTTGAGTTCTATCCAATCACCTGGAACTTCTAGATGTCATTAAGCTATATCGAAGCACTGCAAGATTGGCTGTACTGACCCAGCCTGTGCTAATAAACTATTAATATATTAGGTCTACTCAGCTGAGTCACACATCAACCAGGTAATTCATACCTCCTTTTTATAGTAGATGAAGGTGATAACAAAACATGGCACCAGGGATTTGTCTTTAGTAGAGATCCTTTCATATCAACATAGAAAAAAATGGGGAAAACATTATATGTTCTCAATTTTTTTTGCTCTTTGCTGTTATTGGAACTAACCATTAGGTAAATTGTGATTAGGACTGTGATTACCACTGCCTAACTACTTAAATCAGTACCCCTAACACCACCTACTTCTTCTCCTTTGTCTATTTTCTTGTTACTGCTGGTGAGCAGAGTATTATTTGATACAAAAGAGGCCTTTCAGAAAGGGTCAAATTTGGTATACCAATAAAAATAATTTCAAACACACGTTATGCTCAAGGTTAAAAATTTACCCATTTTTCCTATACAAATTATGAGCAGTGATGATGTCCACTACCTCGTATGTTCCTCAGTTCAATTAAATGAAAATGCTGAGACTACAATGATACAATACATGCAACACAGAGATGTTCTGTGAAATCTCTCTTAACACTTTAATATATGAGATAAATTTGGAAGAGTCTATTATAAATAACAAGGTATGAGTCCAAAAATTTAGAGAAAGTAAACAGATGCCCAAATATCTGGAAAATAAAGAGATATACATACTTGAGGGTTATAAAGAGAAAATAAAGGAAAATAACCAAGGTTAGAAGTTGTTGATAACAGTTCAGAAGCAAGAAAAACTGAAACCAATGAGGCATGGCTCAATGAAGTCACATACAGTTTTTACAAAAGGAAAAGTCATATGTTTTATCACAAAGGCATGAATTTTTATAAAAAGAAAGGCAAATTGTTGCTTGTTTTTACCAGCAGAATTAAATGCTATCAAAGTGAGTTATTCCATCGTCAGGATAAAGGAGAGCCTATACAACTAGTTAAGATATACTGTAATAATGGACAAACTCAATTAGCAGGGGAAATCAAATGCCTTGATTCATACTTTTTGACTGAAAAGGGGAAGCAAACTTAGGGACACCTCTTAGCCAGTGCTAGACAGTCACTGTGTACTCCAAGAGATGGCCGGCCATCAGAATCCTTGACATTTCATTAATACATACAGCTAATTAGCATGAATAAGTACATAGTGGAGATGAAAATAAACATTGAGGTTATAAAAATTTAGTGTATCACAGCAAATAGATAAATGTATCCAGTTTCCAAAAGCTGATTTTAATGTTAGATAGAGGAAAAGACAATTGATTGAATCTGTAGGATCCATTTAACATAATAGCCACTTAAATTCTAACACATATTTTAATCAGTAATCAATAGAACTAAATACTCAAAACCAATATGGCAGTTTTATGAGACATTTAAGGATCTAAGAGAAGTTACTGATAAATAGAAAATTATACGGTTAGAGATGTCTGACCCCAAGAGAACTTACACTGTGAGTTGGCTCCCATGTAGATGGAGCTCCTAGGAGATCCTTTACCAAATTACAAAGCACGGAGATACCCAAGACAGTAGTGACAGAAGTGCATGGGTAGCTTAGTTTTGTCAGAACATAAATAAATTTATATGCCCTGTATATGAAACTGTGATGCTCAATTATGCTCTGTTTGAAACATTACTGTGATTTAGGGGCTTAAAATAATTTTTAAGAGATACATGTCTCAATGCCAATCATCCCTGTAGTGACCCTGAGGTGTTATGGATGGGGCCTTGAACAAAATTCTTTATACCTTCGGATATTACTTATGCAGCCATCATCATTTCAACTGAAAGAGATCAGTCATTACAGAACTGAATCCAGGTAAGTAAAGAGCCATAAAACCTGCACAAAGTGGGAGTACTTCATTTTTTTAAAATGAATTTCTGTTATTGTCCACATCAGAGAATGAAAATCAAAAATTAACCCAGACATATTTCCAGGATGTTAAACAAGAGGGAAAGAGCCTAATTTATTGATTATAAAGTCCTGAAAAGTTTAACTCTCTCGTGTAGGCCAAATTAGGTTGGTCATAGCTTAGGCCAGGAAACTTCAAGATTGTATCATTCTTGGTGTTTAAACTCTTTATCACTCTTAGTGTTTAATCCAGCTCAGTACTTACCTTGCTCACAGCAATTACTAGAACTACTTTGATAGTTAGTTGATGAGGAACACATACAATTCAAGCAAACCCTTGTTTTTCCAGAATGAAGCAGAAGCTTGTGATGTCTAGTGAAAACTCCTAACGCCATATCTGACAACTGGCCTGAGGCATATGCTTTGTAAGAATTAAGCAACGTAGACCCGAGGAATAGGTGGCATGGACAGAGTCACTTGTCAGTACGTGCCTAGAATTCATGGAAAGAAGACAGAACACGTAGAACCAGCTACACCATAAAATGCTCTGATTATTGTCAGACAAAAAGATCTCATAGCCACATATCATTGTCAATGGTGTTGCTCAGTAGTTTTTATATTTGGCACTCCAGAGATGTCTCTAAGACAATCTGAGAGTTCTGAAACATAAAAAGGAAGACTAATTATCCGAGGCCTGCCACGTGAGTTCTTATTCCAACAGAAACATCTCATGTTCTATATAAAGCAGGAGAGCCAAACTTGTTTTAGAAGCAGATATTATATGGCATACTGAGTGCACCTAGTCAATAGAAGTAGCACATTTTCAAATAAATCCAATTTGTTTCATTCAGATTAATGAGACTACAGAGAACTCTAGATGGATGCTTTCTTCTAATAACCCAGAGCTGCACATTCACAAATGCCTCGAAGAGAAGAATCTAACTGAGACAGGCTGGCTCACCTCACTAGGTTCCTGTCCCCTGGAGCCCACATGCCTCAACTACTCTTTCACACCTTCAAGTACCTGGCTTCTGTCTCTTTGTTCTAATTTTGTCCAGACGTTAAAGTTTTTCTCTGTGTGAGAGTTAATCTAACACAAGCTACTCCATTATAGATGTGATACAAAATTAGAATTCTTAGTGTAATCTCATTTGAAATTCTCTTTTATAAGGGAAGTGGAACATCTTTTCATAAAGTTAAGGAGCCTTTAATTGACTTTTCTGGCAACAGTGCTTTCATATAAATTGGCTATCTTATATTTGATGGTTTATTTTTTTTCTTTACTCACTTTCAGAAACATTATATATTGGGGAATCAAGGTCTTTTCCTGAAACATGAATTGCAAGTATTTTTTTGCCCAATTTGTCATTTATTACTTTGTCTTTTGAGTTGCACTTCCTCCAACTTCCCTGGGATACCCCTGTGCAAAAGTTTTGAATGTGCTTGTTTCCGTGCTGAACCTTGTTGTTTGTTTTTCTTTCATGGCTCTTGGTTTTGAATTGTAGTTAGAAATGTGTTCTTCATTCCACATTTATAATTAAAAAACTCAATGTTATAGTCTATTTTTAAAGTTGTATTTTATGTTATTTTCATTTAATTTATTTTTACACCCAACATGGAGTTCAAATTCATGACCCTAAGATCAGGAATTGTGTGCTTTTCCAACAGAGCCAACCAGGTGCCCTTTACTCTTCCATTCTAAAATGTAAACTGTCGAAGGCCGGCTCCAGCAGGTCCAGGGGTCCCTGAAGGATGGACGGTGTTGGCGAGGGAGAGAGTGATAGAGCCCCGAGATTCTTTCTGGTCACCAGGCAGGCATCTCTGTCCCGTCAGTTTGGGTGTCTTTATTTATAGGTCAAATGTTAACATGGCATCAGGAAATGGAATTTTTACAATGGATAGCTCTCTGTGATCAGATGTTTTTGGAAAATGTACAGAAACAGGTTTTACAGAAGTCTTCTTGCAGAACTGCCCTAATTATAGTGAGGTTGAATAAATAACTAAGAAAATAACAGGGTGTTCACCTTTTAATAACACTAAGATTAAGTCATAGGTTAAGTTGTAGATACTCTTATCCATCCTCATCACAGCTGCCAGGGTAAGGGAAGGTGTTTATGGAATGTAGTCCTTAGGGAAGAGGCTGCTATACACCATCAGTTAGCAAAGGTATATGTGGTAACTTATGTTCTGCCCTTATCTGTTCCTTCTCTCTAAGTTAGGCTCTTTGTCTCTGGGCAAGACTTGATTTTCCAGTTATATGCTTTATGGCACTGGAGAGCCAACCATACCTTTAAAGAGTTTAGCTCATTTCCAATACATAGAATAGCCTTTTTGAGGGCATTTACCTTTGTGCCTAGTTTTATGATTTCTTGAATAGCTAGGGCATGAGAGACATTTTTGGTTAGGTGATTTTACATGTTGAGCTGTATGAACATCTTGGACTAACACAACGGCAGAAACAGAATTGTACATGTAAAGGTCAATCTTTTATGAGTAAGAGTCATTAGCCTGTTCATAGCTCAAGGGAAAGTATGGAGGGAAACAGGACCTTCTGGAGACACGATGTCTGTTCCCATAATAGAAACAAGAAGTTCCCACAATAAGTTCCTTCACAAGGTGCAATCATCATACCAGGGCCGGAATAAGGGGACAAGTCACTCCTGATATTGATCAACAAGGTACCCTAGGGGTCAGTGCTCAAGCAGAAATAATTGAGTGGGGGTGGATATCAGTCGCCATCTGATTGGCAAGAGACCGTGCACACTTGCTTTAACCTCACCAGGAGTTTTCTCGACTAATGGGCTCAGAATGGCTCCCAACAGTAAACCATTTTAAAATGGTTTATTATTGCTTTTTATTTTAATTTTGATCAGTTGGAACTTTTCTTCATTAGAGTAAGAAGCATGGATCCAAAAAATACTATTTTTTAAATTTCTGATTTTTCTGACACCATGTTTAAATACTAAACTTTCCAACTGGTTTATATTAATATATTTGCATTATACTAACTCCTCTTATTATCTGTGTCTGGGAACATTTCATTCTATTCCACTGAGATTTTTTTTTAAAAAAAGTATACGGCAAAGAACTTTTAATAAGTAAAGCTTGTTTATTTTTTAACATCTGGTGGTGTTAGTCTCTATTATTGCCCTTATTTTACACACTTTTTTAATTTTATAAACTTTAATATTATTTAAAATTTTTAAAGTATAAACTGTCGAGAGGAAAATAAATTTGGTATTTGGATTATATTAAATTTATACATTACAGGCAGTCATGCTTATAATATTGAGTCTTCCACCATAAATATTGATTTGTCTTTGGATTTTTTCTTTATTTTTGTGCAGGTTTTTTGAAATCTTATAGAATAAAATCACTAGTTATTTCTCTTTTTTAATTTATTAGTTTTGGTAGAGAGAGAGAGAGAGGATGTATGCTTGCAGGGGAGGGGCAGAGACAGAGAGAATAAGAAAAAGAATCCTAAGTGGCTCCATATTGTCAGTGAAGAGCCTGATGAATCGTACCAGGAGATCATGACCTGAGCTGAAACTGTGAGTTGGATGCTTAACCAACTGAACCCCCCAAGAGCCCCTCAATAGTTAATTTTAAAAGAAAAGCAATGCTAGAGGTATCACAATTCTGGACTTCATGTTATATTACAAAACTGTGGTAATCAAAATAATATGGTACTGACACAAAAATAGGAACAGAAGTCAACAGAATAGAAAACCCAGAAATAAACCTGCAACTCTATCAATTCATCTTCAACAAAGCAGGAAAGAACATCCAAAGGGAAAAGGACAGTCTCTTCAACAAATAGTGTTGGGAAAACTGGGCAGCATTAGACCAAAAAAAAAAAAAAAAAGGAAAAGAAAAAAAAAGAAATACACTGGATCACATTATTACACAAACACAAAAATAATTTAAAAATGAGTGAAAGAACTAAATGTGAGACTTGAAACCATAAAAATCCTAGAAGAAATCTCTTTTACATCAGCCATAGAAACTTGCTTTCTAGATACGTATCTGGAGGCATAAGTAAGCAAAACAAAAGCAAATGTAAGGAAAGGAATATGTAAGGAAAACAAAAGCAAAAATAAACTGCTGGGACTAAATCAAAGTAAAAAGCTTTTACACAGGGACACCTGAGTAGCTCAGTTGGTTAAGCGTCCAACTTCAGCTCAGGTCATGATCTCACAGTTTGTGAGTTTGTGCCCCATGTCTGGCTCTCTGCTGTCAGTGGAGAGCCCACTTCGGATCCTCTCCCTCTCTCTCTGCCCCTCCTCAGCTCTCTCTCTCTCACAAAATAATAAAAATAAACACTAAAAAATCTTTTGCACAGCAAAGGAAACAATCAACAAAATTATAAGACAACCTTTGGAATGGGAGAAGATAATTGCAAATGTCATATCTGATAGAGGGTTAGCATCCAAAATATATAAAGAACTTATAAAATTCAACACCCAAAAGACAATCCAATATTTTAAAAAATGGGCAGAAAACATGAACAGATATTTATCCACATACAGATTGCCAAAAGACACATGAAAAGATATTCAACATTACTCATCATTAGGGAAATGTTAATCAAAACTACAATGAGCTATCATCTCACACTTATCTGAACACGAAAATAAAAATGAATAAATAATTTTTAAAAAAGCCACAAGAAACAACAGATATTGTTTGTGAAAATGTAGAGAAAAAGAAACACTCATGCACTGTTGGTGGGAATGCAAACTGGTATAGCTACTGGTAATAAACACTATGAGGAACAGTTTCTCAAAAAGTTACATTTAAAATTACCCTACAATCCAGCTATCAATACTATTGGGTATTTACCCAAATAACACACACACACAAACACACACACACACACAAAAGCACTAATTCAAAGAGATGTAGGCACCCCTATGTTTGTAGAAGCAATCTTTACAATAGTCAAGATGTAGATGCAGCCTAAGTGCCCATCTATTGATGAGTGGGATATATATATATACACACAATTTAATATATTTCAACCATAAAAAAGAAATATTGCCATTTTCAAAAACATGGATAGACCTAGAGAATATAATGCTAAGTGAAATAAGTCAGTCAGAAAAACCAATACCACATGATTTTACTCATATGAGCTTGAGGGAAAAAAAAGACAAATCAAGAAACAGATTTAACTATAGAGAAGAGACTCATTGCTACTAGAGGTGAGGGGGATGGGGAGATGGGCCAAATAGATGATGGAGATTAAGGAAGGCCCTTGTAATAAGCACTCGGTATTATACAGAAGTGCTGAATCTCTATATTATACCCTTGAAACTAATATAACACAATATTAACTAACTGGAATTAAAATAAAAACTTTAAAAAGTTGTCATTTTTAGCTTCTGATTCAGAAATCATACCTGAAGATTTTTCCACATTATTTTTTCAAATTGTTATTTCAAATTATTTCTAGCTGCTTTCATATTATTTCAGGAATAATTCACCTGACCTCTTCCAAAGTGTTTCATAATTCAAACCTTGTTCCAATATTGTATTCTCACTGCTAATGTTTGAAATGTCCTTTTTCTTTCTTTCTCTCTTTCTGTCTTTCTGTCTTTCTGTCTTTCTTTCTTTCTTTCTTTCTTTCTTTCTTTCTTTCTTTCTTTCTTTCTTCCTTCCTTCCTTCCTTCCTTCCTTCCTCCTTCCTTCCTTCCTTCCTTCCTTCCTTCCTTCCTTCCTTTATCAACTCAAAGAGAGATACATATTTCTTCTCCCTTCTTTTCCATGCCACTTTCACTTTCCTAGCCACTTAATAAACTTTAAATCCTTCCCCACACTCAAATTCTCTATCACTGAAAAACTATCAAGAAATAATCCCCTTATCTTGTAAATGACAAACATAATTTAATCCACATAATAATCTCCTCTCATTATTTCATCATACCTATCATTATGAAATAGCTGCACCTTTACTCCTTGTAATCTCCACTGATTCACTATTAAAATCACAGAGAGAATGAGAAGACAAGCTACAGATTGGGAGAAAAGAAAATTACATATTTAATTAAGTACTGTTATTCAAAATACAAAAGAACCCTTAAAATTCAACACTAAAAACAGGAACAACCTGATTAATAAATAATCAAAAGATATAAATAGAGACCTCACGAAAGAAAATATACAGAAGACAAATGAGTATATGAAAACATGTTCAACATGACATGTTATTAGGGAATTACAAGCAAGTAACAATGCAATGCCACTACACATTATTTAAAATGGAGAATATCTTAAACACTGGAAAGAAAATGCTGGTGAGGATGTGTAGCAACTAAAACTCTAATTCATTGCTAAAGGAATACAAAATAGTAAAGTAACTTTGTAGGACAGTATTATGCTAAGAGAAATAAGTCAGTCAGAGAAAGACAAATACCATATGATTTCATTCATATGTGGAATTTAAGAAACAGAGCAGATGAACATAGGAGAAGGAAGAAAAAAGAGAGGGTGTAGCACATCATAAGAAACTATTAATTATAGAGAACAAACTGAAGCTTGATGGAGGAGATGGGCTATATGGGCAATGAATATTAAGGAGGGCACTTGTGATGAGCTCTGGGTGTTATACGTAAGTGATGAATCACCAAATTCTACTGAAAACAGCATTATACTACATGTTAACTAACTAGAACTTAAGTAAAAACTTGAAACACACACACACACACACACACACACACCCCACTTAATACACTTACCACATGATCCAGCAAATGTAGTATTTAATATGAGTTGACAACTATGTCCAGACAAAGATCTGCATGCAGATGTTTATAGAAGAAGCTTTCTTCATAATTACCAAAACCTGCAAGCAACCAAAACAAGATTTCCTTCAGTATGTTAATGAATATATAAGCTGTAGTAATTCAGACAAGAGAATATTATTCAGTGCTAAAAGAAATGAACTATCAAACCATAAAAATAAACAAGGAAATCTGAGCTGCATATTACTGAGTGAAAAATCCAATCTGAAAGGTTACATACTGTATTTTTTCCATGACAAGACATTCTAGAAATAGCAAAACAATGAAGACAATAAGAAAATCAGCAGTTGCCAGAGCTTATGGTGGAGCAGGTCAAGTACAGACTTTTAAAGCAGTGAAGCTATTTTGCATGACACTAAAATAGTGGACACATGCCATTATAAATATGCCAAGCACACAGAATGTACAACTCTGAGAGTAAACTCTAATGTAAATTATGGTCTTTGGTGTAAGAATGACGCATCAGTGTGGATTCATCCATTATAACAAATGTATCACTGTGGTATGAGATGTTGATAGTGAGGAGGCTGTATATATACATGGCAGCAGGAGGTATGTGGAAATTCATTGTACTTTCTCATCAATTTTCCTATGAAACCCAAACAGCTTTAAAAAATGTAGTGTATTGGGGCGGCTGGGTGGCTCAGTACATTGAGCATCCAACTCTTGATATCAGCTCAGGTTATGATCCCAGGGTCATGGAATTGAGCCTGCATCAGGCTCTGTGCTAAGCATGGAGACTGCTTAGGATTCTCTCTCCCTCTCTCCCCTCCTCTGCTCTGTTTCTCAAAACAGAAATAAATACATAAACAAAAATAAAAAAATAGATAAAAATGAAGTGTATTTTAAAACACACACACATATAAACATACTGAAAGTGTGTAAAAAGTCAACATACAAAACCCAAGTGTTTATGTATACTAACAATGAACAATTAGAAAAATTAAAAAGTGATATCATTTACAATATAGCCAAATACATGAGATGCTTTGAATGAAATAGTTACTGATAGAATACATAAATATGTTAAGATTGTAGAAGCCAGATTTCTCACAGGTGAAGAACTGAGTTAGAAATACAGGCAGCTAAACTTGAATGAACAAGGTGGCATTAGATACTGGGTATACTGATATATCATGTGTATTTGTGAGCTGTGTGTAGACACATATCTATGTGTAGTAAACATATAAATATACATAAATACATAGATGTTCCCAAACTCTGTCCCCTGCAATGATCTGATACTCCTAATGAGCAAGGCACAGGGAAAAGATGCAGAGATGTGAATTAGTTACATACAAGTAGATTGATAAAATACATTAATATGTTCATATAATGGAAGCCAATCTTAGAAAGAGATTTTGTATATCTCCCAGCAGTTTTGTGAGGAGTTACTGCCACCAGCGTTTGACTGTATTGTCTTCCTATCACATAGATTTCATGTGCCAATCCTCTATACTTAGAACTTGTCAGATCTAAGGATGCTTTATTAGGCCACAGAGCCCCAGGGGTGAGTGGTTCCTCTGTTCAAAGAATGATTGTTAGTTGTCAAAATTCACATTTAAGAGTTACCTTTTCTTTTGATCATAAAGTCCTAATGCATGGTTTTATTTGATTCCCTTCCTCTTTTCTACTACTGAAGTATAGAATTGATAAGGAGCCCAAGTACTTTTACATCTTGAACTTTTAATAATCCTACACCAAAGACCGGACCAATGATTGAAACTCTGCTATCTGTTGACAAAGTAACCATTCTTTTGTCAGGAATCTCTTCATTTTGCTTATTATTAGAGTACTGTGTGTTTGCCTCTCTAGGAGATCACCTTGCTTGAACCCCTTTTTCAAACTACTTCAATATTCCTCAATATAAGCAACCTATTGAAAGAACTGTAGCATTTCTAATAAAAATTTGGGTTCAAATGTCAATTCTAGAGTTTATCTATTAAAGCAAGATGATAATAAAAGAGTGTTCAGACTATGTCATTATATATTTACTAGCTGTAAATGAACTTTACATACACAATTAAAAGTGCATTATGAAATTAAAAACTTTAAGTTAATATTATTTAGGATGTTAAGACATTATAATTCATAAATGTCTGCACTAGTTGAATGCATCATAACATGCTTTGCTAAATTTCAGAGTCAGTTTTCCATCAGTTAACATATCCAAGAATTTAAGGGTCAATCAGGTTTTTAATATGTAATATATTTATTGTGTGAATGTGAGGATATTCTGTGAATGATAATCCTTCTTATGCCAAGTTACGGAAAGATTCATTATCTCCCTGATCTCTTTTCTCATTATTCTGGGGGAAAATGCACGGACATCTAATGAGCTGGGTTAATTTGTTCCTGAATGCAAATTTAGGTATTTTATAATAACTCTCTGATTCAGATATTTTTAAAAGGCAAAGCTATTAAAATACTATCATATTATATACAAGGAATAAGTATTAGAGGCTAAAATACCCTGAGCATGTAAATGTGCAAGGTTCTTGGCTCTATCTTGCACAGCAGAGATGTGGTTTCCTTTGCTTTCTGAGCTTTGTTTTACCATCTATCTTCCTTAGAGGGAACTTATTAGATTCAATGAAATTTTAAATTTCAAAATGGCTGTGCTGTGACAAGTCCAAATTGTTATATAAATATATAAAATATAAAATAAAGAAATGCTGGTAGAAGTTAGAACATCCATCTTGAAGCATATGTTAAAAATGGCAGAGAAAAAAAGTAGAAGACACTCTCTTCCAAGATGATGGAGAGCTACCATATCTAACTTGCTTTGTCCATGAAGATATTTTCATAATAGAAAAATAGTTTCTTATTTTGAAGTCATTGTCATTTATTTGGACAAAACATAAAAACAATTGTTTTGTAAATGACTCACTATATGCGGCGCCTGGGTGGTTCAGTTGGTTAAGCATCCAACTGCTCAGGTCATGATCTCATCATTTGTGAGTTCGAATGCCATGTCAGGCTCTGTGCTGATGGCTCAGAGCCTGGAGCCTGATTTGGATTCTGTGTTCTTCCTCTCTCTCTGTCCCTCCCCTGCTCATTGTTCTGTCTCTCTCTCTCAAAAATAAAAGTAAGCATTAGAAAAAGGAAAAAAAAAAAAAAAGAAAGAAAGAAAGAAAAGAAATGACTACTATAATGAAATTTGCAAAAGTCATTGGCCAGACAGTTTGATATAGAGCCAAACATATATCCATGTGCCTAAAGAAAATGCCCTGAAAAAATGTGAAATATTAACAAAATTGTTTTGATATTATGTATGAGTTTGTCACTTTATTATATGTTATACTTTCACTTTGTGTCAGAAGATTAGTGGTACTAACTACTAGGAAAAGAAAGAAAAAAACTGTAATTGATTATTCATTCGTTCACTTAAAATATTTATTAGGTGCTTTCTATACGCTATGCTATGCTAGGCACTCTTAAAGATGGTGTGAATGAACAGATAAATAAGGCAAATTCTTATGACATTTCAATGCTATTGGGGAAAAGAGTTAAATACAGGCAAACATAAGAAGATTTTAGATTATCAACTTACTTTAGAATGGGTTGTTTGGTGAGAGTTTTCTATGATAATGAAAATGACAGCTGACCTAGAAACTTCAGGAGGGGAATTTCAAATGAAAATTAATGGTGACAGTTATAGAGTTCTATAGGTGAAAGGAAGATGTTCAAAGTTTGACATCAGAAAGTAATCAAGTTAGAGATGACTGAAAAGAGTAAACATAAATTGAACCAATGTTATAGCTAAAGAGATAACTGGAGAAACAGCTTTCTTAATTAACCACCTTTATCTACCACTTATACCACAGATGATAATTAAGATAGATAAAAACATTGTGTTACCAATGTTTTCAGACAATTGCAGAAACAAACAAACCAGTCTTAAATTCATTCTTTGTTTTTGTTACTGGTGAAACTGAGGAAGTAAAGCCCACCTTGTTTACGAAGAATGTATTGTAGAATGCCATATGTATTTTATAGAATTTAGACTTTAAACTTCCATCTCTTCCTTAATAAATTGATGCACCCATTTTTTAATCCTAGGCATTACCTTAATTATTAAGATCAGCTTAGGTTGTCAAGTGGGAACAAAATGTAACCTGAAAGTGATACTGATTTCAAAAAATATATATTTTTGGTCCTAACAAGATGTTGTGAACCTGTTTTTTCCCATTCCCCCAAATTAAATATAGTTATAAACCCAGGAAGTTGTAAGATTCAACCAAGGAAAACTCTAGATGATGATAAGAAGAAGGTGAACTGGTTTGAGACATTAGGATCAGAACAACAATACAACAAAACCCAGCCAGACATCTGTGTCTTCCCACCTGAGAAGGGAAGACAACCAAGACCTTTTGTTTGACAGCCACAACCCTAGCAGCACAACGTGATTAAAGTCAGTAAATTCTACCTCTTAACCTAATAAGAGCCCTGCCAAAAGCCACAGCTGAAGCCTTTACCATCAGAAAGGCAGATCCTTTTTGCTAACACCAAGGAACCAGAAGAAGCTATCTCTTTTCCCACAGGGCTATGGACACTTCTCCATCCAGAGACGCCAGACTGGTGAAGTAGAGAAATATGTGCCACAACAAATGGCCATGCTCTGTATGTTTGTCTCCCATAGGCAGGAGTAAATCTTAAAACAAACAAACAAACATCAATCACCAGATGCTATTTGCTTTTCTTTGTCTGACTTATTTTACTTCGCATAATATCTTCTAGGTCTATCCATGGATGAAGCATAAGAACCATTTTTTAATAAATGACTTGCTATAATGGATTTGCAAAAGCTGTTGGCTACATATTTTGATATAGACCCAAATATATATACATGTGCCTAAAGAAAATGCCTTGAAAAAAGCATATGTATATGGAATATTATTCAGACACCAAAAAACAATGAATTCTTGCTATTTGAAACAGATAAGTAGTTTGAGCTAGGGATGGGATAGGGTGGGATTCCCAGGAAAAGTCCATGGAGAGAAATGGTAAAGCTCAGGAAAAATTCAGCCCACTTCTTTTCTGTTGACCATTAATTCCGCCATCCCTGGCCTTTCCAGGATCTCATGGCATGGAATTCCAAAGTCAACACCCTTTGTTGTAATTTTAATTTATTTCTTCCTGGTAATTTTTCAGTGGTCCCCCTGGAGGTTGGAGCATGCTGTGGAGGTCACTACAAACAAGTATGACATAATGCACAATAACAACAAAACAAAAAAGAAAGAGAGAGGGAAAGAAAAAAAAAGAGGAGAGAGAGAAAGGAGGGGAAATAGAAAAAAAGAAAAGAAGAAGTCATCAAGTATTAAATTGTGATATCATAGGAAATATATATTTAGGTCTTGTTCCTTAGCTTTTGGCCAGAGCCCCCAATGCCCTAATTTTTTCAGTAATTTCTCCAAGGTGGTGGGTGCATCATTTGCTCTAACAGTTGATTTCTGATCCTAGTTCTTAACACAGAGCTGCTAAATCCCTTGGAGTTTCCTGGATAATAGGAACATTTTTGTTCTAATGAGGCAACTCTTGGTGGGCTCCTGCATAGCTTAAGAGTGGGAGCTGTTATGCGCATCTATGTGGCTCAGTCAGTTAAGCATCTGACTTCAGCTCAGGTGGTGATATCACGATTTGTGAATTCAAACTCCGCATCAGGCTCTGTGCTTACCGCTCAGAGCTTGGAGCCTGCTTTGGATTCTATGTCTCCCTTTCTCTCTACACCTCCCCTGTTTGCTCTCTCTCTCTCTCTCTCTCAAAAATTAGAAGAGAAAATAAAAAAGAATGGGAGCTGGCTACCAGAAAGAGAAAGTCATTATTAAAAGCTTGGAACTTTTAGTTCTAGCTCCCATTTTCCAGTTGGGAGAGAGGGTCTAGAGACTGAGTTAATAATCGATCATGCCTGCATATGAAGCTTCCATTAAAATCCCAATGTACAGAGTTCAGAGAGCTTCTGGGTTCAGGGTTCAAAGAGCTCTGCATCAGGGTAGAGTACCCAAAGGGGCACGAATGTTCCCATCCCATCCTTGATACCTTGCTTTATGCACACTTTCTATCTGGCTGTTCCCGAGTTGTATCTTTTTATAATAAACTGACAATCTAGTAAGTAAACTATTTTTATAAGTTCTGTCAGCTGTTCTAACAAATTATTAAGGCCAAGAGAGGGTTAAGGGAACCTAATTTATGGCCAGTCTGACATAAGTACCAGTAACTACCTGGAAATTGTGACTGTGCCTGTAATAAGAAGGAGAGGAGACAGTCTTAAGAGACTGAGTTTTTATCTTGTGGGATCTGATGTCCACTCCTAATAGATAATTTCAGATCTGAATTAAATTGTAGAACATCTACTTGATATGCACAGAGAACAGGAACTGGTTGGTGTGAGGAAACCACCCACACATTCTGTGCTCAGAGCAGCCAGAAGCATGGAGTATACAGTAAATAGAGGATTTCCTTTCACTGGGCCAGGAGAGTCTCTTTGTCACCAGGAACATGAGCTCCTTCTCCCTCAGTAAGAAACTCCAGTGGTTGTGGGCAAAAATATAGCCTCTATCTTGTCAAGTGGCACCGAAAAGAATGAAGTAGGAGCTCCAGTGGCATCAGATAATCAAAGTAAGACAAAATTACACTACAAATGTTTTCAAAATTAAACTTGAAAACCAAAGTCCTAAAACGTTTGGCCAGCACCTATTGCTAACATAAAAAGTGTGACTTCCTGTCAAAACATTGAAATAGGACTCAGTTGCCCGATATGTTAGATGAAATACCCAAAATAGAACTGAAATCATCTGTCATACAAAGAAACAAACACCCCCCACACACAAAATAACAAAACACAACTCCAATGAGAAAAAGACAATCAACAAATGCTTACTCTGAGATGAGTCAGATATTATAAGAATTTTACAGTAACCACAAAATTGTTCCTAAAATACACTATAAATTCTGATGAAATGGAATGAAAGGAAAATAAAAAGCAGCTCTAAAAATGAAACAAATTCAAATTAGAGAACTCAAAAATACAATGAATGATTTTTATAATGGATAAACCAAATAGTAGAGTGGAGGATAGATTAAGTAAAAATTGAGGACAGATCAGTAGACATTATCCCATGTGAGAAAATAGACTGATAAAATGTGAAAAGCCTCAGGTGCCAGTGAATAAAAAAAAAATTTCCAAGAGTGGAACTGAAAGAGTATTCAAACAAATGATGGATAAAATCCCCCCAATTTGGCAAAAGGCCCAGACCTACAGATTCATATTGTTGAGCAAAACCCAAAAATTATAAACCCAAGTATATCCAAACCAAGGCATAGCATAATTACACTTCTGGAAAGTAAAGAGACAGTAGAAAATTTAAAGTAATTGGAGAGATTACTTTCTTTATAAAGAAACACATTTGAGTTGTGGGTGATTTCTCATTTGAAATCATGAATATCAGACAAAACTGGCATAAGTTTCAAGTTCTGAAAGAAAAGAAATGTTAGCTGTGACATCTATAACCAGTGAAACTATCTTTTAGGAATTAGGAGAAATAAAGACATTCTTGGACAAAAGAAAAGTAAAAGGAGTTGTGACTAGTAGATTTATCACTAAAGAGAAGCTAAAGGAAGATCTTCAAACAAATAAAATAAAAAAGTAGTAAGAAGAATGAACAATAAAAGAGCCAACATATGGGAATATAAAATATAATATCTTTCTCCTCACTACTTCTATAAATCATATTTATAAATAGATAATAGTCCTGTAGTCCTTAAAATGAATTGCAAGTTAAGAAGTTACCCAAAAAAGATATCACCAAGTATAGGTTATTTTGCTGGAGAATTATTAAACTTTTGAGGAGATTTAACATTAGTTTTACATAACTCTTTCAGAAAGCGAACGAAAGCAGTAATATAAAAAGCAAGCAAGCAAACAAATAAATAAGAAAGGAAACTACACACTGATATTTCTTATAAACTTAGATGCAAAAATTCCCAAAAGAATATTAACAAATGGAATAAAATAGTGTATAAGAAAGAACTGTACATCACGGTTTTATTTGAAGGATGCAATATGGGTTCAATATAAGCAAATCAATTCATGTAAACTATCATATTAACTAGCTAAGGAAGAAAAATTATATAATTATATCAAGAGACATAGAAAAAGTGTTTGGCATAATAGGTCAAAATTTGAGATATTCTGTTACTGCCCAAAAATTCAGTGAATATTCACTGAAAGTTTCAATCACCTAATTTAGTACATCTCAAAAATTAAGTTATATGTGATACCCTTTAAAACATACATAAAATTTTGTGGTGTACTAATTTTGACATAAATTATTTTGTTTTTATGAACTGAAGCATTCACTTTTTATATTCATGTATAATTTTATGAGCCAAAAACATTTCCAACTTAAAAAAAAACTGTAAAAACATTAAATAAATATTTACAACATGATTGATGATAACAGATTTGTTTTGCATACTGAAATGGAATCACTGTTGATAATACACATATAGATTGAGCAGCAGTGTTGAGTTAATCATTATGACTACCCTGCGTGTTCTGTGATAATTTCATACTTTCAATACTGATAGGTTTGAACTAATGGGGAAATTTTTATTATATAGAAAGCCACAATTTAGCCTTCACCTGTTATAAATCTGATTTATCATTATCTCAAGGTAAAGCAATGCATTATTATGTATATGTTGTTATCTCTAGGTGCTAAAAATGTTTTTATCTGAAAATAGACTTTTATTTTTTAATTACAATTGAAATTGAAAAATACCTTCTTTATAAAAGATGAAAAAGTGAAAGAAAATTTTTAGTTACCATAGTAGTCATTGTAATATCTGGCACATTAATGTTAGAAAAACATGAACAAATGAAGGTACCTTCTGGTTTTAATTCCAACACGTTAAAAAGTGGAAGTGGTCAGTCCCATCTTAATAATAAGAAAAAGTCTGAACAAACTGAGAATCATATTACTTGGTTGGGCCCTTCAAAGAACTAAGTTTGCATGCTGAGCAGTCACACCCAAATATAGAAAGACTGGTGAATCCAGAGTACCAAAGCCAAAATGCATGCATGGAGCAAAAACTGCTAGAGTCATACACTGGTAAAACTTTTTGATGGTAATTCTGATGAGTATAGGAGTTAAGTGTGAATTAAAGAAAGGAGTAGAAACAAATGGGAACTATAGTTTTGGGTGGGTCCTCACACATTCATTGGTTTTATCTCAGGACTGCACCAGATTCCCACAATGAAGAGCCAGGCTCTCTGGTGAATGGTAGGGAAAGTGATGTTTTAGATGGCTTTAAATTTAAAAAACAAACAAACAAACAAAAACATATATTGTAAACTCTCTTCCTCTCTCTCTCTCATATAAGTGATAGACTAAGCGAGGGAAAGTGGAATGTCATAAGATGCTCAATTAAAACCAGAGAAGAAAGAAAAGGGGGAAAGGGGGAAATAGAAATAGAACAAATGCAACAAATAGAAAACTTTTGCGAACACTGCAAACATTAATTCAACTAAATAAAAAATTACTTTAAATATGAATGTTCTTAATACACAAATTAAAATGCTGAAATTGTTGGAGTAGATTTTTAAAGGGAAACTTAAAAGAGAAAATTCCAGTTTAAATATGAAGATGCAAATAGGATAAAAGTAAAAGTATGGGGAAAGGCACAACATGATAACATTAATTCAAGAAACTTGGAGTGGCTAAATTAATTTCAGACAGAGCAAACCTCAGAACAGGGAAAATTATCAGGGATAAAGAAAAGCAGTACTTAATGTTAAAGGGTTTTATGCTTCAAGAAGACTTAATCCTTAGCAAATTAAACTAATTGATATTGAACTAGACTTATATTCCTGAGTTAACACCATTTGATCATGATATTTGGTGGATTTGATTTGCTAATAATTACATCTCTTCATGATAAAAAATTACCATTTTTTATCTTGTCATAAGCTCTTGTCATAAGCATTTTATCTGATATTCTTTTAAAATTCTGCTTAGACATACAAAAAATAAGCTTTCACTATGAAAAAAATGTGAAAAAATAATTTGCCAAAATTCTTTACAAAGATTAATATGTGGGATAGCATATTTACTTTTTTGTTTTTAAGAAATTTATATTTATACAGCTTAAGTTATTTGTTTTGTTTTTAAAATGACTATATCATCTATATTCTGGTAGAATAAGTCACAGAAGGAGCATCCTCAATTTATGGATCAATAAGATGTAAGAAACATAGGCTGCTAATTAAATTATCTTTTCCTTTGATGTGGTATTAGTAAAAATGTAAAGTTTGTAAGGATTCCAATAAAATCCTTATAAGTGACATCATTAATTATTTTTGATACTTTATTTATTTTTAAGGTAAATCTTTTAAACAGTAGTTGTATGCCACTTCCCATTTTTTGGTTATTTGCTATAATAAGATCAGTGAGAATAAGGCCCATAAGAACTGTCAATCCAAAAAGATCATGAAAAGTAATTGTGAAACTTTGAAAGTTATAATGAAAGCCCTTCTAAGGATACATTTGTCAAATACTTTAAGTCTACTGACTTATGCAGATGATATATGTTCAAAAAATGTTGAATTATTTTAAGAATACAAGGTATAGGAAAGAAGAATTCTTAGCTAAATTAGATTGGAGCTCACATGACATGACAAACACAAAGTGCTTTGCCAATTTTCTGATATTTTAAAATTTTTAAAATATGTTGAATTTTTAAAAAATTTACATCCAAGTTAGCATATAGTGCAACAATGATTTCAGGAGTAGATTCTTTAATGTCCCTTCCCCATTTAGCCCATCCCCCCTCCCATAACCCCTACAGTAAGCCTCTGTTTGTTCTCCATATTTAAGAGTCTCTTATGTTTTTGTTCTCCTCCTTGTTTTTATATTATTTTTGCTTACCTTCCCTTATGTTCATCTGTTTTGTATTTTAAAGTCCTCAAGTGAGTGAAGTTTTTTTCACTCTGACTGACTAATTTTACTTAGCATAATGCCCTCTAGTTCCATCCATGTAGTTGCAAATGGCAAGATTTCATTCTTTCTGATTGTCGAGTAATGCTCCATTGTGTGTATTTATATATTATACATATCACATCTTTTTTGTCCATTCATCCGTTGATGGGCATTTGAGCTCTTTGCATACTTTGGCTATAGTTACTAGTGCTGCTATGAATATTGAGGGGCATGGGTCCCTTCAAAATAGCATACCTGTATCCCTTGGATAAATACTTAGTAGTGCAATTGCTGGATCATAGGGTAGTTCTATTTTTAATTTTTTGAGGAATCTCCATACTGTTTTCTAGAGTGGCTGCACTAGTTTGCATTCCCACCAACATAGAAGTGCCATTTGATGGGACGCCTGGGTGGCTCAGCTGGGTAAACGTCCAACTCAGTTTCAGCTCAGATTATGAGTTTGTGGTTAGTGAGTTCCAGCCCAGCATCAGACTGTATTCTGGCAATGTGGAGACTGCTTAGGATCCTCTCTCTCCTTCTCTCTGCCCCTTCCCTACTTGTGTTCTCTCTCTCTCTCTCTGTCTCTCTATGTCTCTCTCTGTCTCTCTCAAAATAAGTAAATAAACTTTTTGTAAAAAATGTGCCATTCCATTTGGCTTCAAAAATTAAATTTCTCTAAATAAGAAGTTTTTCATCTCTTCTTTCCTTACCTCTGTAATTTTTCCCTTTATCTATTCTTACCTATTTACTGTGCCTAAAGATGTAATCAGGGTTAATGCTATTTTCTTTGAATTTATGATGTCCATTTCTGATAGAAAATGGGACAAGAAAAATGGAACTTCAAGCAGAAAGAGAGACTGTCCCATAGAAGGAGAAAGGGCCTAAATATGACATCTGATTATGTTGAAACAAAACATAGACTGCTGTATATTTTTACTCAGAGCTGACTCTGCATATGAACTATCTACTCTAAAATGCTTGCCACATCACTTCAGTCTGGGTTTTAAAGAAACCCATAGAAACTGGGTATGTGTAGTTGTAAGATAATATGATGATACAACTAAATATAGTGTTTAGATTATAAATCTCAGTAAATTTATCAACCATTACATGTGCTTGTTCATAGAGATTCAGCACTGCTAATAAAAGATTCCTGTAAACCTAACTGGAAACTGCTAGTAAAATTAACACTAATTTTTTGAGTTCATTAGTTTTCTATTAAATCCTACAGTATTTTTAAACCCTTCAAAATGGAAAGCATGGTAAACAGTATTTAAATGATTATGCAGACTATAGAGAAAGAAGAATTTCCAATTATTTTTATTATTCTACTAAGAGGAATAGAAACATATTAACTGTTAAATAGCAGTTATATATATTTCATTTTATTACAATTTTTAAAATTTAGCATTCCATATTTAGCTGAGAGACACACATGTTAATAATACATCATTACAGACTAATTTAAAAATAACCATAATTAATACCTCTATGCAATTATTTTAATCAACATATTGGCTACTATAGATATACATATATACCTACTTAAAGGCTTATAAGATTAATGGGCATTTGAATTTCTATGTATTTTTTGTAAACATAAAATAGGTAGTAAGATAAACTTGCAGTTGAACATAGTATTTAATAATATATTAAAGTATTTGCTTTCTTATGTTAGATTTTATTTTGACATTATTGTAATTTTATAATGGGTTTGAATTAAATCATATAAGAAGCAAAGCTGGTAAACTGAGACGTAGTCTGTACAATGAAGGGAGACCGGGGTCTTCTGTAAAGAGACACAAGGTCTTTACAAATTTTCTAAGTACTCTGAAGGTAGCTGAAGGTCAGAGTGACTGGATTTAAGTCTCTTGGTGTGTGTACATTTTGCAGGGAAAATGCATAGTTCTATACATTCTTGGGATGACTTATCATTGTGGTGTTATGCCCTATGGGCTTATATATTTTAATGCAACTTATAAAGTTGGAATATACACAAGAAAATCTTCTACGTGTAGTTTCAGTATTTACATTGTCAAATAATCTTGCTTCCCAATACTCATACTTCTATCTATATAGACTTTTTTCATGTTGTAAACACATTATAATATAATAAAGGGAGATTGTAAGAAAACAAAAGAACACTTCATTGGGTTTTTTTGCCCATTGTTCTATTGTGGTATGAGAATCAATTTTTTTAAAAAAAGAAAAGATGAACACAGTTGAGGGTTGACTCAATAGTTTTAAGTCACTCTATTTAAGAAATTCAAGAATTAGACACCTTCATAAAAGTAGAAAAGACTGTATGTTAATTTTTTTCCAAAATGTAGCTTTCCATTTTAAAAACATTTCCAATTTTTCTTCATCAATGCACATGGATGCTCTTAGAAAATATTCTACAGAAAATATGTCATTTTTACCAGTTAAGAAGATATTAGATAATATATGAAACATGAAACATAACTAACATCTTTTTGTAAAAAATGAATTTCTCATTAAAACTTTTTTAAAGGTGTATTTGTCATTGAATAAATGCATAATTTTAAAATTTAAGAATGAATCAAAAACATCTTCTAGCAAGTTGAAATAACAGGAACTGGGTTTAATTCTTGAAACAACTTAAAAGCTCTAAGATATAGAGAGAAAAAAATTTTTTCAGGCTTTTGACATCAGGAAACAAAAACAGGGATCCCTTATTGAAAGCACAAATGTGAGCTCTAAAGTCACCCCAGTTTACTCACTTGAGTTTACAGTCTGCAACATAAGGAAGGGAAACATGGAAGGAGCACTGTAATTTTCCTAAATTAAGAAGATGGAGCTGGGCATGTGAGGAAGCCAGGGGACATGGAGTGTGCAAGAGCCCTGGAGAGGAGAGAGACACACAGGGAGAGAAGGGGGGTTTGCTCTCATGCTGTAGACCACCGGTCCCCTTCATGTCTCCAGCTGAGTGCTGACGAGTGCAGGCAAGAGAGAAAATTAGCCATAGCTTGAAAAGAACCACACAGACAGAGCAGGGAAGACAATCTCTGGAGGAAAGGAATACATCATATTTCCATGATCCGAAGTGGAAAACCTCATGATTTACTGAGCATCTAATAGACTAATCAAAAGGTTATTAGCTCAGAAGTGGAGTCAAATTAGCTCCTAACTAAAGGCTGCTATAGTGCCACGCATGGAGTTTAAAACAAGCCTTGAAAGGACCAATCTGTTTCCAATTAGCTGAACTACTACACCTAAAGGCTTAATAATATTTATAGGTTTGTAAGGATATCCAGCACTTAACAAGGTAAACTTCACAGTTTCTGTCACCCAATAAAATTACCAGAAATGAAAAGCAGGAAGACCAGAAAGAGAAAATCAATCAACTAAAACTGAATCAAAATGGAAGAGATAATAGGAGTACTGGAAAAGGCTTTAACACAGCCACTAAGTCTGTATTCCATATATTAAAGAAGATAGAGAAAAGACTCAACATAAAAAGTGGAGACATTGAAAATACAAGTTTCTAGCGGCAAAAACTATATGAAATGAAAATTTAGAGATGGGAGTAAGATTAGTTTAGACATTCCAGAGGATAACACCAACAAGCTTGAATATATCTCTAAAATGTTTTCAAAATAACAAAAGGAGGGGGAGAGAAGACTGGACAAAAACAACAAAGGATCAATATTACACCAAAGAGATTCTTTCATGTAGAGGATTAATGATACCAAATGTAACCAAGGAAGCTAACCAAAAAAATAGGAGCACAAGAAACGTAAATATGTGGACAAATACTCAATGTGTTGCTATCATAAAAGTCTCATTTAACTATAAATGTTTATAGAAAAAAAATTACTATGCATTGTGGAGTATGACATATGTGACAGTAACATGAATGAAATTAACTGCCCAAATACTAAAAGGGAGTATATGGAAGTACACTGCTGTAAAGTTCTTATATATACATGAAACATTACTATAATAAGTTAATAATAAGTTACATACGATGACATACAATGTAACACAAAACTAAAACAGAAGGTAGTGTTTGATGAGCCAGTAAGAATATTAAGTTAGAGCATAAAAGTACTTAATTCCAAAGAAGGCAGAAAAAGGGGAAAGGAAAATGACGTATAAACATTGCCAATTTGGATTTTAAAAGCTACAAATAATTGATAGTTTGCACAAAACAAATAATTTTAAGCTGTCTATATGCAACTACATTAAATATAAACACCTAAGAAGATTAAAAAACGGTATAATAAATATATACTGAGTTAGCAGTACTTAAAAACAGTTGTAGTGGCTATTTTAATATAAGACAAAGATATTGGAGAGAAGAATATCACCACGGATAATAAAGGTCATTTCATGAAAATAAAGCTGTCATTTTAAAAGAACATGACAATTCTAAACATGTATATACCTAATTCTAAAGCCCTAAAATAAGTGAAGAAAGAAGTAGACAAATCCAAAATTAGAGTTGACAAATTGAACCTCTCTAAATAATTGATAGATCAAGTAGACAGAAATTCAATGAGGGTATAAAAGACTGAACAACACTATGAACCAACTTGACTTAACTGACATTTAGAGAACCCTACATGCTATGATGGAAGATTTCACATTCTTTTCAGTTAAATATGAGACATGTACTAAGCTATGCCAAATTCTACGCCATAAAATAAGTATCAGTAAATTTACAATGAATTATATCAAACACAGTAATTCTCTAACTGCAGTTCTATTAAATTAGGTTTTAATGACAGAAAAACGTTGGGAACATCCCCAAATGTTTTGAAAATAAATAGCTTTCTAAGTAACTAAAAGATCAAGTGAGACAACAAAAGAAAAATGTGAAAGTGTTTTGAACTGAAAAGAAAATGCAAAATATCAAGATTTGTGAAATGCATCTTCCTTGGAGGTAGATGTATGGTACTTCATACCCATATTAGAAAAGATGAAAAGTCTTAAACTGTAGGCTACAGCCTTGATAATAAGTGACTAAGAAAGAAAAACATATTAAAATGAAAGAAAGCGGAAAAAAGGAAAAAGGATTGATAAGAACAGAAATGTATTATAGAGAAATGTGGGCTACAGAAGAAATCAAAGGCCAATCTTTTGAGCAGATCAATAAAATTGATAAACTTCTAGCCAGACAGATCAGAAATGAAGAAAGGGCAACAAGTATGAGTAATAAGAATCAGGAGAATAACATTAGAAACTTTCCTGGATATTAAATGGACATTAAGGGATTATTATGAAAATATTTATGTTAGTAAATCTGACATCTTACATGAAATGACCCAAATTCTTGACAGACACAAATGACCCAAAGCCATCAAGAAAAGATAGGTAATCTGAGTAGCCTTGTAACTATTAAATAAATTGAACATGCAGTTTAATACCTTCCTTCAATGAAAACTCCAGACTCAGATGCTTCTCAGGTAAATTTTACCAAGCACTTAAAGGAAGCAATAAAATTCTTCTGGACTTATTACTTGTATCCATTATTATGCTTAAATCAAACATAAAATGGTAATAGAAAAAAAAGAAAACTAAGTTTATATACCTCATGAATGTTATAATTCTTTTAAGATATAAGAGAAAATTTAATTAAAAAATAAAGAATTGTCACTAGTTACGGAAATATTACCAGTGATATATACCAAACTCTACAGATTCCACTAAAACTCTGAACTAAAGAAGGAAATGCACGTTTGGTAACAATACAGTGTTAACAGAAAATTCGTGCTGTTGAGATATAAATTCTATCCAAATTACCTAGAGAATCAAATGAGTTTCAAATTCCAGAAAATTTTTTTGTGACAAGCTAATGCCATACTTTACATGAACATGTAAAGGACGTAGAATAGCTAAAAGAATAAATGGGGGAAAAAATAAAATTAGCATATGTAAATAATTCATATCAAGTCTTTTTAGAGGACTTAAGTAATTAAAACAACATGAAATGGACCTTAGGTTAAATCAACCCATCAATGATATAGAATAAAAAGGTTCCAGATACAAAGCTATATATTGAATTTTAACATTAGCACTAGGGCAATTCAATTAGCAATAGATAACATCTTACTCAAATAAGAAATTTGATAATATGCAACAAGTTAATCTCAAACTTTACTTCACATTATTTATCATAAAATGAAAAGAGCTAAAACATTTTAAGAAAACAAGATAATCACAGTGAACTGAGCTCCAACAAATTTTCCTGAGGTAAGACACAAAAAGTACAAAAAAATAAATAGGACTTTATAAATATTAAAAAATGTAGTTTTCCCAAAACTACTGCCAAGAGGGGCACCTGCGTGGCTCACTCAGTAAAGTGTCTGACTTCAGCTTAGGCCATGATCTCAGGGTTTGTGGGTTTGAGCCCCACATCGGGTTCTGTGCTGACAGTTAGCTCAGAGCCTGGAGGCTGTCTTCAGATTCTGTGTCTCCCTCTCTCTCTGACCCTCCCCTGCTCATGCTATCTCTATTTCTCTCTCAAAAATAAATAAAACATTTTAAAAAATTAAAAAAAAAAATACTGCCGAGAAAATTAAGCACAAGCCAGGGACTGTGACAGAATATTTGCAAATGTCCAAATTATGTTGAAACAACGGGCTTTGGGGCACATGGGTGGCTCTGTTGGTTAAGTGTCCAACTTTTAGTTTCATCTTAGGTCAAGATCTCGCGGCTCATGAGATAGAGCCCTACATTAGGCTGTGTACTGAGAGCACAGAGCATGCTTAGGGATTTTCTCTCTTTCTCTCTGCCCCTCCCCAGCTCAAGCTTCTTTCTCTCTCTCTCAAAAAAAAAAAAAAAAAAAGAGAATACATAAACATACACACACACAGGTTGACCATTTGAAGTGTTGTCAACAATATGGAACATATGGAATCTATACACAGTGCTGTGAGATTGTACGTTATCTATCGTTTGTTTTTTCTTTAAGTTTAGTTATGTATTTTGAGAGAGAGACAGAGACAGAGACAGAGAGAGAGACCTAGAGGGAGAGAGGTAGAGAGAGAGGGAGAGAGAATTCCAAGCAGGCTCTACACTGTCAGCACAGAGCCCAACACTGAGATAAATTCACGAGCCATGAGATCATGACCTGAGCTGAAATCAATTGTTGGACGCTTAACAGACTGAGCCACTCAGCCATCCTTGACATAGAGGTTTTTTTTTAAGTCTATCTTAATATTTTAAACATATACCTACAAGTTGATTCAGCACTTTAGTCCTGGTTATTTACAAAAGAGAAATTCAAACATATACCTGTTCAAAGACTTGTACATGAATGTTCTTAATGAGTTTATTTGCAGAAGTAGCCAAATGGAAAAAAAAATGATCAGCAAGTTAGTGGATAATCACATTTCTAGTAAATACTGAGAAACTACTGATCAACACTATGTATGGATGAATATCACTTATGCTGAATGAAAGAAAATGAATACATATGTTTGGCTTCATTTATATAAAATTCTTCCAAGTGCAAAAGATGTAAAATGATAAAAATCAGTGCAACTGTTGTCTGGGGGGCCAGGTAACAAGCTGAATGAAAGAATGACACAGGGACATGGAGGCCATGATGAATATAGAAAGGATCATTACATTGTTGCAGTGATTCCATGGATGTGTACCTGTGGTAGGAGTTATCAAATTTTACCCTTTAAACATGTGAAATACCTTATTATGTCCATTATGCCCCAATAAAGCTTGACAATAAAAGGATTAAAAAAATATATAGGAAAGTGGTCTTGGAGACAGATATTATGCTTCAAAAATAATACACTATTTTATACAATTAGAATATCACTAAATCAGACAAATAAAAATTTTCATACAGTGTAATTACCTTTAAATTACTTGTGTTAATAGTATATTTGTTATTTGCTCAACCATAATAAAATAACAACTGCATTGAAAATAACATGGCTCAGGTCAGTAGAGCTTGTGACTTGGTCCTATGGTCAAGGCCCACATTGGGCATACAGCTTACATGATTAAAAATAAAAAAAGAAAAAATAACAATTATGGTAATGAGGAAATGTGAGAGTAAGGAATTTTCTTGTACATTTGAAGCTCTTTCATTAATACCCCCCCAAAACACCAAAAAAACAAAAAACAAAAAGGCACCTGTTTTGCAGGTGATTTAATTTTCTGGAAACAATACTATGGAGTTTCTAACCCCAAGTCAATTCAAAGTGGTTAAAACGTGTTATTGTTAATTGTCTGATTGTTTGGGAAAGAGTCAAATATATTTGGTCGAAAGTGAAATGCACCTGTAATCTAGTTTAATTCTTTTTAAATGTTTGTTTATTTTGAGAAAGAACATGAGCAAAGGAGGTGCAGATAGAGAGAAAGAGAGAGAATTCCAATCAGACTCCATGCTTCCAGAGCAGAGCCTGACTCCAGGCTTGATCTTACAAATCTGTGAGATCATGACCTGAGCAGAAATCAAGAGTCTGATGCTTAGCAGACTGAGTCACCAAGGTTCCCCTAATCTACTTTAATTGTCTTTTTTTTTTCTTCAGAATCTAGAGTCAGAGTAATGAACTAAGAGCCATTTCAGTCTGTTAGAATGCTTATTGATGTACTGATGTAGTGATTAAATGGCCCAAATAATAGATAACCTAAAGTGGTATTATTTAAAATAATATAACATTTGATGAAATTAAAGTATGTTCTTAATTTTCTGTTTACAAAATTCTGTTTTTCTTTTTATTTTAAGTCATAGATTATTATTTTTCAGTGTTGGGTAATATATCACTGAATAGACTACTAACAAGTGTATTAAGAATCCTGAACTAGGAGAAAGGATTAATTAGATTGGGTAAATTGATACACTTCCAGGCGTATTAAATGGGGATTAATTCAAGGTAACTTAATAAGGCTAAAACAGGAACTTCTGAGTTGTTTTCACATACTCTGAAGACTTTACAATACGGATGTTTCTGAAATATGATTTATGAACTTATTATATCAAGATGGGTACAATGCTCAAAGTTTCCACTTAAGAAATTAAATTCAATGTTGAAATATATTTCCCCATACGTTTTATGTGAACAAGTAGATGTGGTATTTACTAGAAAACAGAAAGCAACAAAAATAAGTTTAACTTACACTATACTTAATGGCTCTCCTAGGGTTGGAATGCTTAAGCAATAATATCCTGCCTTTGCCAAGAGACTCTTTTCTTTCCTCAAGTGTGTCATAAAAAAGTGGACTTTTTAACACATATAATCCTTCTTAATGTGTTCAGTGAAAAAAAGCCCACTGGGGATAATGTGTAGGAATATAAGAACCACCTTTTTTTTATTTAAAAAAATACTTCTTGAGAGGGTATAAAGATTATGAAATATGAAAATAAATGAAATCTGAGCACAATAATTAGTAAATTGGTGAAATTTTCAACCACTATGCTTTTAATAATGTTGATGGAGTATTTTGTCATATAATTATTTTAAATTTTAAATAAAATTTTAAACAAATACATCTTAGAAAAAATATATATTTTGAAGTATTTCTAAGTTGTATGATTCATGTGAATCTTTACTTATTAATGAGTGTATTTAATAAATTTTAAATGTATACAACATTTACAGGTACTGGATTTAAAAGACAAAGAATGTAGTAAGGCAAGCAACACTCTGAGAGAAGAAATTTGCAAAACCTAAATTTGGCAAGAACTCATATATCCTACTTACATAAATAGTGTCTTTAACTGTGTAAGACAGTTCATTTTACATTTGCTTTTGCATTTTTTAATATTTACATTTGTTTTTACATAGGTCTATACTATTAAAAAAACTTATTCTCTATCTTTGTGTGTAGGTCTAATTTATCTGGCATTAATTTAGCTCATTCTGCCTTTTTATTCTTTCTCTTTGCTTGGTATATTTTTTATATCCATTACATTAAAACAAATTCATATTTAAGGTATATCCATTTCAGATATTTGCAAATAGTTGTGTTGTTCTTTTGTATCTACTCTGATAATATTTGCTCTTTAATTGAAGTTTATTTTTTTAAATTTTTTAAATGTTTTACTTATTTCTGAGAGAGAGAGAGAGAGAGAGAGAGAGAGAGACAGCATGAGCAGAGGAGGGTCAGAGAGAGGGAGACACAGAAATGGAAGCAGGCTCCAGGCTCTGAGCTGTCAGCACAGAGCCCGACGCAGAGCTCGAACCCATGAACCCTGAGATCATGACCTGAGCCAAAGTTGGACGCTTAACCAACTGAGCCACCCAGGTGCCCCTGAAGTTTAAATCTATTAATATTTAATGTAATTTTGGCCAGTTGATTTGTCTACAATGTTACCTTCTTTTCCTCTTCAGAGGTTTTTCTCTTTTGTTCCTCTCTCACTGTCTTTTTTTAAGGAATACAAACGATCCACTTACACACATATACCTATATACATATATATAAAGAATTTCATTTTAATCTATTGATCTTTTACATTTTTACTATTTTCATTTTTAATTTTTTTAATTTTTTAATGTTTTACTTATTTCTGAGAAAGAGAGACAGACAGTGTGAGCAGAGGAGGGTCAGAGAGAGAGGGAGACAGAATCCAAAGCAGGCTCCAGGCTCTGAGCTAGCTGTCAGCACGGAGCCCGACTCGGGGCGCGAACCCACCAACCGCAAGATTCTGACCTGAGCCGAAGTCGGACGCTTAACCGATTGAGCCACCAAGACACTCCTACTATTCACTTTTTAAATTATAATAAAAATCTTATATTTTACATTTTTTTGGTAAGTAAAATGAAAATAAAAGGAAAGAGCTTTCAACTATATTCTATTAACATCCTCCCCTATATTTATGTTAGTTGCTATATATCCTGCATCTGCATATGCCATAAATATCACCATACAACGTAACAGATTTGCATTTCAATGGTCAGATGTATATTAAGGAAGTTAAAATGAAATTTAGTTCTATACTTAATCACTTATTTACCATATTTCTTTCTCTTCATTTTTTCCTAAAGATTTACGTGTCCATCTAGACCTGGGTGCTTACCTTCTGAAGAACTTATTTTAACAAGCTGGGAAAACCACCTGGTTATTACCTCTACAAGTTGTCAAAGCTTGGTAAAGATTGCTGCTGTGACTAACTGGTTTAATCAGAAGTTTCTGAATTCCAAATTGTACTTAACTTATAAATAATTGTATCAGTGGGGTTAGTATACTTTAAATACAGTGTTTAAATCTCTAAAAACTAATGTGTGCAAGGAGTAGACTGACACAGAATTAGATATGCATGTACAAGTATGGTCATTTTAAGATATTTCCTTAAGTAATTCTGTCTACCAAATATGTCAATCAATTTATTCAGAACTTATTACCTTCCCAGTAAAGGTTATAAAGTAGCACAATATCTGTTGTTTCCATTCCATTCGTCCTAATTTAGACATCATTCAACTCACTGCCATCCATTATGAACTGGCAGGAAAAGATGATTGTGTCTCTTTTTTCCCCTCTACTCCTTTTTCTTAACCTTTGCTTCTACTTATGACATTACACTTTAAATCAATTTGTGTAAAAAGAAAGTTAGGTCTAGAAAGCAGACATAAGAGGTGTCTTATTTACATTTCAAAAGCAATACAGTAAATTACTATACCTAAGAACTATAAAAAGGAACCTCAACTCAAGAAGGATAATGAAAAGACTATTCAAAGCAGTCATACAAAGAGCCAATTTATGAATATATTAAAGCAAAAGCAACCTCAAAATTGGTGAAACACAATTCAAAAGCTAAAACCACCTATTACTGGATTTGCCTGAGGGGAAAAATCATTATATCACAAATATATATTATTTAAATGCATAGTTATTTAAACAGTTTTTTGTATCTTAAAATTCTGAATATTAATGATGTTTACGGTTTCAAAATATCTTATTACTAGAAGGAATATAATGTGTCTTCACCTTATTTAGAAAATATCATGTCAGACAAATTCTGACAGTCCCAGGGTTGATGTAGTGACCAAATATTTAAAGTATGATGCATGACTAAACAAATTTAACACACATACTAAAAAAAAATATTTATGACATGTGTGTATGTAATTATAGATTTTTTTCTCTAGGTGAATATGAAACTCACTGTTACTAAAACCTGCTACTATTATAATAAATAAGTGAAATCCAGTTTGTAATGCAGGAGAGGAAGAAAGAACTTTAGACAATGCCTACACTACAAAATTAAAATTCCTTTGGAAAGATCCCAAACAATGCTCCATGTTGTCATGTTTAATCTTACATAGTGTTCAGAGGCTTAACCATCCTTGTGACATATACTTTTATTTTGGGAATATGTATATATTTTATTTTGTGTGTGTGTGTGTGTGTGTGTGTGTGTTGTCAAATTGTATGTAATGCAGGAAGAAAAAAAATTAAATCTTTATTTCCATTGTGTAAATCCAGAAGGGATGGAGGTGGGACACAGGCTAAATAGGTGAAGGGGAGTGGGAGATACAGGCTTACCCGTTATGGAATGAAGTCACAAGGGTAAAAAGTACAGCATTGGGAATGCAGTCAATGGTATTATAATAGCGTTGTATGCTGACAGATGGTAGCAACACTTGTGAGCACAGTATAGTGTACAGAGTTGTCAAATCACTATATTGCACATCTGAAACTAATGTAACATTGTGTGTCAACTATACTCAATAAAAAAATGGAATTCAAGTTCCACCATTTTTAGCTTAAAATCCTTCCATGGTTACCTGTTGTCCTTAATATACATTTCAAAAATATTTAGTATGCTTTACACAGTCCTATATTATCTGAACTTTGCCTTTTCCATTTTATTCCTACCCTTCGTTCCCGGGCTCCAGGTACCTCAGCACCTTTTCCTTCTTTCTGTCTCGGCACCCTTGAATCCCCTTCCTGCCCCAATTCTTTCTGCATGCTTTCTCTAGTTCACTGTTTAGCATCATAGTTATCACCTAAATGTGACCTCCTAGGCAAAGGCTATCCAAAGGCTCCTAAGCGCCACCTTCTGCACATTCTTACTCGCCCTGATTGTATGTGTGCCACGGACAGAGAGGGTAGCCCTGGCATCTTTGTGCTTTGAGACACTCATACCAAATTATTTTTCAGGAGAAGATTAAAAAGTGCCTTGAAATGACTTTTTTTTCTGGTGAATATTATTCAGGTTTTAGAAAAAAAAATATATATAAATTTTTAAAGAGATATTTTGAGTGAGTTGAAAGAGTTAATGCAATGCCTTCTGACACTGGGATACAAATTTTCTTACTCAAAAGAGACAGAAGTCCTCAGATTAGGTGTTATTACTATCAGACTACAAGAGCCAATTCCCCTACAGTGAAGAAAATGGCTGGTAGAGTAAGCTTCTTTGACAAGGTGGGACTTTTTGTTGATTAATGCTTGGAGGTTAGATTAACTGAGAACACCAAAGATTTGCTAGGCTGAAAGACAAGAATAAGCAAAACACAGAGTAAGCCATGAGATATAAGTTCTGGGGGATTTGGGAAAATCCCTGACTAGGTTCAAGTTTATTGTTTAATATAAAATTTAGATACAGTTGGGTAAGTGGTATGGGCTCCAATTGTTAGTGTTTAGGCAACAACAACAACAAAACATTTACAGAGTCCTGGTCAATGTAGTGACAGGGTGACACTGGTCTTCCAGCAATAAGTCTCCATTAATACTGGAGACCAGAGAAAATATGAGCAGAAATTAAACAGCTTCAGTAACTCAGTAATTAGCTGCTGAACTGCCTAGAGCAGGAGAGCAATAGTAGCAATAAAAAAAAAAAAAATGTAAAATCCATGAGGCAACTTAAAATACAATTTGATACAATTTCGATGTAGAGAGTAGAAACGTGGATAAAGACAATAATGATTGTTTCTACATAAGGATCCAGAATATTAAGAGAGATAAAGAATATATGATAATAATAATAGTAAGGGTTTTCCACAACGCCAGTTAAATCAGAATGTAAGAATGGTGGGAGATATTTTGGTATTTGACAGAACATTCTGGTGCGGAAAATACAGACTGGTTCAAGACATCTAATTTAGCTTCATAAATTTTCTTCTTCCTATCTCTTTGACCTTAAATAATCTACAAAATTTCTCAAAACTTCAAGCTAAAATAGTACTTCTTAAAGTACTTAAAGTATCATTTTAATTTTTGGTCTTATTCTATTATGTTTTCTACACAATAATTTAGCATCTTAAAAATAACATTGTAAACTTTTCACTTGTTGAGTTGGAAGTTGCTATTATTACAATTGTTATGTTGATACCACCTAAAATGTATTCTAACATGAAATAAAATACACAGGGAGGATAAAATTGTGGTTTATTTGTGAAACCCATTTCATGTTATAAAGAACTGATTAAGGGGCGCCTAGGTGGCTCACTCAGTTAAGCGTCTGACTTCCGCTCAGGTCATGATCTCATGGTTTGTGGGTTCGGTTTGTGGGTTCGAGCCCCTCATCGGGCTCTGTGCTGAGAGCTTGGAGCTTGGAGCCTGGAGCCTGCCTTGGATTCTTTGTCTGCCTTTCCCTCTGCCCCCCCCCCCAGCCCCCACTTGCGCTCTGTCGCTCTCGGTCGCGCTGTCTCTCTTTCTCTCATAAACGAATAAACGTTAAAAACATTTAAGAGAGAAAGAAAGGAAGAAAGAAAGAAAGAAAGAAAGAAAGAAAGAAAGAAAGAAAGAACTGATTAAGAGGCTAGAAATGGAGACTAACAAAAACCACTTTTATTTGTAAACGAATGCAATGTTTTTGGTTGTCAGTACACATTTTTTAATACAAGAAATGTATCCATTCTAAAATGTACCTGGTTTAAAAAAAATACATAAAATGGAGATGGCTTGAAATAATTTTAAAAATTGTAATCCACATATGTTAAAATATTTAAAATATCATTTGTTGAAAGAATTTAAATTCCTATAATTACCTGGTAGTAAAGTTGGAAAAAAAAAAAAAAGAGCATCCATTATAGAATGAATTGTAAAGAACATTGAAAGGACTGTACCTTTCACAATTGTGTCTCCTCCTAAAGTCCTTGTTGAATATAAAAAACAATTTAACATAACATTAGGTTTTATGGTATTATAAAAATTATATGAGAGGCTTGTTCCAGTTTTACAAAAATTAGGTCATGTTGTGCATTTCTACAAGGGGTACTGATCATGAACACCTACGACTCCAGAAGACAAAATGTGGGTCCCTTCAGCTTGCTTGCTGCTTTCAGTGTTTGAACCTGGCTGAGTTTCTAATTAGAAAAATAAATAAAACATGAAGCATAAATAAGGAGGGTAAATAAAAACTACATACTGGGACTAATCTGAAAGACTATTTTCAGGAATAGCTTTCACAGGTTAAAAAGCAAAATATGAGAGGGAAAGGGGGATCTATTCTTTGAGAATAAGAGTAAAACTTCTCTTATATAAAGGAATAGCTAAATAATAATGCAGAAAAAAATCCTAGAATAAATTATATTTTATATTTTATGTAAAACTATTATTTAAAGATCATAGACATGAAAAAGGGACAGCGGATGCTTAGCTAGCTTTCTGGTTAAGAGTAATAGTGAAGAGGAACTATCTGCTATGAGATATTATGTCACACAGCAGTTTCAAGTAATCACCTATGAATCATTAGGTATTTTTTAAAATATATGTGATACCAGATTGAGATCTAGGATTCAAAAGAATGGAAAGTAGTATTTAGAATATGTGATTATGAGCAACAAAGACAAGCACAACAATGTTTTTGGTAAATTCAGAAATCTGTAGGTCAATAGGTAAACCGAATTCTGGGAATAAATTAATTGAGATAAATTCCTAGCATACTCTGTGAGATGTCTAGTTTCTCATAGAAACATCTCTATTTCAGCAAAGCAATTTTGTAATTTTTGTAATTACATGCAACAAAAATGTAGAGTGGGTTTAATCCTTAAGATGATTTTTGCAGAATGATAGAGGGCTTGTTTAAGGAACCTGTGCTAACATAAAAAACTGGAAGGATTATGGGTTGAAAAGGGGAACAAAAGGGAAAAAAGAGGTAAAATGGAAAAGGGAGAAGTAAACAGCAAGCAGAATTACATGCCTCCCTGAAATTACATGTGCATACTATTTTTGATAATTTGAATACAACTTTTTACTTTGAAAAATGTGTCAAATAATATATTTGCGTTGTTATTTAAAAATATATCAAAATAACTATCTAGCTCAGGATATCTCCATTATGTGAGAAATGCATTTTTAAAGAACTCCCATAATTATATTTCCAAGCAATTAAAAACTAACTTGTTTATTCTCTTCCTAGCCATGATTTTAAAAACATAAAATTACATGTTTAAATTTATGTCAGTTTAGCATGGTTCATTTATTTTCAGCTTTCTCTGTAATGTTTTTCATATTTTATTCCAAAATTAATCACATAGTATAACATCTCAGTTGTCCAACCTTCTCCATGGCATTTCACTTCTAAATTGTGTAACGAATGTTCTGAGTTTTAGCCCAACCCCAGCAGGAGAGCTCTTCTTAATGCTTCAAATATAACGAGTTAATCAACTGCTTATGGTAACAGTGAATATTAAAATGACAGCACACTTGTCACCAACAATTCTGAGAGAAGTTCTGATGCACAAAACATAGTGAAGTTTAAAATATTCTGATAAATGGGAGCTATTCTTCTTTACCAGTTGGATTTTCACCACCATGGGATAATTGTGTAAACATGATTTATATCTCATTTGGCTTCCCATCTTTGAAATGTACAATAATTTATAATTCTCAAGATCATCACATTATTTCTAAATTGCAAAGAAACTGAGTGTTTATTAGTGCTTGTTATTGCACAATTTAAATATTTCATAATTCTAATTTGCATAAAATGCAGCTCATTTTACATAGATTTTATACCACTGGTGTGGAGGCCTTTAGAAGGCCTTTCTTTTTAAGGCATCAGACAATCACATAAAAGGTAAGAACTTTAAAAACACAGCCTTACTGTAAAATATTTTAACTATAGAGTGTAAACAGAAATAAAGAGAGCCCCAAACACTAACTTTGAACCATAGTGTTCTGTTACATACATAAAACCCCTCCTCCCACTGCTAACATAATCCTTAATACAAGTATATTCTATAAATCAGTAGTAAGATAAAGACAAGGAATAGAAAAAATAACACACACGGGAAAGCTGCAAAGGTTATAGTAGTTTGCAAAGTTCTTTTAACTTTTATCCCTGGACAATAATTTCTAATTTTCTTTTAGTTCTGTGCTGGGAAATTCTGCAATCCTTTTACCTTTTCATTTATAGCCCACAATGGGGTGCCAGAGGCCGGCTCAGGCCAGGTCCAGGGGTCCCTGAAGGATGGATGGTGTCGGCGAGGGAGGGATGAGGGAAGGATGAGAGAGGCCCCGAGAAACTTTCTGGTCACCAGACAGGCATCTCTGACTGGGGCTCAAATTTATTTTATAATGAAGTGTTTGGGGGATGGCACAGAAGTGGCATTTGCCTTAGACAATGATTTCTGATGACAAACTTCTTAGATATGTAAGAATTTCCCGGAACATAGATTTGTAGAAGACTCCTGCATAACCTTTATCAATAGTGATTGAGGTAGGTGATTTAGATGCTTATCCTATGGGGAAAGAAGGTATCTTTAGCATACAAGATAAAGTATTTAGTATAAGAAGGGTGAAATTACTTCTTTGTGAGCAGGGGTCAATAGCTTGTTTAAGGAGAAGTATTAAGAAAAAACAGGTCTTTCAGGAAACACCTTTGCTCCCATAATCACAAAAGAAGAAGCGCCTCAATAGGTTCCTTCACAGTGTGCAATCAGCATATTCAAGGCCAGAATAAGTCACTCCGAGTACTGATCACAAATGCCTTGGGCGGGGGCTGGTGCTCCAAGCAGAAACAACTGGGTGGGGTTGGATATCTGTACTTAACTTTAAATTAGGCTCTTTGTCTCAGGGCCAGACTTGTAACTTTTGTGTTCTTAGCCCCCGTTTATGATGTAAGTCTTGGATCTGCAAGGCCCATGGGAAGAGCCTTTTGACAATCATCCACAATTCTTTCATCTGAAGTCTCTTTTGAAAAGGCAGGAATAGGCTTTTCCTTATGAGCAATCTGTGTGGGGAATATCGGTCTGATCTGGAATATTGTGAGGCCTGGTCAATAGCCGCAGCCTCATTTCCAACCTGACCCAGTAGTAGCAGAAGGAGATACCAGTTTTGGCTTCTCATGGCAGGAGCTGTGCAAACGCTGCCATTTCCTCGCTGTGACTGTCATCCATTCAGGCTGGTGTGGCTCCCAGCAGGGGGGCTTACCACAATTCACCCCTCTAATGCCTATCATTTAAGACAGAACTCTCAACAATCATTTATCATGTAGACCTAAAAATATAGTCTTCTCAAACTGTGTTTTTTTTCTGAAGTAAGTAATTTGCCAAGTTTTTTAACCTCATAATCCATGCCATCGATTTCTTGTTTTCATTATTTTGGGCTATAACCATAATTCCATTACAGACACACAAAGTCTGGAAAAGTTTTCTAGCAGGTCCCCTTGAACAGCCTACTTGATGGAACCCATACGTAACCACAGCATCTTTCCATCCTCACCGTGTACTTGAGGATGGAAAGAAAATGCTAACGTCTGGAGTTGTTTTATAAATCTCTGGACCTGAAATGCCAGGGATTAGCAAGGTTTTTTCTTTTCCACCAAAGTGTAATCCAAAATGCAACATTTAGTTACCAGATTTTTGGCAAACTTCTCAGAAAAAAACGAAAAGGCAGAAGATTCATAGGGTTTCCCAGTTATCTATATAGAAGAAGTTTGAATTTTGGTCCAAGGTAAAGATTAAAAGAACTACAAAGGTTTGCAAAGTACCATAACCACTAAGGGTTAACATAGCATTAGAGTTTCTATTTTCTTTCTCCCCAAGCAAACTGAGAAGTGTTAGACTTCCTGAAAAGGATAAATCCTTCAGGAAGCTAGTAAATGGAATATTTGCATATACGGATGTGGATAATTTAGTAGGCTATTATGAAAGACCTAAGTCAGATGAGACACAAAAGGTTGAGCTGTTTTATTGATAAATATTTATAGTTACAAAAATAATTGCCTGAAGAAATAAGAACAAACATTATAAAAGTTGGTAAACTGGGAAAATGGACTTAACTCTAAGTCACAGGTGAGACAGGGAGTGGGGAGCATTTATTTTCCACATTATATCTCTCTATTCTACTTAAAGTCCATTTTCTAATATGTTTAGAATGTATATAATATATATATATAATTACCTTTTAAATCATGCTATTTGAGAGAACAGAAAGTTATTTCTAGTGCAAATATGTATGAAATAAAAGTCTGCATGTACCAGATACACAATTATCAATCACATTTCAGATATTCTGAACCCACAGGATTAACATCACAGCCTATTTAAACACCATATGCCATCCCACCTCTCTTCCTGGAAAAACATACACATACTTCTGCAGTAGATGTGTATTATGTGTCTACATTTCTATGCTTTCAACACCTATATGTGCTTTCATAAACAGTATATGCCACTGCTCCATAAATATAAAACCTTTACTTGAATCTATTCATTGGCATTTTTCCATTAAAATTTGCAAGTATTTATTTATGGTTATTGACAGTTCAGATACCCTTTTCTGTGAAAGGCTGTTTATGTTTATGTCCTGTTTCGTTTTACTTATTAATCTGTAGGAGGTCCTAATACATACTTGAATATGGCTAAAATTTTGCTAAATGCTTAGAAAAAAATCCCATCCCAGTCTGTAGCTTGTCTTTTATCTCTATTAGTCCTTTGCCCTACATGAGATGCCAGACTCACTTATCTTTCTTTTGTTTCTGTTATTCATATTTTTGTCTTCCTTATCCTAATATCATAGTATTATCCTCCAATATTCAAAAAGTATTTTAAAGTTTTGCTTGTCATGGAAAGATCTCTAGGCCATTTAGAGTTTCTTTTTATTGGATAGTGTAAATTATGATCTATTTGCTTTTGCTTATGAAGGACAGATTTGCTGAATGGACATTATTTGTGGAATGTCTTTGCTTTCCTACCTAATTTACAATGCTTTCTAAGTCCTTTACTAGTTTCTCAGATATGTTTTTTTTCTATGTGTCCATAGATATAATGACTAAATATCTGACGAGGAAAAATAGCACCTTCTATTATCAAAACTGATTCACCCATTTATGACTCTCTATATATTTATAGATTAATATTGTTTTCTTTTTTTTTTATTTCTAGGAGAGAGAGAGAGAGAGAGACAGACAGCGTGAGCAGGGGAGGGTCAGAGAGAGAGGGAGTCACAGACTCTGAAACAGGCTCCAGGCTCTGAGCTGGCAGTCAGCACAGAGCCCGACGCGGGGCTCGAACCCACGAACCGCGAGATCATGACCTAAGCGAAAGTCAGAAGCTTAACCGACTAAGCCACCCAGGCGCCCCTAATATTGTTTTCTAATTCTATGAAAATACATGTAGGATTAAGTCTAAAAATATATTGTTTGTTAGATACTAGTATCTGCAATAATATTTTTGGGATTTTAATTTCAAAACCCTGCGTATATCATACATTGTCACATGTTTTATATTATTTTTACGTCCTTTGAAAATTTATCTAAAATTATTCCAGTGAACACGCAGATCTTTCATTAGTCATGATTTGTTAATATAAATGTGTTATATATATGTACACATAAATATGTGTATATATATATGTACATGTGGTGTGTGTGTATATATATATTTCCTATTGACTATTGCAGTAGTATATACTTTATTTAACTTTTTACTTATTTGTTTCTATCACAGTGGCATTTCTACAGGATCTTCCAATAGTTTATAGTTGTGACGTTCACGTAAGCTCTTCTGGCCACCTATTTTTAAATGGCCACAGCAATATTCTTTAGTTCTCTTTGCATTTGTTTCTCCATAGCACTACACATGATGTGAAAATTTAGAAACTTTGCTTATTTATTTGTTTTTATATATTTTGTTTCACATGAAAATATAACCTCCATAAGAGGAGAGCATTTCGGCTATTTTACTATTACATTCTGAGAAAAATACCAAGTCCACAGTTGGAGCTCAAAATATATTTGTTAAATTTATGTTCTAAAATCTGAAAATACAGTTTATTTTTTGTCTTCTGTACCAAGGTTATTTGATTGAACTAATATTACTATAAAAATATTTGATCACTCAAAACATATGTAAGCAGAGCTTCCTGATATACTAGAAATTTCCAGGGGAAACAATGATTCTGGATTAAAGATTTTTAACTCAAAATAAAACTTGAAGGATAATAGGAAGGACAGTCCTGTTTAAATACACACACACACACACACACACACACATACACACTTTTTTTTTCTTAACACCTTTCTTCTGTGTGTTTTGTTAAATACCGACAATGTGGACAGGTCAATTTAGACATTAGTCCAACAAAGTCTAATCTACCTTTAAATTTGAAGCCAAAGTTATTGGTAAAGTAATTAAACACATAACATAAATAGATGTACATTCTAAAGTTTTACATCTGAACTTCAAAAGGAATAGTTCTGTTTTTATGTGAATTGCAGAAACCTCTGAATCCTGAAAGAACAGAGCTCTACCTGTACTGTGCCTGTTTTTTTCACAAAACATCTTCAGAAAACATTTGGCTTCATCCAAAAAGCACACAATTCTAATAATGTAGATGAGTTGCATATCTTCAATTCTACTGCTGCAGCCTAGTACTTTTCAGAGAGGATTTTATGACAATTTATTGCCTTCGTAAGTGGAAGCTTCTTTGGAACAGTTGTACTTCCTATGCCCCACTCCAAACTCTCTCACTCTCTCTCTAGTTGCACAATACTCTTTGGAAACAAGAAATTGGTGATGATCACAATCTTCAAATGCATGGTTTCTTCACCAGTAGAGCTCATTGTGAAAATAGATCATTAGTATTACACAGAATCATTGAATTAATTCTTTCCGTTTATTTTCTTTTCTTTAATATAGGAAGCTTGCACTGTTTACTCATTGTGTAGGAGGTCTGTACCAGACAATAGGCAGAGAGAAAAATCTTTCTTGGAGAGATCTAATAGAAAGTACAGAAGAAATAGTTAAAAAACAAGTATAAAAATGTTTTGGTAAGTGCTGTGATAAAAATATGCTTGAGAATGGTAGTAGGAAAAAAAGATAGTGCTGAATTCTAACTATAGAGAAAAGAAAGCTGAATAGAAGATGCAATTATTAAGGAAAACCTGTTTTCATGCATAATAAAGGGTCTAAATTTCAGGGAAGCATTTCAAACAAAAGGAAAAGAAACTGAGAAAAAAAATTGAACAGTTATGAACGTGTGAAACAACCTGGTCTGTTCATGAAAATACAAGCAATTAAATATTCTGGATTATAAGTGTATTAGTTTTGTATGACCGCCATAACAAATCATCACAAATGTGGCAACTTAAAACAACACAGGTTCATTATCTTATGGTTGTGTAGGTTAGAACTTCATGGCTGTCCCTGAGCTAAACAAAGACTCTAATACATAATCCATTTCTTCAGCTTTTTTAGCATCAAAGCCTCCACATTTCCTGACACATGGCCAACAAAGATGTGTCTCTTTGACCACCCTACTATAGTCACATTTTCTCTCTTTCTTGGCTCGGGATTCTCTCCTCCACCTCTAAGGTCCCTTGTGTTAACACTAGGACCACTGGGTAAACCAGCATATTTGCCTATTATAATCATATCTCACTTTACCAGCAAAGTTCTTTCTGTCCCATTAGGTAACATTTTCACAACTGAAGGATTAGGACATGGATATTCCTGGAGGGCCATTATCTTGCCTGCTATAATAGGTTATGAAAGGTATGAGGGACACCAAAGGTAGAGGTGAAACTGGGGAACTGGGGACTGGAAACTGACCAGGTAATGCAGACTCTACAAACTGTCCTGAACACTGAAATGCACTACATAGTAAAGAAGAAGCCAGTGTCGTGACCTTGACATAACTGGTTTGTACTGGAGAAGCTCAATCTGGAAGCCGAGTGATACCGGCATGAGAAGACAAGACTGACAAAGGAGAACAAGAACAAAAAGCATCTGAACAAACCAGATGAGAAGTGAAAAATACTTTAAAATTATTTTCAATGTTAACTTATCTTGAAGAGAGAGAGTGTGTATCTGTGAATGAAGAGGGTCAGAGAGAAAAGGAGACACAGAATCTGAAGCAGGCTCCAGGCTCTGAGCTGTCAGCAAAGAGACCAACACAGGGCTCAGACTCACAAACTGTGAGATCATGACCTGAGCTGCCAAAGTCAGGTGCTTGACCGACTAAGCCAACCAGGTGCCCCGAAAAATACTTAAAACAAAGTTTATTTATTTTTGAGAGAGAGAGAAAGTGCACACACATGTTCAATCTGGGGAGTGGCAGAGAGTGGGAGACAGAGGACCTGAAGCAGGCTCCACCACTGACAGTAGAGAGCCTGATGAGGGAGGTTGAATCCACGAATCAGGGAATCATGACCTGAACTATAGTCAGATTCTTCATGGACCAGAGGAAAATACTTTCATTAAAGCCAGAGCAGGAGAAATAGGTATGGGAGGACAAGGTAAAGGATTCAATAAATATTAAGACTGTAAAAATTGATAGAACTTGTTCTCTGGAAATGTTTAATAATAAAACATTAGCTACTAATGTGTACAGTATTCTTGGTTGGGGGGTGGGTAAAGGGAAGATATCTTTAGTGTGGAAGGAGCAAAACTAAGTTAGCAATGATAAATTCAAATGATGATTAAGCACCACAACAGCTCCATGTGTGGCTATCCACTTTTTGAAATTTGATTCATGAATGACGTGTTAGAAACTAATTCTGAGCTAGAGAATCAAATGTGTAAGATAGCATACAGGCCTAGCTATGACCACTCAGAGTGTCAGGAAAAAGAAGAAAAAACTCTAAGAGAGAGGTTACCTGAACAGGTAAATGGAGAGCACATACTAAACAAAAGTATAAGAGATGAGTCTAGAGATTCTTGAACTCATTGTATGGGAAATTCATCAACCCAAGGCACCTTGATCTAACACAGTATTGTTTTTCACTAGTAGGTGAATAATTAAAGAGTTTTATGCCATATGATGGAAAATGATATATAACTAAAACTCTTTCTTTTTGATATTTGTTATAACATAATCCTTTTATTTGTGGACGTCAGAGACAAACGTCCTGGGGCTCTGATTCCAACTATACAATTTACTGGATCCGCAGTCCTTGAGAAAAATCGCTTAATCTCTCTAAGCCTCTGTTATTCTTCTATAAACTAGGGATAATAATCCCTACAGTAAAGGATTATTGAACAGATTAAAGATAATTCATGTAAAGAGCACTTGGCATGCTGCCTGATCCACAGGAGGTAGCCAGTGATTAAACGCTGTTTTACTGTTGCCCTTATTATTATTTGATTCCCTACACAGCATGCTCGTGTGAATCTCCATCATTCCTGCAATGAGTGGCATATCTGAACTGACAGATGAATGCTCTGGAGTGTGTCATTCCTGTTTTTCTTATTCTGGAGAATAACTGATCTCTCATGTCTGCCCTGATTGAAGCTAGTCATTTCAGGAACATATAATGATACATCCTAAATGAAATGACCTCCATGAATACTAATTTAAATAATCAGAAAGCAACCGTTGGGAGCCCTAAAATTGTCCTCTAAGAGCAAAACATTCACTGATACTCTCCTAAATTACAGCATTGAAATCAAAGACAGTTCAACAAGGTAAGCAGCATGGCTTGCATTCAGTCAATCAGTCTTTCTATAAAGTTGTAATTTTTAAAAATTAAAAAAAAATTGAGACACAGAGAGAGTGTGAGTGGGCAAGGGGCAGAGAGAGAGAGGGAGACATAGAATCTGAAGCAGGCTTCATGTTCTGAGCTATCAGCACAGAACCCAATGTGGGGCTGGAACCCATGTACTGTGAGATCATGACCTGAGCTGAAACTGGATGTGTAAGCGACTGAACCACACAGGTGCCCCTTAAGTTGCAATTTTAATGTATGCCTGATAAGTTCATATTTCAATAATTTCATATACTTATTAAATTTTTCACTGCTAGATAAATAAATACAATAAAAGATGTTGGAGCATCATAAATAACAGCTCACTTCAAAGACCACCACTGGCCTTACAGATAAAGCCCAAGAAAGAGCAAAGCTTTTCAGCATAAATTTATAGGAAACACAATTACTAACATCAAATATTTAGCTTGCTCCAACACAGTGGCCTTTGAAGAGTCAGTTTAGTAAAGTGATTGAGAATCATTCCTGAAGTCCATTCAACAAGATTTTGAATGTCAAGTATATTACTCATAAAGCATGCTAAGTAAAAATATCCATGTCTCAATTTTCTCATTGTGAAATAGAAACAATAACATTTAGTGTAAGAGGTTACTGGGAAAATCTAAAACTTGTCCAGCCTTTGACATACAAAAGTTACTTCATAAGGAGTATGGTTTTTAACCATTTTTAAAGATACTCTTTGCTGGGGCAAACTTACATCCCTTTGTGGATTGCTTATAAGGAATATATGCCTGGAAACACTAAACAGTGGAAGACTGAAGAATTTAATGGGAAAAATATCAAAATAAGGACACAAAAGGGATTACTACTGACACCAATGCTATATTGAAGAGCCATTGTATTAATAATTTCTACAGTTTTCTGCTATAAATTAGAAAAACTGCTAGGTCTACAAAACAGCGATTCGTTTTTCTAAATAGATTGCTCATTTAAATATAAAGATCACTTGAAGATATCACTATTGGGGTGCCTGGGTGGCTCAGTAGGTTGAACGTCTGACTTCAGCTGAGGTCATGATCTCACGTTTCCTGGTTCGAGCCCCACATCGGGCTCTGTGCTGACAGGTAGCTCAGAGCCTGGAGCCTGCTTCAGAATCTGTGTCTCCCTCTCTCTGATCCTCTCCTGCTCATGCTGTCTCTCTCTCTCTCTCTCTCTCATAAATAAATAAAAACATTAAAAAAAGAAGATATCACTATTGAAATATTTACATAAGTCTTTCAATTGTCAAGTTGTTTAGGATTGGTTCTGTGGGAAAATGTGTATGTATAACACCAGTCATTCAAAATATCTGAAAAAGAATATTTTTACTTAAAATATATAGGTGAAAATTAAAAAAAAACACTGTATCTTTCATTTTTAATAAAAGGAAAATACATTGATTTCATAATTTTAATAGTGAGCAGTTTCTCCAGTGGTCAAACTGTTCTGTAAAGTTGTATTTGTTTTCAAATGACAGTGAGTACTATTAAATATTGATTTGTAAAAGAAGAAAGAAAAAGAAAATTCTTAAAGTGCCATAATTATACTTTTGAACAGATAATTATATGGTTTGGCTATTTCATACTCATTACAAGGTTTCACCCTGATACCATGGTGAAATACATAATTACTTTTTTTTTTGGTGCTGGAATTTATAGTAATGATGAGAAGGACTCAAGGGAGAGAAAGAATAAGAATTGTAATTCTTTTTTTGAACCTTCCTGTGGATATTCTTCAGGTCTTTTATTAAAATTGGCACTTTTCAAGGTAGTTTAACAATCACTTTCAAACATCTAAATTAATTTCCACATGTAATTAAAGGGAAGACTATGCACTGGGCATAGCTACTTATCTTTTGCTGTCCAGTTCTGATCTGTTCAAAAAGGAAGTGAAGTATTGGAAAAGAAACTCTAAGATATGCCTCTAATAGAAAATATACTTAAAGAATTATGATTTTTAGCATATGTTTAGTTATATGACATTTATACAAGTAAAATGTCCATAAACAATTATAATAAGAATTTACTATTAATGGCCCCATTGTATTTCTGTCACTCCTGCTCTACATGATATATTGTGTTACTAATAGCGATTTCTACTATTTTAAGAAACATTGTTGTATCTAGTCTAGTCAATTAATTTATATTTGAATAGATGCCTCATTAAAACATGTAACACTTGGTGGTTTAAAATATAACACACTTGGAATAATGGTCTCTACTACATGGAAAATGTATTCAAAAGCTCATATAAGAACACATGACTACAAAGAAAATCAATTCCAAAAAGTAAAACTGTAGCTTTTTAGAAAAATCATTTAAAAAATTCTTTGTGTAGGGACACTTGGTTGGCTCACTTGGTCAAGTGTCGGATTCTTGATTTTGGTTCAGTCATGATCTCCTAGTCTGTGAGTTCAAGCCCTGCATCAACTCCTCACTGACAATGCAGAGCAAACTTGATTCTCTCTCTTTCCCTCTCTCTATGCCCTTTCTCTACTCCCACACACATACTCTCTCTGTCTCGAAATAAATATATATATTTATTTAAATTGCTAATTGTGTTCACACTAGGTAACAGTGGACCTTTCTTTAATTTCTTTAGTGTATTTTGCTATATTTAAGATAGAGCCAGTTATATATTGCTCAATAAGTATTTATGACTTAATAATGGTCTATTTTTTGTAAAGTCAAAACTCTGGGTTTTTTTTTCAGTCTATTTCACTTTGTACTTTTAAGGTTTATTTGTCTATTTAACTTTATTTGTCCTAGTATACATATGGTTGCATTTTCTCCTTTGGGTTTGTTGCAGTTTTGTGAGTTAAGATTATTTTCTATTTTCCTTCAAAGTGTTTTCTGAGTTTGATTCTCTTTGTTCTACACATTCCTATTGTTAGTAAAATATTTTTATACTGGGTTTTCAAACTTCTAATTCATAGTACTTTTTTCATAACTTCAATTTATTAAAAGAATAGTTAAAGGAGAGTTGTGTTGACAATTTCCTCTGATTTGGGTTTCTTTTTGTGTGGGAGGGTTAATTTACTAAAATTTAATATTCATAATATGTACTGAATTTATTCTATTTAATCTGTATAATGTTTTGCCTTTTTTACTTTATGAATATTTTGTATTGGAATTAAAAACAAGTAATAGAAGATGATCACATGAAGTTGAAACTGAGAGTATTTTTGTAGCTTAGTATGTATTTTCATTTAAAGGAGTGCTTTCAGTTCCTCATTCTAGTGGAGTTTCTTCACAAGTTTTAATTTATTTTGTTTCAAAGTAGCTGTTACTGAGAAATAGAGGAAAAGAAAACATGCCAAAATTATGGAGGTAAAACAGGAGCCAACTCATTTTATTTGAGCAAAACCACTGACCAAACTTTTTTATTTTAGTCATTATTGATATAATTGTTTAAGTATATTTAAATAATTTTCTGGTATCATAAAAAGCATGTTGTATAATATATAGATGAATTATATAGTGTCACCAAGTGGGATTTATCCTGGTATGCAAGCCTGGTTCAATACTTAAATATGAATTAATGTAATCTATCATGTCAACAAGCTAAAAAAGATCACAGATTATTACAAGAAATGCAGAAAAAGCATTTGACAGGGACACATGGGTGGCCCACATGGTGGGTTGGTGAACCCACCAACTCTTGGTTTCAGCTCAGGTCATGACCTCATAGTTTGTGAGTTCAAGCTCTATGTTAGGGTTTGCACTGACAGTGTGAAGCCTGGTTGGGATTCTCTCTTTCCTTCTCTCTCTCTACCCCTCCCCTGCTTGCTCTCTCTCTCTCTCAGAAAATAAATAGATAGATAGATAGATAGATAAAGACAAAAGTAAAAAAAACACATTTGACAAAACCCAATATTTCATTCATAATAAAACTCTCAGTAAAGTAGGAATAAAGGAGAAGCTCCTCAACTGAATGAAGGATACCTACAAAAAACTACAACTAATATCATAGTTAATGATGAGAAATTCAAAACTTTTCTACTAAGATCAAGAACAAGACATAGATGTCCCCACTCACCTTCCCTTTCCAACATCATACAGTAAATATTAGCTAATGCAATAAGACAAAAATAAATAAATAAAAATAAAACTGTTTATACATATTGGAAATGAAGACACAAAAATATCCTTCTTCATAGATGACATGATAGTCTATGCAAAAATCCAAAAGAATAGGCCAAAAAAAGGAGTAATAAATTGTAACAAGGTTGCAAGATACAAGGTTAATATATAAAAGTTAATGCTTCTAAATATACCAGTTTTGAACACATGGAATTTGAAAATAAAAACACAACACTATTTATATTAGCACCCACAAAAATTAAATACTTAGGTATAAATCTACAAAGTATGTGTAAAATCTATAGGAGGAAAATACTAATGAACAAAATAAAAAAATGAGCTAAACAACTAGAGAGATATTCCATGTCCATGAATAGAAAGACTCAATATTTTCCAGCTGTTAATTCTTCTCAGCTTGATCTATAGATTCAGTGCAATCCCAATCAATATCCTGGTATGGTAGATATCAACAAACTAATTGTAAAGATTATAGACAAAGGCAAAAGATACAGAATAGCAAATATAACATTGAAGGAAAATAACAAAGTTGGAGGACTGACCCTACCTGATGTCAAAATTTACTAGAAAACTTCTGTGTGGTATTAGAGTAAGAACAGATAAATAAATCAAGAGAACATATAGGGACCCACACAAATATAGACAAAGAAGCAAAGGCAATTTAGTGGATACAAAAAAAATAGTTTTTTCCGGGGCGCCTGGGTAGCTCAGTTGGTTGGGTGTCCAACTTCGGCTCAGGTCATGATCTCATGGTTGGTGGGTTTGAGCCCCACATTGGGCTCTGTGCTGACAGCTAGCTCAGAGCCTGAAGCCTGCATCAGATTCTGTGTCTCCCTCTCTCTCTGACCTTCCCCTGCTCATGCTGCCTCTCTCTGTCTCAGAAATAAATAAAAACATTAAAAAAAAAAATCTTTTCCACAAATGGTGAAAGAACAAGTGGATATCCTCAAGACAAAAAAAAAAGTCTAGACACAGATACTTTACGCCCTTTACAAAAATTAATTCAAAATGTATGAAGATCTAGGTACAAAATGCAAATTATATATCTTCTAGAAGATAATAAGGAAAAATCTAGATAACTATGACCTTGGGTCAGGTGATTCTATAGATACAACACTAATGTCACAAGGCATGAAAGAAAGAATTGATAAACTGAATTTCGATATAATTAACCATTTCTTCGTCCAAAAGCCATTGTCTCTGATAATGTTGGGAAATTTGGTCTGGATCACCCAGCAGAAAAACCAGGCAGCACTTGGAGATATTGGAAGGGAAGAGGTTTATTTTACACCGGTGGGCTCAGAGAAGATCATTCTCCAGAGGTGTGAGTTTAGAGCATCAGCAGAGGAAATAATTTATAGCATGTTACTTCTGCATTCCTCATTAATGCATGCGACAAGCAAGGTAGGAAGAAGAACCTTTGATCAGGGACAGGTATTTCTTTATGAGTCCTCTTGGCCATCTTATAACAGATTTTCCCCTCTCAATTATAATGTGTTAAAGAGGTTCATCAATTGTAACAAATGTACCACTCTGGTAGGGACGGATGATAATGTGGGAAACTATGCCTGTGTGGGAGCATGGGATACATGGAAAATCTCTGCATTCCTCTCAGTGATGCTGGTCCTAAAAAAGATGAGAGAAAGAGAGAGAAAAATGTGTACAAATCCCAGCGTGGATGGGGAAGTTTGTGAAACATGTAACCACCAAGGTTTGTAAAAAGAATCCTAACTTCAAAAAATACCTAAACTTTGATTTTGATTATCTTTTTCTCTAAAAATGTAGTTGAATTGTCTTATATTTGCTTAATCTGTCACAGAATAATAACAATGATGGCAAAAAACAGCAGCAGTATAATAAAAATAATAACAATTAGTGAACACTTTTTATATAAAGGGCCATCTTTTAAGCACCAAATACATTTTTAAAAATAATGACAACCTCCTAGAAAATTCTATGGGTTTAATTATATTACCATCTCCAACCACAGATGAGAAAACAGAAACTAACAGATTTAACCCTTTCCAAGTTGTGACAGCTAACATGGTAGAGGCTAATCTGGAATCTGGTAATCTGGGTCCAACAGTCAGGTCTTTAATCATTCCACTATGGTATCTCCATTTCCTCTTCGATGAAATGGATGTATTTATTATAATACATACATAAATGGGATGATTGGAAGGATTGCCTGAGGTGATGTCTGTGGAAACATTTATCACATAAACTGTGGTTGAGGTTTGCCTTTATATTCTGTCTCTGCTTCTTTTAATGTCAAATACTCAGGGGCATCATTACAGACTTGGGTTATTGAATTTGGTTTTAGCAGGGGCACCTGGCTGGCTCAGTCAGTTAAGTGTCCGACTTTGGCTCAGGTCATGATCTCACGGTTTGTGGGTTCGAGCCTGGAGTAGGGCTCTGGGATGACAGAGAGCTCAGAGCCTGGAGCCTGCTTTAGATTCTGTGTATCCCTCTCTCTCTGACCCTCCTCTACTCACGCTTTCTCTCATAAATAAATAAAAAACATTTAAAAAAAGAAATTGGTTTTAGCATACTTTTATCATCAGATCCTAAGGACTTGTGTGTGTCTGGTTCCCCTTAGAGTAGGTGGTCTGAGGATTTAGCCACTTTCTAGTGCATTTCTTGTTTTGTTTTGTTTTTTCATTAAAAATTCTTTAAGAGCTATTTGCCTATAATGCACACAGTTTTAGATGTATTATCTGATAGAATGTCTACAAAATTTATTGCACCTCTGCCCTTGGGTGCTGAATTGAGACTTCTGTGCATAGTTAATACATCTACTGACAAAATACTTGCTAGCTATTGGACTATAAAGTAATTGTGATTCTTGCTAGAAAAGGCTCTGAGCCAATAAATATGTCCTATAGGTTAACTAGATGAATTTTAGAATGCAAATTTTGATAAATCTATTTTGGGTACATAGTTTTTTCTTCCTGTACTCCTTGCTCTTCAGATGTTGTACTTGTAAATATTGTTAATGAAGTGGAATTAGAAAGGAATAAAATCATGCTAAATGTGCTGTAAGACAATGGTGAATAACTAAAACAGCCCTTAAATATGAATTTCCTCTTTACTCATTTGGATAAACATCAAATACTTATCATGTGGAGATAGTTTGCATATACAAAAAGAAAACAAGAAATTATAGTAGAACTGAAAAATTGGAATTTCTAAAATCAGCATTTTAATGGGTTACATAGTTTTAATTTTATGTGTTAATGTATTTTGCCAGATTATTTTATCAGTTGTCATAAATGGATATCTTATGTATATCAGTGTAGGGGCTAAGGTAGACTGCCTCAAAATGTGCCACTTTGGCATAAAGATTATTTCAAATTAAAAGTCATAAAAACCTAGAATATGCAGGAAAGGTTCTCTGCCTCCCCTTCAGCTGCCTGAATTTACATGGGAAAGGAGAAACTAGGATGGGAAGAGAAGTATTGACAGAGAATCCTCTTTACCTAAGGAACTTATCTGCATAATAGAGCAAACTTGTTTTCCCCAAATATCCCTTTTCACCTTGCTAATGAGTTTTCTCCCCTATCCTCAAGCCCCTCCCCCTACTGTTAGCTCATATAAGCTTCATTATACATCATTTTCTTTGGACTTTCATGACTTTGTGGATTCCCCATATAGACACCCATTAAATTTCCGTTTTCTCTTATTAAGCTGTCTCATGTCACTTTGATTTTAAGTCCAGTGAGAAGGTCTACATGGCAGAGGAAGTTCTTCCTCCCCAACATCAAGAAGCAAGAATTTTAATTTACAAGCCAAAGTATCTTAGAGAAATCTTTCTGAGCTTTATTTTTTACTGTTAATATTCTTCCTCCACAAAATGTTAATAAAATCGTATAGAAATTCTCATGAATTCTCAGAATAAAGATATTCTGTCAAGACAAGATTGGGTATGACACAAATCATTCTGTTTATGATTTAAAAGATGGAATAATTCAAGTAGTACAACAAATCCTTTAAAGCAAAGCAAAGAAAGGTTATAAAGCAGAATTTAATTTTAAGGCATAACATTAAGAAATGATGATTTTAATTACTTTGGTAAAACATTATAAGTTGTGTAAATGTACTGCTTCAAGTGTATCAAGCTAAGGAGAATTATTTTTCTAAAGTTGTAAAAATATTATAAGCCTCAGTCAAATCACTTATCAATCAAACATAAATATCACATTAGTTTTGACTCACTAAAAATGGTTTTAAGAAACTTCTTTGCTATGAGGCAAAGGCATAGCCTTTGGATTTATGGTGGAAAAACACAGAGAACACTTGCTTGAATGTAAGATATTGTTTCATTTTATTAGTATAAATTAAATAATTAAATCCTTTGCCTATTTTTACATTCCACAATACCTATAACACAATACTTACATAGCTCAAGGTCAGGAATATTTTTTCTTCTGATGAATGGCTGGACTCTCCCTTACTAGATATGGAGAAAGTTAAATGAGTTTCTGATTTATAAGTATGTGATGTTTAGAGGAAAATTCTGTACTCTGTTATGTTGACTTTGCTGGGAGACAGTTCTCTAATTTTCCATGCTGTCAATACATGTTTTGTGATAACTTTTTGTCCCAAGCTATCTTTTAAAATATGTCTGTAGTGCAAAGAGTCTAGAAAAAGAGAGAGATTGTATATTCCTCTTGGGTAAAGGACAATTATTTTTTCATGATTAGAGTAATAAACTTGTAGAACCTTCACTTTTCTCCAGAGCAACGGTTGTACCCATTTTCTGGCAGACTCTGTACAAGATTAGGGGCTTGCTGAGCTCAGGATTCTTCAGCTAAGACATAATCCACTATTGGAAACACAGCCTCCTGGATCACTGCTCATCATCCCCCTAGAAATCTGGGGACAAGGGCATGTAGTCCTCACTGGAGCAACAAAGTCCTTTGTCTCTCATTCAGGAGTTTTGTGCATTCTACCAGCATTAATGAAACTGGCAATTAAAGAAATCTCACAATTTTCACAACTTTTGACAAACACTCCTCTTTAAGAACCCTGTTTTGGTCTTGACTACATTTTTAAAAATAATTCTACATTATCCTAAGTTTCTTTGGGAAGTAGGTCACCTATAAATAAATGCAATCTCAATGCCAACTCTAGTATCATATCCAAAAATCCTTCTTACGGTTTATCTGAATCTCATGGCTTATTATTTCATGTACTTTAAATTCCTGCAACTTAGAGGGAAAAAAGGAAAAAAATACATGGTCTGTTCTCCTCTCCCAATTATGAAGTATAACTTGATACCTTAACTTATGAGGCAGTATACCAATCTTTAAATTAAAAGATTCAGAAGGTTTTATAAACATAAAGCTATCATATGAAACAGTGGCTGCCACACGGTGAGTATACAAAATATCCAATACTAGTATTTCAATAAAGAATTATTGTCTTGTCATAATATTTTGGTGAAAGAAAAATAATTTAAATTAAAACTGTATACTTATTGTATACTTTAGATCAGCATTTTGTAGTAGACATTTCTTTTATGTAGCAATATTCTTATTCTGGTTTGTCCTATGCAGTAACCAATAGCTAGTAGTTACTAACTACCAGGAACTGACATTTTAATTACATATACTATCAATTAATTCACATTTAAGTAGCAACATTTGCCTAATAACCATTGAATTGAACAGAACAGCTTTAGTGCCTGCACATATATTGTTCACATTCCTTTGTTTTGTGATTTATTATCAATACAGATTTTTTAAATATGCGTAGCAAATAAAGTAAAATTTTAAGTAAAGGAGAAAATGCTTAAAATTCATATACTATGTACTGGCTTAGAAATTCCATGCATTGTTTTTTGTACTTTTCTGTAATTCTGCAACTTAAAAAAATTTTTTTTTCTCTATGCTCAGCAATGTTCTAAAACATTTGACATAATTCATGTACCTGTTAAAATAAAAATCTGTACTTCTGTCTTTCCTTTAGATTAACCTTGAGGAGAAAAGTTTAAAATATGAAAAGGAAGAATTTGCATGGTTATTAGGTAAGACACAGTTATGAGTCCTTAATAGATAGAGAAAATTATTAATCTGTTTTACAGAGACCAGAGATTTCTGCTACAGATCAAGGATTGGTGGTTGTGAGGTTGTAATTTTTATTGTTGTTTTTAAGGGCTTGGGAGAAGCAAAAAGTTGAAAAAAAAGTGAGGGCAAAATAAGTTGAAAGAAAATTCACAACCAGATGTAGGAAAACATTTGCAGTCATTTTTAAAAAGATGAATGTCTCATATTAGTTATAAGTCAAATGTTTTACTGAACACCTATAATAATGGCCCATCACTGTTACTTTTGAGCTTTCAGTGAAAATTCACTCTATGTATAAATGTTGGGAGGGTAGCTTAGGAAGAGACTTACTAAATTCATTAAAATATTGGTATACCTCTAGCTTTGGTTTTAGTTTTCTTTTTCAACATTACTTTGTCTATTCAGAGTCTTTTCTGGTTCCATACAAATTTAGAGTCTTCGAGCTCTGAAAAATGCTGGTGTTATTGCACTGCTGGTGGGATGCAAACTGGTACAGCCACTCAGGGTAATAGTATGGAGTTTCCTCAAAAAACTTAAAAATAGAGCTACACTATGGCCCAGCAACTGCACTACTAGGTATTTATCTAAATGATACAAAAATGCTGATTCAAAAGGGCACAAGCACCCCAATGTTTATAGCAGCACTATGAACAATAGCCAAATTATGGAAAGAGTCCAAATGTCCACTGACTGATGAATGTATAAAGAAGATGTGCCACATACACACACTGGAATATTAGTCAGCAATCAAAAAGAATGCAATCTTGCCATTTGCCACAACATGGATAGAATTAGAATGCATTATGCTCAGTGAAATAAGTCAGTCAGAGAAAGATAAATATCATATGATTTCACTCATATATGAAATTTAAGAAACACAGCAGATGAACATAGGGAAAGGGAACCAAAAATAAGATTAAAAAGTAGGCAAACCATAAAAGACTCTTAAATACAGAGAACAAATAGAGTTGCTGGAGGGGTGTTGGGTAGGATATGAGCTAAATGGGTGATGGGCATTAAGGAGGACGCTTGTTGGGATGAGCACTGGGGGTTATATGTAAGTGATGAATCACTGAATTCTACTCCTGCAGCTATTATTATACTAGATGTTAATTAACTTGGATTCAAACAAAATATAAATAAAATAATAATTAATTAATTATAAAATACTGTTATAGAAGCGAAATAAAAACTGATCAACTACAATGCAAGTTTTAAATAAATTTATTTGGAGATTTAATTGGTAAAATTTTTAATAACAGTGACATTCTGCAATTGAGCTTCAGTAAATTGAGGGTTTTTAGTTGAAATGGATATGGACAGAATTCCAGTGGCTGATTTTCTAGAGAAAGAAAGCACTTGGGACTCAAAATTTTTTTTTTAATCTAAGACAGACATAATGCTTTTATTCTATCTGTTCTATTCAACATGAATATACTGCTATGTGTTTAAGATGTAGATTAGAACAGTTTATACAGTAATATATAACTCGATGGTAAGTTAATTAACAGAAATCAATGATGGTATAATTTAAAAGGTCCAGAGTGGGGCACTTACAATTACAGAAAATAATTTACCATAGAATAGAAAGTACCTAACAAAATTAGTTATATAAGTGTGTCAAAAATATTTTTTTTATTCTTACTTATAAAATATCCTACAATGTGGTATTCTGTTTGTGTTTTTATTTTTTTGGTTTGTTTATTAAATGTTTCTTTATTTTTGAGAGAGAGAGAGAGAGGGAGAGAGATAGAGAACAAGCAAACAAGCAGAGGAGGAGGAGGAGAGAGAGGGAGATCAAGGATCCAAAGCAGCCTCCATGTTATAGCAGAGAACCCAGTGTGGGGCTTGACCTTACGAACCACAAGATCATGACCAGAGCCAAAGCTGGTCAGAAGCTTACCCAACTGAGTTGCTCAGAAGCCCCTCTGTTTGTGCTTTAAAAAAACATACTGTTTAGTGATGGAGACCATGAAATAAATGCAAATGGATTGTCATGTGTAATCAAAAAGTGAGAGATAACTTTCTGTTGAGTTATTCATGAAAGTCTAGGTGTAAGTGCTAGCTTTTGAGCTGGAAGAAAAGCTCAGGTAGTGTTTCGGCACAAAGAATTCACTGGGAAGAACAGGGATTAAGGAATATTAAATGAAGACTAGGAATCTGAAATTATAGGTTATTATGTAGAAAATTTATCCATACCCAGATGTCTTTCCCCTTTACTTCAATGACCCAAGTTAATAAGTGGGGGCACATAAAATATTTAAACAAAAATGCAAACAAAATAAAACTCACTTTTAATCAGGAATGAATTGTTATGTTTGAAAATGTACCAATTTTCTATTTGCTTTGTATGGGAAAGTTTTCTGCGTGAGTGCTATTCAACACAAAGGACTTTATAGTTGCAATTTTCTTGTAAAATGTTAGACATGGAAATAAGCCATATCCACAAATCTCACTGAATTATGCTAAATAAGCTTTAATTAGTAATGCTTTGGGGCAATGTTTATGAACACTTAAAAATTCAATGGTATAATTACATATGTTGCTCTGTGATTGTTTAGGAAACAAATGATACAATGGCAGAATAATTTTCATGATAAATGCTTCTCAAATGGCCAGGCTTTTCAGAAAAACTTACACATATTTTCCTTTAAGAATATAATAAAAATTAGCAGAAATATGGGAAAATTCTAAGTACTGATAGATGGTGAGTTGGTTTAAAATACTAAAAGCCCATACATGTAATTTATGAATAGTATTCAAAAGAATTATTCCAAGCAAGAAAATACATTTGTAAAACTTTTGAATATTAACAAGAATGCATGTAGAGTATATAAATATGCATAATTTTTACTTAAAAATATATGAAGAAGGGATGAGAGATAAATAAGAAAAAATGTCTCAGTGAATTAAACAATAAAGAAGTCAGTTCGGAATGTTGTTCCTATTATATTAATCTACACATGTTTTTTTAACAAGAACACAGCACTTCTGATTAGCATTTAAGATTGAACAGAGTAATTGTTCCTGTTCTTCTTTCTAACACTGGTAAGATGAATATAATGGGGACTGTTAAGTTTGAAATTTCACAGGGACCAAGACAGCAGAAAAGAATGTGACAGAAACAAAATTTTTCAAATCTGAAAGGCAGATGGATGTATGGTAACTGCAAATAGCCAACCCAAGGTACTAAAAACAAAATGGTTTTTGGAAGAGTTGGAAATATGCAAGACTGAAGAATGGATAATATCAGGTGTTTCTGAAGAGATATCAATGTGGGGCTAGAAGCAGAAGTGGCTAACAGGCTGTTGTAAAAACACATTTCAAGGCCTCCTAGTCCCTCCTTCATATGACAGAAGCTTGGAGGTATACTTTCTGGGAGAAAAAAGTAGCTATAAATACTTTTATATTTTTATGACTGAAACACATGCCCTCACTGGATGTTATAACAGTGGTAATCAGTTATATACTAAATATAGGAAAATGGAATGTTTTTGTCTGAGTGATCTGAGCGTACAGAAGAAATAGACTAAGATATTTAAAAATTGAGAGTCAGCCAAAGAAATATTTCAGTCAATTGTCCTATGGTAAAGAGGTAAAGACTATTAGCCACCACTGCAAAGCAACACACACACACACACACACACACACACACACACACACACAGAAATTCTGAATCATTTTGTGAATACCAAGCATTTGAGAAGAATCCACATCAGAAAAGACTGAGATCAGTTAACAGAATCTGAAGAAAATTTAGTATCTTTAGGAAAGAGAAGACAAGTAACGTCTTCAGAGAGAAATATATAGCATCCATGAAAAAAGGAATGTATGAAACACAAAGTGAAACAAATTCAAAATATGAAAATCAGAAATTAAAACACACGCATATGAGATAAGATACAAGGATTATTGATGATCGGTTCATTAAGCCCATTATGCAATCACAATTTCAGAAAAAGAAAGCAGGAAAAATAAAGGAATGGAGAGTTTATAATAAATATATATTAGAAATGAAGAATGAGAGTTTCCAGATTGAAAAAGATTACTAAAAGCCAAATATTTCATTAAAAAATGTGTATATGACGGCAAAATATTGTAAAATTGAAGACTACAAGGGACAAAAGATGCTAAAAGTTTCCAGAAAGAAAGAAAAAAAGGCCACATATAAAGAATAGAAATTAGAACAACATCCGGTTTCTTACTGACATTGCAAGTACCTAGCAAACAGATAAATGTCTTCAAAATTATGGGTGGCGAATAGTTTTCCTGTTAAATTTGATACTCAACAAATCACCTATAAGCTGTAAATTTAGACAACTAACATAGCCTCCAATCAATATGCTCCTTTTCAGGAATTTGCTGAAGATTCAGCTAAAATATGAAACAAAATAGAGAAGGAAGATGTAAATTCTGTATAAGAATTCCCAGGATCCTGACAGATCCCAGGGAAAGAGATGTGCATCAGCTTAGACAGTATCCCATCCAGTTACCCAGCAATGCCAAGGGAGCGAGGAAATTTATATCTTCATAAATTGAGAGCATGCATGCTATTGATGACAGCTTAGGGTTCAATTAGCAAGATATACACAGAGAACAAAACAATGAAAATGAAGTAATTATCAATAACTATTATAAAAATGAAAAAATGCAGTCATGTATACTATATGGCTCAGTTGTAAGTAAAATATTATAGACCCATAATAAAGTAAACACTAATGCATAGTCTAACAAATAATACTTGTATAAAGCTATTGGAGAATATATTGTGAATCTGTGTTTATATATGGGGGTGTATGAATGGATGTTCCTCTCCCATAATAGTCCACAATATCTCAAAATCAACAAAAATGAGAGGTATATTATTTTATTTATAGTTCTATAATTTTATCAGTGACTGTCATTTTTTCAATATTCCATAAATTGCTGTCTAATAAATTTTAAAATCAAAGACATTTTTATAGATTTTTCATTACTCAAAATTATTACTTATAAAAGGCCCATAATGATGGTAATATGAAGACAAAAATGTTGGTGACAGTTTCTAAGATTTAAGGGATGACCACCCCTCAATAAATTATCTAAAAACGATGTAATAACGAAGCACTGTAGTTTTCTTAGCTTGGTTCAGAAAACAAGAGAGACAGCTTATTGTTAACAATGGATTACAATGGATAATGATATTCCAAGAGATTCTTAACAAAAGTAATAAAAGAGAAAGTAGATGAAGGGAGAATTATAAGAACTTGATATCAGTGACGTATTATGACTGAGAGAGATACAATATGAATTCTTTCCACGGCAGAGAGAAGGAGACTTATTCTAGTCTATCTATCAGGGAATATTATATATTCTTTAGGATACCCAGCCAGAATCTCCTGAAGTTCATAGAATAGTAGACAATTCCATTTAAATTAAACGACAGTCTGGTTCCTTATACAGACATCCATTTTGAAAATTATATTTAGGTTTTCTAATGTGGGAACATACTTTCTAATATGCAAAAAAATACAACACTTAGAAAATTCCTTCTTCCAAATTTGGTCCCTTCTGGATAATGACTTATTCAAAATGATATTTAACCACTCAAAAATAATGCAGTATTGTATAAAACCTGTGGTAGAGTCAAGGTGAGGATTCTGTAGCAATAATCAAGAAGTAATAGATCATGCCTTATCCAGAGTTCCAATTTAATTTCAGAAGAAATTATCTGAATTGTTAAAATTATCAGCTGTCCATAAAGAAAAGTTTAAAAAGTGAATAAGTGCATAAAGATTACTCGGACGAGCAGATTATCTCAGCAGGCAATGCTAGTAAAGTTTGATTTTGTGAAGAGAAGCGGGCTAGCAGTCATCAATAGTAAAATAATTGGGGCGCCTGGATGGCTCAGTCGGTTAAACGACCTACTTCAGCTCCGGTCACAATCTGGCAGTAGATGAGTTCGAGCCCCGCATCAGGCTCTGTGCTGACAGCTCAGAGACTGGAGCCTGTTTCAGATTCTGTATACGTGTGTCTCTGCCCCTCTTTTGTTTGCACTTTGTCATTCTCTTTCTCTCTCAAAAATAAACAAACATTTAAACAAGTAAAATAATTAATAGTATATTAATTTAATCCATTTTAATAAGCTGTGGTTAATAAGCAAATTCAGGTTTGGGACAAAGTCATGTTGTATAATGGGGAAAAATAAGTGCAGTTTTACACATACCAGAAGGCTACAATATCATGCATTGGTCACGCATGATAGATAATTTACAGAATTCAGGGGATGCTAAGGTTATGGAGACCAAGCTGGCAATCTTAATTGAGGTATCAATGGTTATGATTAAAACACTAGATTCTCATGCTTTTCAACTGATTCATGTCTAAGAAAATTATTAGTGAAGCTGAGGTATAGAGTGTGTCAGTTAATATAAGTTTTGGATTTTTCCAACAACAAACTATTAGTAGGGGTTGGCATAGAATTTAAGGAAGGCAGAAGCAGGGGAAATGAAAGCAGAGTTGACATATAGCTTTTCCTCATCTTTCTTTTTGAATTTTTCTTTTTATTCCCAGTTGCCATATATTCTAAAAGATTCTGAGGTTAAATGTTTGGGTAATATTTACAATCTTCCTTTTCCTAAAGATCCACAAGCAAGAGCAATTCGCCTTGCTCTTATATTCTGCTTCTGCTGTATGAATAATTTTTTCAGTTCAAAATTTTTGTTAAATCTGTTTTTTTAAAGTGGTAAGTATGATGTCATAGCAATTGGTTACTGACTTAGATCAAGTGCAACATCTATATCTGGGCCAATTTACAAAAAGAGGGTATGCATTATAGCACGGCACGGAAAATCGATGTGTGTCAGATTCATGTCCCAAACCTAAATCGAACAAAACTGTTTTGCCTGAAATTTACATCATTTGCAGAATACGCTAGTATTCCTATTAAACGATTTAAAAATCCTGATAAGAATTTTTGTATTACTTCTTAATAAAATTCATTTTTGTACAGTTTCAGATCAACAGAAAAATTGAGAATATAGTACAGAGAGCTTTCCTATAACTTACACCATTTCCTCTATTATGAACATTTTACATTAATGTGCTATAATTTTTATGATTAGTGAACCAATCTCACTATATTATTAAAAATTAAAGTCCATATTTATCCAGATTTCTTTAGCTTTTATTTTAATTCAATGTTCTTTTTGTTCTAAGAACCCTCTCAAAATACCATCATTTAATTGTTCTATATACTCAGGATCCTCAGAACTGTGATAATTTCTCAGACTTTCCTTGTTTTTGATGACCCTGACAATTTTTAGGAGTATTAGTCAGGTATTTTATAGAGTGTCTCTGAAGTGGGATTCATCTGATATTTTTTTTCCTGATTAGACAGAAGTTAGGTGTTTCAGGGAGGAAGGCAACAGAGGTAAGGTGATACTTTTCTTATGTCATACAAAGGATAAAATTTAGATGGTTGTAAAACCTCTTTTGGAAACTTATTCACCTTTTTAACACTTTTTGGTTGACTATGAATGAAGTCAGTAAAACTTTTTAACTAGATAACAAGATATACTTTTATTTATGTATTCTGAAAAACAAGGATTTTCTAAATATTCCTTATTTTGTCAACATTTCTACAAAAATAATAAGCCTCTGAAATGGTGTGCTTGAAATGCTTAAAATGGTGCTTATTATAAGCTCAATGTAATACAAACATTTAGTTAATTTTCTAGCTGAGGGCATATGTCAAACCCTTGGAGAAGTTGAACTTCCTTTTTCAAACTCCATTTTCTCTTCTGGCATTAAGGAAAAGGAAAAAAAAATTGGAAGAGTCTAAGAAGTAGCCAGTAGAAGATGCATCCAGGTAAATTCAGACTCTCAGTGAAATGTGAGCTTCAAACCTACTCAACTACTGCGAACAGGAAGAACGTTTGCCTACCACGTAATCTGGCAGAGTGCCTCCAGCACAACTTGATGGCAATGAATGCCCCCTATTAAAATACCTGTAAGCAAACAAGAAATTCCTTGTTTGGAGGTACCCCTCCTGTACCTGCCACCTGCTCCTGCCCCATGGCAGGGGCTTATGATAAGCAAGAATAAGGAGAAAAAATGGTGATGTGCCTACACTTTATCTAAAACCACTTCCTGGAAGAGTGGACCCATCTAAAGTGTGGAAGTACTTCAGAAGCATCTGGGAAGAGCCAATCTACTTCAGCACCACTGACATTTGCAACCAGACAAGTCTTCCCTGTGGGGCTATTCTGTGCATTGCAGGACGTTTCGTGGCATCCCTGGGTTCTACTCATAAACACTTGTAGCTATATTTTGCCCCTGGCATCCCCTTCTCCAGGGGTGCTAAACCAAAAATATTTCAACACATTGTGCAATGTCCCATGTGGGACAAAACTGTCTGTCCTTTCTTCTTTGAAAGCCAGGGATATAAACAGGGATATATTAAAGTCCATGCAATTTGAAGTTCCAGTCTTTAAATGGTATAGCTTTGGGGTCAAAAAGAGGGGAAAATGTAAGGATTAGTATTCTAATCCTTTTAAAGAGAGAAAATGTGGAAAATCTCAAAAGACAGACTTACTTCAGAGAACACACAATCTCTTTCCCTATGCCTGAAAAAAATATATAACCATTAGAGAATCTGGACTTTCCTACCTGGTCAGAAGTATATGCCACTAAACTGGAAACCCTTTATATTACCCAAATTTGACCAAAAAAATGGGAAAAAAATCCATGAAGAGTGATTTTTAAATATCAAGAAATGAGATATAATATTCCTCAAGGAATGAAGCACTTTCCTGAGTAAAGTCCCCATAAAGAACAAGACAACTATAAGTTGGCTTTCAAATAATTAAGCATATTCAGTATATTTACATATAACAGTAAATATATATAAATATATCCCTAGATACATATAGGGATAGAAAAAAGTCACATTGAGTCAGGGGGAAAAAGAGAACAAAAGGGGAAATTAAAATTAAAAGATAGTTTTAAACTCAAGAAAGAAATGAAAAGAAAAGGGAATGTGATCTTCCTTTGTCAAACTCTTACCTCACAAGGAACCAAAGAAAGGAAATATAAAACTCTCTGTAATAAAGATGAAATTGCAAGAGAGAATACATGAATTAAAATTTCATAAAGGGCATTGAAGGAAAGCAAAACTACAACTAAGAGAGTAAAAAGGAGATAAGGACAGAGGTAAAAATATCTGTTCTAAATCCTACTGCCACACATGGAACATGCACTTCTCTTTTCAGAGAGATGCCCCGATGTGTCATCTATTTGGTTAAGGATTCCACAAGCTCATTAAAACTGGCATTTTGGACCCTATACTTCTAGTTGGGAGAGCAGTGGTAATCCTGTGAAATGTAAGATCATCTCCTGTACTCCTGGCCTCTAATCATTAGATGTCAGTAGCCACTCCCAACAAAACACCTCCGGATACTGCCCAATGTCCTGAGGTGTGGGAGAGGATAATCATTCCCAGCTGATGACCACAGATTTGGTGTATGCATGATGAAATAACTTACCTCACTAGATTTCAAAAATTAGAAATTAAACAATGTTGTACAGTCAATAGAGCCATGGATAGTATAAATAGAATAGAAACAGAACTAAACAGTAAGGAAAATGTTTTATGACAAACTCACATTGTAGAGCAGGGAAAATGTTTCTTAATGAATAGTTTTATGTCAACTACTTATACCTATTTGAAACAACATGGAATTGAACTTCTTTTCCTAGTCATAAAACTAATCCAAAGTAATTAAATCATAAATGTGAAAGAATAAGAGTACAATAAAAGTGTAGGCAGTAATATAAAATAATAATACCATAATCAAGGTAAGCAATGTTTCTTACAGAAGATACAAAATATATCTACTGTAGGGGCACCTCGGTGGCTCAGTCATTTGAGCAATCGACTATTGATTTTGGTTCAGGTCATAATCCAGGGTTGTGGGATTGAGCCCCACATTCACTTCTGTGCTGAGCATGGAGCCTCCTTAAGATCCTCTCTCACTTCCTCTGCCCTTCTCCCCCACTTGTGTTTTCCTTCTCTCTCTCTCAAATTAAAAAGAAAAAAATTGCGTACTATAAATGATAGGACTGGTACATTCAACCAGAGCTTAATAAAAACTTCTATTTATATACAGATACAATAAAATAAATTAAAAATCAGGTCATAAAATGTGAGTTAACATTGTAAAAATGGATGATAGATAGATGATAGATAGATAGATAGATAGATAGATAGATAGATAGATAGATAGATAAGACAGACAGCTGTAGAAATAGACACAGATGTCCTGACAGAGGATATAGAAAACAAATTAGAATATACAAAGTTCTTTTTTAGAGAAGCAAAAAAGATAAAACCAAAACAGTATCCACTGTGGGTAGGGTGTGGAAATAGAAACACATGGTTTTATTGGAATTTAAGTGTCATAATCAGTTCTGGAAATAATTTGGGCTTTTCCAGAAAGATTGAGGTAAAGCTATATGAAGAATGATGAAGAACTTTCCTCTTTCTCACTGATCTCAGTAAAACTTTGAGCCACACTGTTGCTCCTCACCCCTCCTGCTAATCTTAGAAAGTAATACCTGATAAAACCTTAATTTCAGCTTCAAAGGCTCTTCATCCTATCCCATGATAAATGCCAGCTATATTCTCCAAATTTTCCAAGATTTTGAAGAGGGATCAAACCATAGAATAAAACTAACTTTGACTTTCTGTCATCTAAACTATAAATCCTTCAGGACACTTGCTGCCTGATATAACAATATTCTAAGCTCTTTTTACCTTTCCGAGCTCTTCATAAAGGGGTAAGCTAACCACGTTTGCTTGGATTTACTCCTTCATTATTTGCAATCCAGAAATACTACTTTTTATGAACTCCTCAAAAATTTCTAGTGTGTTAAAGAAAAAATAAATCTGTAAATAATATTTATTATCGTCCTGTTTCTCACATCCTCAACTGAAAAAAAAAATGCAAGTATTATTCAATAGTAAATGAATTAATAAACATTCTGTATGAGATTAAATATTACTCAGAAGTTAAAAAATGGATAGTTCTATTTAGCTATGATACATTGGAATAAAACATTTAGTACAAAATGAATCACAGGAAAATGTCTATACTAAAGAGAGTCAAAATGTACAACATCAAACACTATATGGCTATGGGCAACAACGTATATGAGGAATAAATAAAGAAAAGCAATGTGAGTATAAAGACAATTTTGGAATAATGGTTTTCACTGGGGCTGGAAAGAAGATGGAATTTGGAAGGGAGACGTGGGTAATGTTTCAAAGATCATGATTACATCCTATTCCCTAAAATAGTTACTTTTTTCCCTCTATCTCCCACATTATTTACAAATACTTTTGTATCTACTCTATATTTAAAAAACATTTGCAACTAAACTAAAGAATTAACCAAAAAATAGTTATGCAGAGAGAATTTAAAAGGAAGGAAGAAAAGAGAGTGGAAGAAGAAAGGACAGATTAATTCATATACCTCTTATGTGGATTAAAAGTGATAAACTCTGGAAAAGCCTATTAAAGTACAGTCATCATTTTATGTCTTTTTGCAACTTCAGCATTTACTTCCTAAGCTTCATCTTTTTCTTCAAAGGGAAATTTATAGTCAGGACCCATAATAACACTGTCCATAGGATTCTATGCCCTGAGACTGACTTAGTGCTAAAAAAAAAAATTGTTTACAAAGCTGTCTTTTGCTGTCTATTTTTTATTATATGATGGACTAGCTTCATGTTTAATTAGTTTCCACACTCAGGATTATTAAAGAGACTTCAGTATATGATGAATACTATTTATATGCAAAATTACTTTTTATTAAGGATCATTCAATTGAGAGATTTATTTATGACAATTTAAAATGAAAATAATTGCATTTTTAGACATTTAAGGCTCTTAAATTCTCACATGACATACAATAATCCAGCTGGATAGTTGCTCACTAAGAATGGAATGAAATATCCTGAGTAAATGTATTATCTAAAGGCCATATCACTACTGTTAAATGTTGTATTTTGCCATTACCAAACTGGATTAGAAGTATGAAATCTTTCTTTATTATAAGCAATAAAAGCAATTTGCTTGAACCTATTACAATATGTCTAATTTATTAACCATACCTTGAAGTACAATATGTTTAATAATTTATACTTTTGAACTACTTCTATGTGTCTTTTATTTTTTTAAAGAGAAACTAACTGGCAGCATATGGAAGAGTCATTATTCTAATTAGAAAAATACTGAAGGCTTAGAGTTCATTCAACAAATCAATATTTAATTAGCAATGTGTCAAACTGCAGATACCTGTTACTATAGTATATGTTACTAAAATGAGATGTTCGTTTATCATTGATGTAGCCATGAAGAGTAGGTCACAGACATCCAAATAAAAAGGGAATTAAAAATCTACATGGAACTGGCAAATGGCCAAAACTCCTCTTTTACTGTGACCTCAATAATGGAAATATGTCATCAGGTTTCTAAACAAAGCCTTTCAGCTTTTGTCATTTTTATAGTTGGCCTTATATGTGTAACTAAAAGAGCTTAATAGTGGTAAAATCACAGAGTAGAGTTTCACAACTTCTATTAACTCAGATATTTATTTTTAATATTCTAACCTTTTAATAACAAAAGACATCCATAATAAATTTTACTTTTTGTATCTTAATGTACTTTAATGCATTTATATGATTATCACTGATAAGGAAATCAATTATTTCCCTTACCCTTGAAAAACTAATCAATGTTAATGTGAGGTGAATTTCTCAGCATGAAGCAAGTTGGATGTAAAACTTAAAAAAGAAAAGAAAAAAAGAAAGAAATGTTCATTATTTGTGGACTGTGGATGACACAGACGGAATACTGATTATGTAAATACTTTTTATAGTTTCATTTTATATTAAACATACTTCTTTAGAAATATTGTAAGCTAATGTATACATTCAAAATGTATATACATTTAATTACACTTAATGAATCAATGAATACATTTACTGAGCACTAGTAGTATGTTGATTTATATATGAGATAATGCATTTGCATATAAATGATTTTCTAATTTGTATATTATATGCTAGAATACCATACAGAATAATGTAATAATGTAATAATCATATTTATTTCAAAATATTCTTGAGAGATTTACATTCATTAATATGTTTATGGTATCTCCAATCAGACCTGTTAAATGATTGCCCCAATAAATACTGATATATCATTTACCATGTTCTTCATTGCACAAGGTTTGACTAAATGGAACAACAGAGTTGACATATTTCACATTATAATTTTATAAAGTTGATTAATAAAAGGATAAAATAGCTGCCATTACTTTTTGTAATCGCTAAGCATTTAGCAATAGGTTTTTAAGATTTAGATGGAAAAGTAAGATGTCTATCAACATCTATGTGTATCTCATCTTCTCTGCTATGCCGACATTTACCTTATGTTTATTAATACACCTGCTTGAGAACCTGGCTATTCAGTGCACATTATGCTATCTTCTCTGTTGTTTTTCTTAATGATAAAAGACACGGGGAAGGTAAGATCTAGAAAGAGACAATAAATCTATTAGACTAATAACACATGAAACCAATGAGAAGGTTTCTAAAAGGAGTAGCCAAATTAATCAATATGGCTGGGAGTATAGCTTTAGCTAATATCCCTGGGTGATATTAGCAAAGTTAGTTTTTCTGACAGGTGGGAGCAAAAGTGGGAATTGCATGAGAGAAAGTTTATGTGAACATATCTTGTAACATTTCTTTTCTTAAGGTGAGTGTTGCTACAATAGTTGAAGCAAAAGTTAAAGGTATTGTATTTTTTTAAAATTTTCTAATGTTTTATTTATTTCTGAGAGAGAAAGAGAGAGACATAGTGAGAGCAGGGGAGGGTCAGAGAGAGAGGGAGATACAGAATCTGAAACAGACTCCAGGCTCTGAGCTAGCTGTCAACACATAGCCCAACATGAGGCTCGAACCCATGAACCGTGAGATCATGACCTGAGCCGAAGTTGGACGCTCAACCGACTGAGCCACCCAGGTGCCCCAAAGGTATTGTGTTTTTCATTCCTGCCATTTGTTTTTGATTATTTACACTGGAGAGATTTAAGAATGTCTGTGTGTAATTAGGGAGAGATAAGTAAAAGAGAGATAAAATTCTTTGAAATCAATCAAATGGGTTTCTTAAAAAGGGAGGAGGGAATGAAATCCAGGCTACTGTTTCACAAAAGAGAAACATTTTTTTTTTCACTGAAATTGGGAATAGAAGGAAAGAATGAAAGCCAGTTTCTTTTTAAAAGTTTTTTGAAAGCAGTACTTAAGATGGACGTATGTCATAAGATTTAGTTTTAAGTCACCATCAGTTCTGAGGATCAGGGAGTGGGCAAACAGGTTGAAAGTGTGAGAATTGGGAAATATATAATAGCTATGGTGGGGAATACAGTAAAGAGTTAATTAGGGAATAATAGCAGTGTCAGAAAGCATGAAGAACCCTGCACTCTGAATGTATAATGTCTATAACCTGTGCTGGTGCATCATAGTACTATTTTATTCAGCAGCACTCAGCAACCAGTGAGTATGAGTGTGTGTGTGTGTGTGTGTGTGTGTGTGTGTGTGTGTGTGTGTGTGTGTTAGAGACAGAAAAGACAGAAAACTCATTGGTCTGGGCTTGTTACCAGGTATCAGGCTGGAAGAAAATGTGTAGTACACTATGAAAGTAAATCTAGACATCTAGAATGATCTAGAACTATCTTTACCACATTGTAATACTAAAATCTCCACTCAAGGAGGAGCACATTTACATAACATACAATATCCGTATAAGCATGTTTCCTTAAGGCATATGCACAATCTTATGCCTTCTTCTTTTCTTTTAATTATTTTTATTTTATTTCTAGGAGAGAGAGAGAGAGAGAGAGAGAGAGAGAGAGAGACAGCGTGAGCAGGGGAGGGTCAGAGAGAGAGGGAGATACAGACTCTGAAATAGGATCCAGGCTTTGAGCTGGCAGTCAGCACATAGCCCGACGTGGGGTTCGAACCCACGAACCACGAGATCATGACCTAAGTGAAAGTCGGATGCTTAACCGACTAAGCCACCCAGGCGCCCCTTATGCCTGCTTCTATATAAAATGACAAGGCTTCTCTATCTCAATATTCATCCTCACGTAAATAAAAGGAACCCATCCACTCTTGCTCAGGGAGTCACAGCTTTGGAGGCTATTCCCCATGATCTCCTTATTTGCTGCAAATAAAGCTTTCTTTGTGCAATAACAACACCTAGAAAAAATAAATCTAGATAGGGCAGAATGCATAAAAGGAATAAGAAGAGAGCCATAAAGTATTACTTGTTAAAAAACAAGAACCAATTGTGGATTTAATTAGGTGAAGGAAAGGAAGTTTAAGAAATTATCACTGTATGGCATATAACACAAATATACATTTTTTGTGTTAACATACTGAAAATACTGGGTTAATATTGTAAAGCAGCTGCCATTACAAAAAGCTCCTCATAAGCAAAAAACTGTATATATCAGAGGAACTTGATCTGGACCAAATCCTTGATCTGGATCTATAACCCAGTTATATGTAAAACTGTGTATGTAATTGTTAAACTAGAGGAACTTGATTAATAAATAGAGATTATTATTTTGAATAAAATTCTTTTCTTTTTTGTACATCTATAAACATTGTATTTCTGTGGACTATATAATAAGGTATGAAAATACAGCCATATGTCAAGATAATCTATAATAGTTTTTGGCTGATTTGGAGTCACAATTCCAAACATACCCTGTTGGGATGTAACTCTAAGAGATCTCTATAACTATTTCATTTTAGACATCGTATTATAGGTTTATATATTAACAGAGTTGACCTATCCAGTTATTAATCCAAATTAGAAATAATATTTTCTTGGGGTGCCTGGGTGGCTCAGTTGGTTAAGGATCTGACTTCGACTCAGGTCATGACCTTATGGCTTGTGAGTTCAAGCCCCACATCAGGCTTGGTGCTGACAGCTCTGCTTTCTCTCTCTCTTTCTCTTTATCTCTCAAAAAAAGGCATTAAACAAAAATTAAAAAAAATATGAAATAATATTTTCTACCGACTAATGTCACAATTTCACTGGTAACTCTAGGAATTTTCCATTTATTTTTTCTATAATATAGATGACCAAACTGCATAAATAAGTATCTAAGTCTTCAGTATAAACAAAAAAAAACCCTGAAAATCTGGGTGATATTGAAAAAAAAAACTACAAAATTTTCTGTAAATACTGTTTGCTATAGAGCAAGGTATGATAAAATATACTTTTATTTTTAACAGCATTTCATATATTTTTATAATATTTCTACAAATTTTAAGGCACTCAACTGTAGGGATTCAAACAATGTCTCTTGAAAACTAACTTTATAGAATACAACCTGACATTTATTCTTTAATTCTGGCAAGTCCCTCATGAGTCATCTGACTCTAAGCTACCATATCCAAAACAAAAACAAAAACTACCAATCTCTTCATTTGCTGAATGTTTGAGAAGAATGATTAAGATAGTTTCCTAACACTTCCTCCCACAGTTTCTGGCATATCCAACATAAAAAAAAATAAAATTGAGAGCTATTATTATTTTCTACCACATGTTGATTTTATATACTGCTACCAAGTTTTAAATGTATAATTAAAGATGAATTACAAATATATTGTATTCTAAGTACAAAAAATGTGAAAGAACAGTTTGACTATATGAAGTGTCCATTTCCCTCATTTACCACTATCATTGCAGAAGAGAAATAGAATGAGTATTTTCTTGTTTAATTTTTTTAATTTGTTATTTTAGACAGAGAGAGAGCAAGAGAGCACAAGTCAAGGAGAGGGGAAGAGAGAGACAGAGAGAGAATTTTAGGCAAGTTCTGTGCTCAATGCAGATCTTGACATGGGGCTCTGGGGCTCAGACACACAACCTTGGGATCATGACCCAATCAAGAGTCAGACGCTCAACCAAGTGAGCCACCCAGGCATCCCTAGAATGAGTATTTCAATCAGAGGAGTTATGCTTTTGGTTCTCTCACGGCTGCAACATCTAGACATTTTGCACATGACAGAAAGATTAATACAATTTTTATGGAGGAAAAAAATCCTTTATCTTTCATAAACCGCATTCACTTCTGAAAAAGAGAACTAAATACCTTTTCTCCCCAAAACAATACAATGTGCTTACCATTAAAAATATATTTTATTTATTTTTTCAAGTTTATTTTTTAATGTTTTCTTTATATTTATTTCAGAGAGAGAGAGAAAGAGAGAGAGACGGTGTGAGCAGGGGAGGGTCAGAGAGAGAGGGAGATACAGAATCTGAAACAGGCTCCAGGCTCTGAGCTGTCAGCACAGAGCCCGACATGTGGCTCAAACCCACGAACTGTGAGACCATGACCTGAGCTGAAGTCGGGCGCTTAACTGACTGAGCCACACAGGTGCCCCTGTGTATTCATTTTTGAGAGAGACAGAGACAGTGTGAGCATGGGAGAAGCAGAGAAAGAGGGAAAAATAGGATCCCGAGCAGGCTCAGCGTCTTCAGCACAGAGCCCCATATGGCACTCAAACTCACAAAACTGTGAGATCATGACCTGAGTTGAAACCAAGAGTTGGATTTAAATGATTGAGCCACCCAAGTGCTCCTTAAAATTATATTTTAAGGTAAATTTGTGCAACACACCAGGAAATTTTCAAAATATACTCATTCTATAGGGCAATAAAATATGTGACTTCTTTTTATTGTTGAGTTTCTTAAACACAGGTGCACCTCAAAAAGTAGAGAATTATAGTGTGAAACTAAGCCAGTTGAATTGACTAAAAAATTGGAAACATAAAAGATTATGGGCGGATAAGGATGCAAGTCATTCTATTTAAAATATTTTATTAAAAATGTAAACAGTATCTATAGAATATATAAATGTCCCAGTATATTCACTTCTTTTTTTTTTTTAAAGATGTTCTTAGAAATTTTCTTTTTCAGAAAGGCATTCTCTCATATTGCTTTTTTAAAAATAAGAACCCTTGGGGCTCCTGGGTGGCTTAGTCGGTTAAGCGTCCGACTTTTGCTTAGGTCATGATCTCGCGGCTCGTGGGTTCCAGCCCCTCGTCGGGCTCTGTGCAGACTGCCAGCTCAGAGCCTGGAGCCTGTTTCAGTCTGTGACTCCCTCTCTCTCTGACCCTCCCCAGCTCATGCTCTCTCTCTCTCCTAGAAATAAATAAAACATTTAAAAAATAAAAATAAGAACCCTTAAAATTAACATACTTCAATACAATCCCTCGACTTATGTAATTGAAGTGGAATTTTGACATACCGAATTCATTTTAAAATAAATTTCTGCCTTGCAGAACAGCTTCAATACTAGCTATATCAGTATTTGCTATCACTTACAGTAAAAGATATTATTTTTGAAATTTTATGATCAGAGATTCCTTGTGCAAAATGACAGCTGGCTTTGCAGCCCCCATGGGAGCTTCCCACAACTATTCATTAAATACTGATGGAGATGCAGTGAAATGTTTTTAAAACCCTTAGCAACCTCCTAAGTAATTCTGACAGATAACCCAATATTGGTATCTTGTAGGAATTGAAACTAGTATGAGATAAGATGTTACACTTAGATGGAGGAAAAGTGTAAAGAAACAGAGCCAGGTTTTAATTCATAGATTGAATCCCTAATCTTCTAAAAACTGATCTTAGAAGTAAGAAGATGCTTCCTGATTTTACTACCATAGATTAACTAACTCCAAGATGCATAATGTCTGACAAGCAGAGACCTACCTCTCTGAAACACTGATTTGAAGCCATTGTCTGAGACATAAATTTCAAATCACTGCTAATAAGTGGAAGAGCATAGGAAAAATCAGGTAATGGCAAAGTGCATTGTGAAGACAGTGGCACCTCCCATGGGCAAATTGCTGGAAGTCAGGGCAAAGAAAACATAACCTGGTAGCAGTGCTGGCTGACAAGTGTAATCCTCAGTGTACAACATTGGCTCTGTTCTTTGGCTTAAGACCAGAAAACCTGGAAACAATGTTCAGAAAAACACTTAATCAAAGTAGAGCTGGGCCAGAAGATGAAGAACTGCCAGAAATTGGGAATTGAACTGGGAACTGTGCACATCAACCTTCCCTTCTGTTACAGATTTGAAAATAGAATTTGGGATCAGTGCCAGGCAACAGGAAGTGGAATTCAAGGTCAATTCCCTCAATCTTCCTATTAAGAGCTAGACAGATCTTCCCATATTGAGGATGAATGTAGAGAAAAATAACAACATGGGTAGTGTGTAAAAAATACTATGAAGCAAGGGGCATTCCAAATGGCATAACAAATAAATTTAATCATGTTTCTAGAAAAATGTACATAGATATGAATAGAATCAAGGAAGTATCTGCATGCCTGCAAATTTATTAATCCGTCTGTATGAAAATATACTAAAAGGACCATAGAGTATAAAGAGATAATTTAAGCAATTTAAAGAATCAGAAATATGTATTTCAACAAATACAAGTTGATGAACTCACTGATAATCAAATAAATAAAAACTATAGTAAATAGAAACCACATTTCCTATTACTTTAAGGAACTGTTATTTTTTTTCTTAAGGATAACAGCCAACGTTGATGAAAATTAGATACTTTCATGCTTTGTCAATGCGACTATTAAATTCTACAATCATTTTCATTTAGATACATGCAAAATGAAAACGTATAAGCTCTTAAAAATGATGACTTTGCTCTCAAACCTTTAAAATAATATCACTTGCTAGCATTTATAATCCGTACTGACCAATAGAACTTTCAGACTAATGGAAATGTTCTGTCTTTTCTGTCTCATTGTTGGCTTCTAGCAAGATGTGGTTTTGAGTATTTGAAATGTAGGTACTGTACTGAAAAACAGAATATTTAGTTGTTTTTTTAATATATCAAAATTTAAATTTAAAGGACTTACATGGGCCAGAGTTTACCATATTTTACACTGCAGTTATAAATATTAAATTTGAGAATATCTATTGAAACATCTTTGTTAATGACAAAATAATTGAACCAACTTAAACATTCATAAATATGACATAAATTAGTATGTATGCAAGAAAATTAATGAGGTAGATCTTTATGTATTTATATTAAGTAGTCTCCAAAGTTTGATAAAATTTAAAAAGGTAGTAACATAAAAACACAATAAGCACTACAAAATAGCAGCTATTATTATATCACAGATTGTACAGATTTAGGTATCTAACTTACGTAAAGTTTTATTTATTTATTTTTTATTTATTTAGAGCAGATGAGTGGGGGAAGGATACACACAGAGAGAGAGAGAGACAGAGAGACAGAGAGAATCCCAGGCAGGCCCTGCACTGTTATTGCAGAGCCTGGCAGGGGGCTCTATCTCACAGTGGTGAGATAATGACCTGAGCTAAAGATCGAGTCATATGCCCAACTAACAGAGCCACCCAGGCACCTCTCTACAGTATATATATATATATATATATAAATATACATATAAGTGTACATATATGTAAAATACATACCAAATAATACTCTTAATTTTGTGTATGTGATTTAAGAAACAGTATTACATTAATTTATTTAATTATATCTCAGTTGATATTTTATTTATATTTTAAAAAATTTTTAATGTTTTTATTTATTTCTGAGAAAGAAGAGAGACAGCTTGAGCAGGGGCGGGTCAGAGACAGAGGCAGACACAGAATCTGAAACAGGCTCCAGGCTCTGAGCTAGCTGTCAGCACAGAGCCTGAAGCAGGGCTTGAACCGAGGAACCGTGAGATCATGACCTGAGCAGAAGTCGGACACTTAATTGACTGAGCCACCCAGGCGCCCATGATCTTTTATTTTTAACTAAATACATTTTTAATTAAATTTTATGCAGTTCCTAACACATAGCAAATCTGTTCTTTTTTCTTAAGTAAGCTCTGTGTCCAACGTGGGTCTTGAATTTATGACAGCAAGATCAAGGGTCTTATCTCTACGGACTGAATCAGCCAGGCACCCCCTTGCAATTCTGTTCTTATAGATGAGCTATTGGACTTATTAATAAAGTTCAATCTTATATATTGTGAATATTTAATATTAGTTGACAAGGTAGAAGATGAAGTATACAACAAAATAAAAGAATATAGATGGAATTATTATGAGTGAAATGGAAATTAATGACAAAAATATGAAGCTATCAAAAAAGGAAAAACAGGCAAGTACCTCTTTTAAATCAACCACTAAACAGATACATAATATCATGAAAAAATAGAGAAATATAATTATATAATAATATGAATGAACTAGAGAAAGAAATATAGTTATGAAGAAATTTGTATGAAATTCAGTATAGAAAATATGAATGATTACAATACAAAGGAGTAAACGTGTTGAGAATAGAAATTGGAATTATGACTGAAACCTCAAAACAAAACGGGGGTCTACAAGTACTCTTCTGAACTCGGATCAGACAAGTCATAGACTGATTTTCTGACAAGAGGGAAAAAATAAACAAATATCAAACTGCTCAAAGGCTGCCCTTATATTTGACCTGGAGAATTTCTCTATGATTTTAACTAGTTTGACTAGATAGAATCCAGTTCTCAAACATAAAGTTACCCCTGGCTACCTCTAGGAGTATAGAAATACAGAGTTATAGGCATATATTACAACCGGATAAATATCTAAGGGCACCTGGGTGGCTCAGTCGGTTAAGCCTCCCAACTTCGGCTCAGGTCATGATCTCACAGTTTGTGGGTTTGAGTCCCGCATCGGACTCTGTGCTGACAGCTAGCTCAGAGCTTGAAGCCTGCTTCAGATTCTGTGAATCCCTCTCTCTCTGACCCTCTCCCGCTCATGCACTGTCTCTATCTCAAAAATAAATAAAAAATGTTGAAAAAATTTTAAAAATGTATATCTATAGAGATCTATGAGAATCAAGTTCTTTGAAAAACCAGTTGTAAAGAAGTTTATGAGTCAATCAACCATACAAATTTTCCCTGTTTTAGCTTATCAGGAAAAAAAAATGGTCTATATTGCAAGGATTGTTATAACATTCTACTAATTTAAATGATAGGTGGTGTTATTAATTTTAAAAATTTTTGTTGTTGTCTATCTGAAAAAAATTATGTATAGCACAGGAAAGAAAGGGCTTAAATTGCAGGTTTAACCTAACGGTGTCTGTCCTGTAACTGTCAGGAGCAATAAAATCTTTGCTCACAGACAAATTTCCAGTGTGAAAGTGTTATTCTCAATCCTCTATCAGTACTCCTGATATGTCATTCAGATGTTGACGAAATCTATAGAGTCCAAGAGGGGCTTCACTCCTATCTGTGGTCTCAAGTTTCTGCACCCCTATTAAGTATTGAGAACCCTAAAACATCTCCATTTAGGAGACCAAAAAGTCTCCTCTGAAAGATGGCTGGCTACTCCTTCTCATTCAAATAGTCTGGTGAATTCTGGATTTCTGCACTTTATCTTTTTCGTTTAGGTTAGAAAGCCCAGAAACGTACAGTCCAAAAAAGATCTCTACAGTGCAAGCAACTGTCAGGAAACTGACAGATGATGAAATATTGAGATTAGTCTTACTGAATTATTAGGTTTCATTTCCTCAGCTAGTAAACTCAAGAAAGAACTCACATTGTCAGGAGTGACAGCAGGGGAAGGCAAAATCATGTTGCCAGGCCCCTGGAAGTGGCATTAGTTAAGTCCCGGTGGGTGCCAGCTGGCTTAGCAGCCTGGTTGCTGCCAGGTCACATAGGGATCAACCCCTTGTGAGTGCCAGCAGATGAAGTGCTTAGGTCTTAGGAAAGAAGTCTGTCATTTCTACTGAAGGCCAGTCAAGAATTCTAAACTGTGAAAAATGGATACATTTTAAGAGGTCCAATTCTAATTTTAAAAAATGTCTGTTCTCTGGTGTGCCAGTCCTAAAAACAAACAAAATGATATAAATTAAAGTATGTAAATTATAAATGAAACATATATTATGCCCCCCCATTAAATGATTTTCTGGAAAAAGTAAATTTATCAGAAGTGATTAAAAAGCATGCAGAAATCGGGAGAGATGACTAAATTAGAGAGACAGTAAAAATTTACCCCTTAGAGTATTCCAGGAGCAGTTTCAGACCATGTATTCCAAGATTTCCAGGAGCAGAAAATATGACATTCTTCAAACTGACACTTCAAACAATTGAATATGTCATGAAAAAAATCTCGTTCATAAGAACAACACATTCTATCAAATATATAGCAACAAAATTAATAACAAATGGTAGAAATTATAAAAGTTATTGAATAACATAAAAAAGACTTGAGAAAATGGAGAAATTTACATCTATATCAGTGTTTAGGAATGCCCATCTGTCTCCAAAATTAATCTAAAAATGTATTGAAATCTTCAAAAATTCCAGAGTGTTTCCTATGTAATTGAGTAAGCAATTTCTATAATTTCTGTGGGTAAAAGTGAATAAAATAATTAAACATCTTAGAATAACATTAGAAAAATGAGGTAGATTTTGTCCCATATGCTCTGAAAATAGAAATACTGATTTTAGGAAAATCTTTTGATGGAAATATCGTGTTTGAAAGAAATGTTTAACTGTATGCATTCTTTTTAAGAAACATAATATTTCTAGAAAATTATTATAGAAAATATATATTTGCATCTGATTTTTAAACAGTTTTGAGAAACACCCTTTAGATCAAGTTTATAAATCATATTTTGTTAATTGATTCTCAAAGTTTAGAAAGATTACAGTTAGTGTAATAAGGTAATTTTTAAACTTCTAAGCTCATATCAAATATAAGACAGAAAAAAAGAAAAGTGTCTCATAAAACAATTGTCTAGGGATTTCCAACAGCCATCTAGCACACCTAAATTGTTTTAATTTGCCTACCTACACAAATCTAGAAGAACAAAGAAGTTGCATTCAATCTCTTCATTTTGGAACTCACAAAGCACATTGTAAAGAAAAGTACTATCAGCAAAACATTATATATATATGGTATATTTTATATATATTACATATATATGTATGCTTACATATTACACATATATATGTAATGTGCTTCATGCCACAAATTAAGAAAATATTCTAGTGTGACATATTGCTTTCAGTATTTTTATTCTTTAGATTTCTTACAGTAATATAAGAACATGTTGGAAGGTAGGTAGTAAAATTGCTCTGATTAAACAGAATGATGGATGGATATTTGAGCCTCTGGTTTGTTACCACTGATCTGGAGGAAGCACAAATTTATGATACTTTAAATGCACGAATTATTTCAAATTCAAATAAAATCTCAATGTCAGTTGCACTTGTTTTGTTTCTATTAGTGATCTTTTTTCATTTATTATTTGTTTCTTTTTCATAAGTTATTTATTTATTTATTCACTTATGCATGCATGCATTTGATTTTTATATTCTCTTTATTGAGTAAGGTGAACTCCAAAAGGCAAAAATAATTACATTAAGATATGTTTAACAATAATTACCTTCCAAAATTATAATACAATTAATTCAGATTACACATGATTAAGTCCAAATATCTGTTGTCACATTATTTTTGAAATTTATTTATTTTCTGTATCACTTTGGGGAGAAAAGTGGGAAAAGGTCTATTAAGTTAACTCAACACACTTTTGAGGAAATTGAGAGTAAAGTCACATTTCATAAAGTTTGCGTTTCACTAATTTTTATATAGATATGTAGCTGAAATATCTTTCCTGAATTAAAGGATAAAAGTCTTTTATGTACATCTAAAGCATTAAAGGACTTAAAGGACTTGAAAAGTGTGAAGAATGTTTCTAAAAGGCTTTTGATGGACTCAATATGGTTTGAGGAAACATATGAAAAGACATTAAGGACATGCTAATAGATATAGCTAAATATAAATTCTAGAATCTTCCTCCCTTTTACCATTCCTACAGTTTCCTCTTTCTCTCTCTTCCTTCTTTCATTAATCTGTTGTGCAAAAATTTGTGATTTTTCTCCCCAGTTCCCAACATTTTTTTGTCCCTATGATGGATCCTATCAAGGACTTCTTCATTTCAAAATTATTTGCTGCTTTCCCCCATTTATTTCTGATTACTATTCTCATTCCCTCTCTATGTATATATGTACCAATTTTAATGTGTTTGATATATGTCTTTGAGCATGCACACTTGCAAAATAAGGAAAGTTTTTATGTACGTGTTTTAATGATATTATATAGTGCACTTTCTGTTTTTTACTTTTAAAATTACACTAATTTAAAATATGTAACTATGTTATTCCATACACATAATAATTATTGCTCTTACTTTGCACAATATTATAATCTGGCATCCATACATTTTCTTATCAATTATCTTCTTCATATATGACGTGATTATATATAATGCCATGGGCATATTTTGTTTGAATTGAAGATAAGAGTTCTTTTGAATGAATTTGTTCATCTGGACAATGGGAATAAATTTAAATATAGTTATACAATATATGATCTTTTGTTTCTATCTTTTTTTACTGAGAATATCTTTATGACTCACTTTACTGTAGCAGAAATAAGTACTTCATTTCTTTCTGTGTCTAAATATCATTCCATATCAAGTTTGTTTACTGATTCATCTGTTGATGGAAATTTAGGTTCTTTCCACTGTCTGACTACAAGAATAATGATACTAGAAGAATTCCTGCACAACTTTTTCTGTGAATATGTTTTTAATTTTCTTTATACTGGAGAGGTATTGCTGAGTCATATTTGAACTTTGTTTAACATTTATAAAATATCTTCCATGTCTGAGTCTGGTTCTGATGGTTGATCTGTTTAAACTGTGCTTTTTGTCTTTTCCTATGCCTTATAATTTTCTGTGGGAAGGTGGACACATTGTATTCGGTAAAAGAACTGAGGTATTCAGAACTTTACTGAGAGGTTTAATGTTTATGTGACTAATGGTTAGGTTATACTTACTGTTTGGTATAGCTGTAGATGTTAAGACTTTGAAGTTGCTCTAGGGGTCTTATTTTTGTCTCCCTTAGAGATTTCTTTTCAAATAGGACCTGAGACATGCAGATCTTTCTGCTATGATCTCTGTTATTAAAGAGAATACCAACTGATGTGGGGGTGAGGTATGTGTGTGATGGGGGTAGGGAAGCATTCTATTGTTTTGTTAGGTCTTTCAGAGGAAGTCAAATATTTCCCTTCCCCTAGACCAGTTAGACTCCAGTAGGCTGAGTTGGCTGGGATTGGGTAAAATACACTTCTTTGAAGGAAAACCTTGTTAGGGAGATGCTCTAATATATTTCAAAATAGGACACTTTCCTCTCGCTGCTAGAAGCATTATGGGAATCTTCTCTGATCTGAACTGTGAGATCCTGGTATGGCTTCTGGAGATAAAATTCACTAAAATGTGGGGACTCTTCTAAAAATGGATCTTCAAGAGTTTTTAACTGACAAGTATGTCCACAATAAACCTCTAGTAATTTTTCAACTACAGTTTTCAACTGAGAGTTTTCAATTTTTCAACTCTCCCAGTTCTGGCTCCAGCAGTGGCTTCTGTCCCAGGGTTTCTCTTTTGGTAAACTCTGTATTTGTCTATTGGTGTCTCCATTTTGGTGGGCAGCAATATGCCTTGTGACCTCAATTCTCTGATAATCTAATAAAAGTTAATTTTCAATTTGTTCTGATCTTTTCTTCTATTGAGGAGGAGGGATGATAAACACCTTAAATGTCAGACCAGACTTTGTTTAAATTTTTGAGAAACTGCCATTTTTTTCCAAAGCAGCAAACCATTTTACATACCAACCAGGAATATATGAGGGTTCCAAATTCCCCACAGCCTTGCTAATACTTGTAATTGTCTATCTTTGTCATTGCAGCAATTCTAGTGGGTGTGAAATGATATCTCATTGTGGCTTTGATTTGCATTTCCCTGCTACTAATGATTTAGATCCCTCTACAATATATATATTGGCTATTAGTATATCTTCCTTGGAAAATGGTCCATTAAAATCTTTTACCCATTTTTTTAAATTGGTATTTTTGTTTGTATAGTTTTGTTTTGAGTTGTAAAAATTTTTATATATTCTACATAATAGGTCTTCATCAGATATATAAATTCCAAATATTTTCCCCATTCTATGGGTGTTGATTCACTTACTGGATACCATCATTTAAAGTATAAAAATTTTAAATTTTAAAGAAGTTTACTTACTTCACCTATCAATCTATTGATTTATTGATCTGTCTATGTGCTTTTAGTATCATATCTAAGAAATCACTGCCAATTACAAGATCATGAAACTTTACACCTATGTTTTTTTCCTAAGAGTTTTATAGTTTTACCTTTTACATTTAAGTGTTTGTTCCACTGCAAGTTAGCTTTCTATTTAGTGATAAACTTCATTTCCTTGCAGGTAGACATCCTATTGGCCCAGTACAGTTTGTTGAAAAGAATAGTCTTTCCTCAATTTATGGGAAAAAGCAAGGAGTCTTATCATGCGGATTAACTCATCCTTCCTTGGGGGATGAGAGTGAACAGGTAGCTGACTCATTAGTATGGCTGACAGGAAAAAACTACATTTCTGTGAGAGGCTGAAACTGAAATTAGAGTAAATATTGAGCACCAGTTTGGAACTTGAAGTGATACCATTTCAGACTTGTTTCTTTGTAACACCATGTAAGGTAATATATCCACCGTTTTTGACGATTAATAAGTAAATATCAATGAGGGAGAACACTATTCAATCTACCATAATTTGCCCTCCAACTTCCCCAAATTCATATTCACCTCACCTTATGGTACTCTGAAGCCTACAAAAGTGCCATCCCATTGCACTATCAACACATATCGAAAATTGCATCAGACCAAAATTCCTAATCTTCCCATCGAAATCGACTAATTCTGTATAAGTGAGGATCTAATTATGTATGGATGTAATCCATCTTGAGGCAGAATCCCCTTCTATCTGTCTACTTATGAGACTAGAAAATAAATTTCCTGTTCCCCAAATACTTGGTGGGGCAGGGACATGGTAACAGTTACTGATGTTCCTGCTCAAAAACAGAGAAAATAACAGGTGAAAAAAAAGTAGTCCTCAGCCATAATTTCCAACGAGGTAAACATCAGTAGTTTTCGAGCCCTGGAATAATTTTCTGTGACTTCTAGTTCTCTCTTTCAGGTTCACAGCTCCATTCTCTAAGCCATCCTTACTTCTTCATGAATGATACCATATATTTGAAGTTGAGTTGTTTTATTAGTGTTGCTTATGTTTAGAATTTGGGGAGTCCAACTGTCTTCTTTCATGTCATCCTCTATACATTTAATTCTTTTAAAAGTTTTTGTGCTAATATAAAATTCTCAAGATGCCTGCCTGTCTTCTGGGCATAACGTAACATTCACTGTGTAAAAAACTGTCTCCTCCACAGATAATTCTTGGATAATCACATCTCTATTACTAACTTCTTCAGTGATGGCTGAGGAGATCCATGAATCATAAATCTAGTATCTTCAAAAAGCCTTCCCTGTGATTGAATACTTTGACCTTTGATTCAAGTTGCTATCCGGTGTCATTTCATTTCAGTATAAAGTACTTTTATTTTTAGTTCATCATGTCTGTTACTGACACATTCTCTGTATTTTTATATCTGAGAATGTCTTAGGCTTTGCTTTATTTGTGGAAGAGAATTTTATTGGTTACAGATTTCTTGACTTTGAATATGTCATCCCATGACTTTCTGGTTTTCATAGTTTCTTAAAACAAGTATTAATCTTATTGAAAATCCTTTGAGTGATAAGTCATTTTTCCCTTTCCTCTTCATGTTTTTCTGTCTTTTGCATTTGATAATTTGGTTATAAAGTGTGTAGGTGTGAATTTCTTTGAATTTATTTGACTTGGAGTTGATTGAGATTCTCGGACATATAGATTAGCTTTCATCAGGAAAGGATGAAATTCCTGTAGCAAGGACAGGAATTTACTGTAAACATATTGGGAAGCTCACAAACTCAAACTTAGAAAATGAGTAGGTGGGAAAAGGGTGACACAAGAGCTTTGTTAGGGCAAAGTCACAAGACCTGCTGCCACTAAACATTCTCTCACAGTCATTATTTACCGCATTCTCTGTGTTATTGAGTATGTTTTTAAACAGCACTATATTGGAAATATTATTATTTTTATAAAAAAAATGTTTGTTTTCCCTTACAATAATATAAATGAACTTGAGGACAGGAACTATTCTCTACACACACATACACACACACACACAGACACACACACACACATACACATAAATATATAAATAATAAAGGAGGATATTGGGAGAGCTTACTCTGTTCTTGAAATTCATTGATGAATTTCATTGATATGTAAACACCTGGGTACACAAGAATTATGGGACTCATCAAAAGTCCTTGCCTATCATTTACCAAATCAAGAGCATTCTCATTATCTACTGTTTAACTTCTCTAAACTTTTGCTTTCATCTTGTCAAATGCTTTTTCATTCAGATTGTCTGGAGATTGTCCTTTTCTCTCTCTTTGAATGGTCTCTATGGCTTTATTCTTATTTTTCTTCTCAAGATGACATCTACTTTTTAACAAACATTTTGATATCTCCCGTTTGCCTTTCTATCCTATATTTCTTATATATGGGTTTTGGTGGGGTTTATTTTCAATTACCTGAAACTACAACTCTGAACAGGTAGCCCCTAAGCTTCTGAAGCTGCTTTGTCTCCGTCTACACCTAGAATGGGAGTTTTTATACCTCACTACCATTCCTTTTGACTGGACATCTCTTGGTTCATGAATAACTAGTGTGGAAATACGACTCAGACTGGACTTTTATTGAAACTACAAACTTAGTTCCTTCCTCCCCTTTCTTGCTTTCAGTCTTGAATATGCTTCATTCTAATTAAATTTCCTAGCCTGTGTCACAGGTATCTAATTCATTCTTTGGCTACTTAAAACCTACTGCTAAACTTATGCATTTAGTTTATGAAGTTATTTTGTATTATGATCTTTCATTTATTTTTCCAATTCTCTATTTGAAATACCCAACATTATTTCTTTTCATTAAATAATGAATTTGATTTCTATTCAGTAAGGTGATTTCTATTCAGATATTTGAAGATATTCACCTGTGTCTGTTTCTTTATTTATCTGGAACTTATGAGGTTGTATTTTTATTGTTATTTTTAATGATAGTTTTTGTTCTCCACTGTATGACTAATTATGAGCGCCACATTTTGCATATGAAAATGTGTAGAAATTACTTGAAATCAAAATAATGTTATTTTTCTCAGAGATGCCTTACTTTTCTTCTGTTACCTAGTTAGCACTCTGATGTCTTTAAATACTATTTTTATATTTATTTATATTTTTATATATTTTTCAACTTCCATCCAACAAACTGTGGGTTCCTTAGGGTAGTGACTTTTTCTTATCTTATCCATCTTAGATATGAAGTTCCCTGTACAACTATGCACACTGTAACTGTTTTCCATAAACATTTATTAAATTACCAATGGGATGTCAGTGGACGAAGATGGTTGAGAATAAAACAACAGGGAATCTGAGAAATTTGAGAAACATCCTACACAGAGAGCAGCATCTATAAATTATGACAGGCATCAAAGTTATTACAGCCTGAAAGATTTGGCATCACATCTTGTTGCTGTAATTCACTAGCTCTCAGAAACTGTACAAGTAGTAAAACTCTTCAAACTCATTTTTTAATGTAATATGAACTAAAGTTGTTCCAGTGATAAAATGAGTTAATAGTCATAAAGTGTTAGCAAAATAATGATTCTTGAGTGTTCAAACATTGAACCTTTTATTATTATTATTATTATTATCACTTGATATGTGTACTACACTAGAATGCAGCCTGCACTTATCAAGTAGCATGTTCATAGAAATTTAAGATTTTCTATGATAGTTTTTGTTCTCCACTGTATGACTAATTATGAGCGCCACATTTTGCATATGAAAATGTGTAGAAATTACTTGAAATCAAAATAATGTTATTTTTCTCAGAGATGCATTACTTTTCTTCTGTTACCTAGTTAGCACTCTGATGTCTTTAAATACTATTTTTTTTTTAATTTTTTTTTAATGTTTTATTTATTTCTAGGAGAGAGAGAGAGAGAGCGTGAGCAGGGGAGGGTCAGAGAGAGAGGGAGACACAGACTCTGAAATTGGCTCCAGGCTCTGAGCTGGCAGTCAGCACAGAGCCCGACGCGGGGCTCGAACCCACGAACCGCGAGATCGTGACCTGAGCGAAAGTCGGACGCTTAACCGACTAAGCCCCCCAGGCGCCCCTAAATACTATTTTTATATTTATTTATATTTTTATATATTTCTGTTTCAGAAATATATATGTTTATTCTGTTTCAGAATAAACAGGGCTGGCAGAGCTAATACTTCTATAACTTAAAATTACTAAGTTAACCATCATATAGATCTTATATAGATTAAATTTATTTCAATTCTTTCTCACAGGTCTTATTCCCTAATTGACTAGTTTTTTTGTTGCTTTCTTGAAAATTTTCAAGATGCTCAAAGCTTTTTAACATATTCTAGGCAGGAAAGAGAAATCCAGTAAAATGAGAAGTATGTCAGAATTCTTGAATGGCTTTTTCTATTAAATCCCCTCAAAATTATTAGCAGCTACCATTTCACATGTTTTTTGGCAGTGAGGAAGGACATACAAGGAACAGCCCAAAAGAGGGCTAAACTTGTGTAGCACATACATCCTACATCCACCATGCCTTGAAGACATCTCTTGGGGAATCTCTATTCTCTTGTTGGAAAGAAAGCTGTTTCAGTGACAGTCCTTCCAATCTCAGATTCAATGTCAAGAGCTCAATTAAAAACCAGTCTTTGGGTACTGTCATATAACCTAATTCAGCCATGGCTAATTTTGAAGATATTTAGCGAGAATCAGGAAAAAAAAAAAATCTTCACTTTCTTCACTATAGTTTCAAAAGTGAAATATTCTCTTCCAACTGGACCTTAGCAAGAAGTTTTTGCCCGGAAACTTTGTCAGTCAATTGCTAAAGAAATGATTTTGAAAGGTAGAGAGGAAAATTGAAAAAGAAGTATGATTTTTATAACATTTTTAGCCATATCAATTTGTACCTGACTTCAAACTTTTAACTTCCTACTTATGTAAGCCACTCAATTATCATACTTTAAATTATGGTTAAATTATACTCTTGTAATTTTATTTGCAAGTGTTTAGTAATTTGTAATTCTCAATGACACATGTTTTCTTTGATCTATAAATATGTATCTATAAATATGTATCTTGCTTTACATAGCAGATACATCCTTTTGATTTAGTTAGTAAGCAAAAGCAAACATTTAAGAATGACCAAAACATGTATAAACTACTTTCATGATAGTGTCCATTGTTGAAGATAGTTTAAAGGTTTATATTGTGTACATTTTGCTTCTTTAGTACCTTGACCTTAATTTTTAATGGTGTGTGTTAATAGTGGTTATTATTTAAGTAAAGAATTTTGAATACTATTTCTACCATGTTTTGTTCTTAGCCTTAATTCTTAGTGAATTAAGATGAAACTCTGGTACTCTTACTTATCAGCTTGGATGTGAGGAGTTAGGCAGACACACAAACCAGAAATAAACAATTAAAACATATGTCAGATGGCGATGCATGCCATAAAAAATAACTTAGGGAAGGAAGAAGGGAGAACTTGTAGTAAGGAGGAGGTAATTATTGTGTTAAGAAGGTCACATTAATTAAATAGTGTTTGTGTAAAACATGGCATACTAGCCAAAGCACTGCACTCTCAGATTTTTTTTTTCTGAAGTAACACCATTATCTTGCTAAGAAAGATATTTTGTGTAACACTATTAGTTCTTCTATTTATTTGAATGTTACAAAATGTTCTGGGTCTTGACAATAAATAAATTATGTATTACTCCAAAGACCATTGATAATTTATGAATTTCTATTAAACCCGTTTTACTCTATTTTATTAAACTTGAGAGCTGTGACCTATCTAGAGATTCCAGTTAAATTAAGCTAATTAAAGCAGAGAAACAACAAGGGTGAAAATGGTGTACATGTAAATTTCTCAATGCAAATTGAAATTAATGAATTAAGCTAAATTCAAGATGGCACTGTTTTTATACAGTTAATATAGAGTTGTTTCTTTGCCAACACAGCCTAGTCACAATTACCATAAAAAAGTGAATGTTTCCTGAAACCTAACTTTTGTACATTTTTATACCTAGAGATTAAGAACAAATTTAGTAGAAATAACTCCTCTTGAATTTTACTAATGTATATTATTTCAGTTATTATTGAATTTACTTTGTTAAATAAGTATGTTTTATTTTCAGTGAAATCACTTTATATTGTTGTTTTATTGTTTTCCTTACCTGTAGTACATACACACACTTATATACATACATACATACACATATATATAAGATATTAGTTTTATTGTATAAATACATCATTAGTAATATGGAGAACTGCAGAAACAAGAGGGCTGGAATGAAATAAACAAATTGAAGCTGATTGAACAGGATATTAAAAATGGAGAGAAGAAAGAGCAAGCTAAGAATTAAAGATATATTGAGATGTTGCCTTGGATATTTGTGTGCCTGTACAGAAGGCACACACACACACACACACACACACACACACACGAACATAATTTATTTTCATGGACTTGATTTTTCTTAGTAAGTTTTTCTTAGCTATATTGAGGTATAACTGGCCACTAAAAATTGTATGTATCTAAGGTATTCAACATGATGATTTAAAACATATACATTGTGAGGGGCATCTGGCTGGCTTGGTCAGTGGAGCATGCTACTCTTGATCTCAGAAATGTGAGTTCAAGACCGAGCTTGAGTGAAGAGATTATTTAAAAAAAGGAAATCTTTTTAAAAAATAAAGGCACCAGTATTATAAAAAAAAAAAAAAATACAGGCACCAGTATTATAATCATCAAGACAACTTGATGATTATAGCTTTGAAATACAGCTTGAAGTCTGGAACTGTGATGTTTCCAGCTACGGTTTTCTTTTTCAACATTACTTTGGCTATTCAGGGTCTTTTTTGGTTCCATACAAATTTTAGGATTGTTTGTTCTAGCTCTTGAAGAATGCTGGTGCTGTTTTAATAAGAATTGCATTGAGTGTGTAGATTGCTTTGTGTAGTATCAACATTTTAACAATGTTTGTTCTTCCGATACATGAGCATGGAATGTTTTTCCATTTCTTTCTGTCTTCTTCAATTACTTTCATAAGTTTTCTATAGTTTTCAGCATACAGACCTTTTACATGAGAGTTTGATACAGTACGGTAATTGCACAAAAAGACACATAGATCAATGGAACGGAATAGAAAATGCAGAAATGGATCCACAAATGTATGGCCAACTAATCTTCGACAAAACAGGAAAGAGTATCCAATGGTAAAAAGACAGTCTCTTCAGCAATTGGTGCTCAGAAAAGTGGACAGCAACATGAAGAAGAATGAAACTGGACATTCTCTTACACCATCCACAAACACAAATTCAAAATCATGAAAAGACTATATGTGAGACAGGAAACCATCAAAACCCTAGAGGAGAACACTGGCCACAACCTCTTTGAACTTGGCCACAGTAACTTCTTACTAAACATGTCTCCAGATGCAAGGAAAATGAAAGCAATCATGAACTGTTGGGAACACATCAAGATAAAAAGCTTCAGCACAGCAAAGGAAATAACATAAGTAAAAGGCAATAAATGGAATGTGGGAAGATATTTGCAAATAACATATCAGATAAAGGGTTAAAATCTATAAATAACTTACAAAATATATAAAGAACTTATCAAACTCAGTACTCAACAAACAATCCAGTGAAGAAATGGGCAGAAGACATGAATAAACATTTTTCCAAAGAAGATATCCATATGGCTAACAGACACATGAAAACATGCTCAACATCATAAGAGAAATACAACTAAACCACAATGAGGTACCACCTTACACCTGTCAGAATGGCAAAAATGAACAAGCCTGGAAACAGTAACTGTTGGCAAGGATGAAGAGAAAGGGGAATCCTATTGCACTTTGACAGGAATGCAAACTGATGCAGCTATTCTAGAGAACAGTATGGAAGCTCCTCAAAAAATTAAAACTAGAGCTACCCTATAACCCAGAAATTATACTAGAATGTATTTATCCAAAGGATACAAAAGTGATGATTTGAAGGAGCACATATACCCCAATGTTTATAGCAGTGCTATCAACACTAGCCAAATTCTGAAGAGCCCAAATGTCCATTGACTGATAAATGGATAAAGAAGATGTGAGATAACTATCTATCTATCTATCTATCTATCTATCTATCTATCTATATGTATACACTTATATGTATTACATACACACACAAATATGCATACACACACAACACATACACAATGGATTGCTACTTGGTGATCAAAAAAATGAAATCTTGCCATTTTCAGTAATGTATGGAACCTAGCGTACTATGCTAAGTGAAATAAGTCAGAGAAAGACAAATATCATATGATTCACTCAACAGATGAACACAACAGATGAACATAGGGGAAGGGTAGGAAAAATAAGATAAAAACAGAGAGGAAGGCAAAGCATAAGAGACTCTTAAATAAAGAGACCAGACTGAGGGTTGTTGGACGGAAGGCTGGTGGAAGACCAAACTGAGGGTTGTAAGAGAGGAGGTGGGTGAGGGGATGTGCTAAATGTGTGATGAGCATTAAGGAGGGAACTTGCTGGGATGAGCACTGGGTGTTATATGAAAGTGATGAATCACTGGGTTCTACTGAAACCAATGCTGCACTGTATGTTAACTAACTTTAAATAAAAAATAAAATATCAATCAATCAATCAATCAATCAATAAAGTGTATACATTGTGAAATGATTACTGCAATCAACTTAATTAACCCATCCATCACCTCGTATAGTTACTATTCTTTATGTGTTTGTGTGTGTGTGTGTGTGTGTTTGTGTGTGTGTATGGTAAGAACACTCAAGGTCTACTCTCTCAGCTATTTTTAAGTATACAATCCTGTATTATGAACTACAGTTGACATGCAATAATTAAATACTTACTCATTTTATAAAAGAAAATGAGTACTTTTTGACAAATATCTCCACATTTTTCCCACCTACCAGTCACCAGTCCCCAGCAATGAGGTGGCTTCAGTGAGCTGGGCTTTTTAAAATTCCACATACAATTCACACTCACATTGTTGTAAAAAGCACGATATTCTTCTTTTTCAGGGCTAAATACTATTCATTGTATATATTTATCACATTTTCTTTATCTATCCCTCTGCTAATAGACACATACATTATTTCTGTATCTTGGATATTATGAATAATAGCAATGAACGTGGGAGTGAAGATTTCTCTTCAAGATCCAGATTTAATTTCTTTTGGACATATACCAGGAAGTAGAATTACTAGATAATACAATAACTCTATTTTTAATTTTATGAGGAGTATCAATACTGTTTTCACAGTATTGATGAAATGGATGCACCAATTTACATTCCCAACAACTTTGTACACGGTTACTTTTTCTCTACACCCTTACCAACATTTAACAGTTTTCTTTTGGATACTATCTCTCCTACCAGTTGTGAGGTAATATCTCATTGTGTTTTGATTTGCATTTCTCTGGTGGTGACCATCCTCTCATATGACTATTGGCCATTTTTGTGTTCTCTTTGTAAAAATGTCCTTTGTCCATTTTTAAAATTGGGTTATTTGTGTTTCTGCAATTGAGTTGTATGAGTTCCTTATATATTTTGGCCATTAACCCTGTATCATATATACAGTTGGCAAATATTTTCCTGCAATGTGTAGGTCGCCTTTTCATCTTACTGATTGTTTCCTCTGCTGTAGAGAAACTACTTAACTGATGTAGTCTCATTTGCTTATTTTTTTCTGTCTGTGCTTTTAGTATCATACCCAAAAATCATTACTAAGACCAATGTCAAGAACCTTTTTTTTCTCTAGAAAGATTTGAGATTTCAAGTCTTACAGTTGAGTCCTTAATCAATTTTGAGTTAATTTTTGTGTATGTTCTAAGCTAAAGATCTGATTTCATTATTTTCCTAATATCATTCATTGAAGAGGCTATCTTTTACCCACTCTGTGCTCAAATTGGAAAAAAAAATAACTTATTTAATTTATTTTACATATAGAAGATGCTAAAGAGTCTAGAAAAAACAAATATCTATTAGAACTAATAAAGAAAAAGCTATTTGAATAAAATCAATTAGAACTAATATCAAAGTTTTAGGAAAAAGTCAGCATAAAAAATTTGGCTTCATTTCCATATACTAACAATGAAATGATTGTACATGCTGAATGACATAAAGGCTTCCAGCACATTGAGATAAAGTAAAAAAGGTCTAAACTCAAATAGAATTTTACTGACTGAAGTTAGAAAACTGTACTTAGTTAACTTTTTTTTCACTCTTTCAAAATCTTTAAGAAGACTGCAAAATGGGCTTTTTACGGTATGAAATTGAAAAGTCTTAACATACTATAGGTGTCTACAATAAAGCAGAAGAGGTATTATTTGAGGAGTCTTTTTGTTTTCTGTTTTTATCAACCTGAAGAGGAGGACCAAATAAGAAGAAAGGACCTCTTCCCATTATGGTTGGGAAAGAAGAAGAAGGAGAAGAGGGAGAAAGAGGAAGAGAGGAGGGACAGGAAAGGGGAAAAGAGGGGGAGAAGGAGAAGAAGAAAGCTAAGTAACAAACTAACATAGAAATAGTGCATATGCTCTGAAAATTGGGACAATGAGAAGCAAAATCAGATAGAAAATCACTACTTTTAAACATCCAGTCAAGGATATGATGAGACCTACGAAGCACCAATTACATCATAACCAGAGAGGAGTTTAGATAAGACATTGTTCTTAAAATAATGATAGGGTGGAGGACATATCCATGAATCTATTTAAAATGATTTGATTTTCTGAAAATGGTTTGAGGCAGAGCCCAAGCTAATTACATATACTTGTAAAGGCTTCATGTTGATAAAATATTTATTGCTGACTTCTCTACCTTTCCTTGATTCATTGAGAGGCCACGTTTAAAATCAGAGAGATTTCAGCTTACTCATTTACTAAGTGATTATGTGTCATTATTCCAATTTAAGAAACAAAGGTATAAGCCCTAAGAAAGTAACTTTTAGGTCAACTGAAATTTAGAGTATGAAAGTTAGCTATGTCACATCAAACTACATGGTAATATCCTATGGAGACCATAGCGTCAATTTTCAGAAGTCCAGAGTAGAATTGAGAATTTGGTCACTGCTAATCATATATCAGGTTAACATGAAACTTTGTTTGACACAACAGGAAAACCTCATCAAAAGACTACAAAACACTAATTCTTTATTGTTGGAAACTGTATTGCATAACAGCACATACTCAGAATGGCACCCCAAACATACCGTCTGCATTTTAATGAAGTGGCATAGGAATAAAAATATTCACAAAGCCATAAAAGACACTGGCTGCTTTATAGTACACTAATAAAGTGTTTATAACATTTTCATACTTTTATTCATGTGAAACTATGTTAGAGAACATATCGCTTGATTTCCCAACACAATAAAACTTTGGTTTATGAACATAACTCTCTTAAGAAACATGCTTGTAATCCAAAGCACTTGTATATCAGAGTGAATTTCCCCGTAAGAAATAATGGAAACTCAGATGATTCCTTCCACAACCCAAAAATATTCATATAAAAATGATTACAATAATGTAACATAATATAAAATAATGAAGAAAATACAAAAATATATAAAGAAAACCCCAAATTAACCTGTACTTAGCCTTTGAAAACCCTCCTGGCTGGTGTGAGAGAGACAAGAGAGAGGAGGGTTATTGTGTAGGAGGACTTTCACTATCACTAATGGAATCACGGCTATCTATTGGCTCAATGGAATCTTTTTCTTTTTGTGCAACTTTAACAAGGAACCTATCCAATGACGCTTGTTTTTGCTCCCTTTTGAGGATTTCGTGGAAATGTGACATTGCATTGTTGTGAAACAGATTCATCGCTCGCACTGCTACAACCTTATTTGGGTGGTGCTTTTCTACAAAATTTTGCATGTTTTACACATTTTACACATCTGCCTAATCTCATTTGAAGTGAGGGATTCCTCTGCCCTTTTCTTCTCCTCCTCTGCAGATGAGATGCAGACATAGATTTTTTATAAAATCTTGCAATTTCGGCCACCCGTATACCTCATCCAAACTTCTTGATGATTTCCTTCTTAACTTCCACCGTGACCATCTCCTTCTTCTTACCACCTTTTATTTTTAACATTTTTCTGCATGAGGGCCATTGTATATGCTCACACAGATATTGCCAGTACAGTATTAATAAACTTTTGTCATATACTGTATTTAATGTAACTGGCAATAAGGCACCAAAGGAGAAAGGGTCTATATCTGCAAGCAGCCTGACCTAGAATGAAGCAAAGCATTCCTAAGCTTAGTCTTATATGGAAAAGCAAAGGACTGTCCATAGGTACTTTGAAATGACAAAAGATACACTAGTGCCAGTCGTGGGCACCTTCCAATGTTCTGAAAAATCACTGATTTCTGCCAAACACCATGGCCTGATGCTGAGCATCTGAGCATGGGAGACGATAACCCACAATCACACACTAAGAGACAGAGAGAAGATCTATTGGCTAAGTTGTGATCATGTGATATTTGGTGTCACATACGACTCTTACTGGAAGACATTGCTCATTTATCAAGTTAAAATTTATTAGAAATGTTTGCTCATCTTGCAGAACACTCATAGAACAAGTTGCTCGCAATCTAAGGTTTTACTATACTTCTAAAAATATTTTTTAAATTCAATCTCAAAACAAAGCTTAAAGGCATGCTTATGGAAGCACTATTAGTAATCACATACAAAATCAAAGGAAACATTTTTAAAATTATCTTAATCACAGTACCCATTAGAATGTATTCCACTAACATATGAAATTGTGAATATATTTCCTTCTAGTAATTATATTTATAGATATATATGCAAAACTAACTCAGGTACATATAACATATCCCAGTTATTACTAAGTTTATTTCTCTTATTTTAATATTTGTCTTTTATTTTAAATATTTTTCAAAACCATTTCTTTATTATACAGTAATGGTATTTATCCTTACCTCATGTTTGGTCATGAAATACCTAGTTAAATATACCCATTTGTGGGACATTCAGTGTGACATTCATTTCAATTTGCAACTGTACTTTCAATGTTGAACAATAAACTTGTATGTAAATTATCTTTTTTTTCAAATCACAATGAAAGAGAAGATAAATGAAATCTTAAATGTTATTACTGATCTCAGGACTATTAGAACAGAAAAAATTATCAACAATTTAAAAAATAAAGTGGAAAATTTATATTTAAAGGATATGCATAAAAGAAAGCATGGTCAATATGCAAGCATAAATCTTAAATAATCGTTTGTCAGATTAGTAGTAAATTTCAAGTACTTTACCGGGCAATTAAAATTACATTTGGCAAGTTTCAAAAGAACTTGATAAAAGGAGCTAAAAATGGAAACGAGGGACACTTTATACTATCTCAATTTGGTAAGTGCATTTGAGTGAAATGTAAAAATGAAGTAGAATGCTCACATACCCACTTGCTATGGAGAGAATAATTAACGATATAAAGGGCAGAACCTCAGGAAGTGTTATGTATTTCAAATTAAATATAGGGTCTTCATATGTGGAAGATGAATAGACCTGACCCACTATTCCTTAAAGCTCATCTTACGTCTTACAAAAATTCAGAAATTTTATCATATGGAAAAGGAACGTTATATGGAAAAACCATTCTATCCAAAAACACATCATCTCAGTATCTCACTTGAGAACATTCATAAAACTTATCTAGTAGACCAGTAATATCTACGATATTTATATGTAAATATTTCATTAAGATAAAAAGACTTTAGACCTCAGGAAGGCAAAAATTTTCTTACTTGTGCCCAACACCTCCATTCTGTAACAGTGAGAAAAGTGTATTGTCCAAATGTATTATGTGAGTTTTATTTTTACTTGATGCAAATCATAGATGTGTAATAGAAGATACATTTGAATTAATTTTGTATAATTTTAGTATTGGAATTTCACATTTTAGTTATGACACTGTATAATTTTCAGAAAAGGACAATTATATTTTATCTCACATGATTTACACACAACCCTGTGAAGTAAGCGGTAACTGTTATCTCCTTGGAACAATTGAAATAATTGTAATTAAAAAAAAATTATATGACTGAACCAAAGTTCCACAACTTATAAGCAGAGGAATGGAACACACAAGGGGTTTTCTGGCTGCTATTCTATTACAAGTCTTTGGAAACATTGGAGTTAGAAAAAAAAGCTCTATATTAAAAAAAATAATAAAGCCAATGAAAATATGAATGGTTTTCTTTAACTATCATTTTATATCCTTAGCACATTTTATATGAATGCCTATAAGGGGGAGGAAAAGAAAATGGAGAGTATAGCTTTAGTTAAATATTTTAAAAATATGTGTGTATTTAAGAAACTAAACATTTTTTATGTTTATGAGAAATTAAGTGAGATCATTAGCCTCATATGCAAGTACCTGCATCTGTGACATATTGATTTGTGGCAATAAACTACATGTCAAAATTAATTTACACATTTTATTTAAATGTTCTGGATATAACACAGGACTATCAAGAGATTTCATGCAATTTTAAACTAAGTAATAAAATGGCATACATAATATCTGTAAACTAATACATACAAAATTTGGTAAAGCCAGAAAATGATGAGCTATTGACATCTGTGTCAGGTAAAAGTTCTTTATAAATAAAACAATATAAACTTCCTGAAAGTAGGGAAAAAATGCATCAGCATCAGCAGGCAAATCAGCTTGCACAGGGGATTGCTGGAAAGGGCTTGATGCCTCAGCAATTCTCCTCTCTGTGGAAAGAGACCTATTCTGGAATTAAAGCTGGCTAAACAGATAAAGGTTGAACTTTTCAACTGCAGTGGAGGTATAGGAATTGCTCCCTTTTTTACTGAGACAAGCAGTAAAATTTTACTACACTTCGCCAATTGGGCTTTTCAGCATTAAATACCAGAAAGTCTATTGTGTAGCTGTCTGCAATATAAATGAGGACTGGAGAGGTAAACAGGCATCTAAAATGGTTCATATGAAGACGAAGAATCAAAAGGTAGTAAAGCACCTGTTTCTCTTTGATGAGGTTTCTGACTTTTTGGTATTTGTACCACGTGACAAAAGTAGTCTAAGTTAAAGAAGTGGAAAAGAAGGATTGAATGAAAATAAGAAAAGTAAAAAAAACTGGAATTTGTATGGCTGGGCCAGATGTATAAAATCATTAGTTTTATCCCAGTGACAGAATTTTATGGAAAACAATAAAAGCTACATAAAAGAATGCTGATAGCATCACTTTACTCTCTATTAGCATTAGTTTAGATGTGTATGAGAGCGAATATGCACAAGGGAGAAGAAAGTATGGAGAATTTTTTTTTTTGACCATTAAGTTAATGGAGCTGATAAATGGAATTGTAACATTGACACTAAGTGACAGTCTTGTTCCTTTAAAATCTGCTGTTTCATTCTAGTTACTTCAACCTTGAATTTCTAATGTGTGCAGCTATTACATTTAATAGTTGTGTTTGGTGATTTTATGTGATTCCAAAGAATAATAAAAGAAATGCCACTTCTGCCTGAGTAAAGAAAGTTAGAACGCATTAGTGAAATTTCAGATCAATATCTACATATCTGTTAGAATTTATTTCAAATAAAATCCATTGGTTTTTTTCAAACTAAAGATCAGAAAAAAACAGTGCCATGTAGCCGATGAAGGAGGCTTTTTTCTTCCTGTATTTAAAGAACCAGGGTAGAAAATAAAAATATCTTTTTGTTTTCACATAATTGTTCTGTTACTGTGAGGGCAAATGTACATGTACATTCCTGGAGAGAGAAAAATGGTCACTTTCTGTAATTTTTAAAAAATTTTACTATTTGAGAGAGAGAGAGAGAGACAGCGTGAGCAAGGGAGGGTCAGAGAGAGAGGGAGATACAGAATCCAAAACAAGCTCCAGACTCTGAGCTAGTTGTCAGCACAGAGCCCGACACGGGGCTCGAACTCACAAACCACCAAATCATGACCTGAGCCAAAGTCGGATGCTTAACCGACTGGGCCACCCAGGTGCCCCTAAATTTTATTTTTCAAGTTTTAATTTTATTGTAATTTCCACACCCTGAATTGGGCTTGAACTTAAAACTCCGAGATCAAGAGTCACAGCTTCATTGACCAAGTTAGCTAGGCACCCCTCTGTTAAGGTTTATTAACTGAAGCCACACCAGAACTTGTTGAGAGGGCCCTGTAGCAGAGAATGAGTACCATGAGGTATATATTTCATTGGTATCTTCCATATCAACAGTGTATTAATAGTCTTCCTCACACAGTTAATGATGACAAATGTCAATAATTTGGTGTGGATTAAAGCACGTTGTAAAGCTTTAAGATTTTATATCAAGATAACTAAGAAACAGGCATGCTGTGAAACAAATCAGAACTTAGCAGTTTTTCCTTCTTACTATGTCCATCTTATTAATATTTATTAAAATGTGGTTTTTTTTGTATTTAGTACACACATATGATTTCTCCAATATTTTGACTACTAGCTAATCAGGACAAGCCAGGTTATACTGCATTGTTCTTAATTATTCACATCTGACTTTGAGCTCCTCAGTGACAAGACCAAAATTCATGCAAAAGTAAAAGCTGTTTAATTCTGAGAATTTCCTTGACATCTCAACTGGAGAAAGTACCATTGCTGGTTAACTAAGTAACATGAAGCATTACAGTAGAGAGTGTATATGTAACATTCAAAGATGACTTTTATGCCTTCATGAAGCTTCTAATCTATTGGTCAATACAGGCAACACACAAGGGGAAAATAGCAAACAAAATTCTGGAGTGATAATCAACATGATGAAAAAAAAAAAAGCATGGTAGTCATGTGATTTTAGTTAGAGTTTGAAAAATTTTCCTGAGAAGATAATTTGAACAAAGACATGTATTAGCTGAGAGAGTTAGCCACTTGAAGATCTGGGGCAAGCTGCAGGCATAGAAAATAGTGAGAACAAAGGACCACAGATAAGAATTCAGTAGCAATTTCAAGAATTTGGGCAGCAACTTCTCAATAGTTTTACTTGGGTCCAAAGTGTTTTCTTTTCATGCCTTATTTTTTTCTTGATGAGTCAAAATCACACTGGCTCAGCTAAAGCTGCAATACAAATCTTTGTCAATTAGCTCACCATTTAATAGTATCTTGCCAAGGCACTAGATTTTATTGATGGCTTTTAAATCTCTGCTGCCAAAAAGATTTACTTCTTTAAGGATTTCTTGGCAACAATTGATGCATTACTCCCATGAAGTTAGACTCACAACTCAGAATCAAGTGAAGGAAATCATACTTGTGCCTCAAAAGCCTATTATTTATCTCAATTCCATATGTAACTTTCTAAATAAGCGTTCCTAGAACTTTTTGGAAGCTTGCAAATTACTGAAGTGAAAAACTTATTATAAAAGTTGGAATGAAAATTCTAGTTCATTTATTTTAAAAAATTTCTTTTAATGTTTATTTATTTTTGAGAGAATATCAGAGTGTGAGCTGAGGAGGGGCAGAGAGTGAGAGGGAGACACAGAATCTGAAAGCAGGCTCCCAGCTCTCAGCTGTCAGCACAAGAACCCAAGGCGGAGCTCAAACTTAGGAAACAAGAGATCATGACCTAAGCCAAAGTCAGACGTTTAACCCACTGAGTCACCGAGGCACCCCTGAAAATTCTAGTTTAAAACCACTATAGCATTCATGTATGTTCACTATCTCATTAGCTCGTTAAATAAAGCTACACCTCGAGGAGGCACATAATTGTTTAAAAAAATCACAACAGACATTATTGAGTTTATTTTACCAACATTAAAATAATTATGAGAAAAGTACCCAACAATACATATATTTTTTTATTTTTTTAAATTTTATTTATTTCTAGGAGAGAGAGAGAGAGACAGCGTGAGCAGGGGAGGGTCAGAGAGAGAGGGAGTGACAGACTCTGAAATAGGCTCCAGGCTCTGAGCCGGCAGCACAGAGCCCGACGCGGGGCTCGAACCCATGAACCGCGAGATCATAACCTAAGCGAAACTCGGACGCTTAACCGACTAAGCCACCCAGGTGCCCCTACAAACAGATTTTTTGTCATCTTTGTCAACCTGATGTTTTGAGAAGAAACACATTTTCTTCAACTATTATTTCACCTTATGTGGCAGTCACCAGTCCAAGTGCTGAGTTGTTTTGTTTATTCATTTGATTCCGTTCCCCACAGAGTTCCCCTTACTTTTTGCCTTTAGTGCTCTCTGAACACTGAAATCATCTTGGGAAAATATGGCTTCCATGTTTGGAAAAAAAACCCCAAAACAATGTACAGCAGAGATTTCAAAGGCTACATTCTGGCCTACCAACAGTGCTATTTGGGAAATGTAATTTTTTTTTCCTGACTAAAATTAGAGTCAATTAATATAATTGCAAAATTATCATTACTGGGGCACTTGGGTCACTCAGTTGGTTAAGAGTCAGGCTCTCGACTTTGACTCAGGTCATAATCTCCCGGTTCATGAGACCCAGCCCATCTCAGGCTCTTTGCTTGGACCCTCTCTCTCCCTCCGCCCCTCCCTTGCATACTCTCTCTCTCTCAAAAAAAAAAAAAAAACTCCATAAAAATTATCATTATTATCTTTGACTTTTAATTGGATTGTTTAGATAATTTATATTTTGAATAATTTTGATATGTTTGAGATTAAATCTATTATTTGGACATCTGTTTTCTATTTGTCTCATCTTGTTCCTTTTTCTCTTTATTTTGTTTTTGTTTTTTTACTTTTTTGGAATAACCTTTTGTGATTTTCATTTTTCTCTCCTTTTTTATTTTGCCTCTTCCCTATAACCCTATGCTATTTTACTGGTTATATATGGGTACCATTATAGTACTGTACCTTTATCATATTCTATGTTCAAGTGATATACTATGTCCCATAAAATTATAAGAATCTCCCAACAGCATACTGCCATCTGTCCTCACCTGGGCTTGATGTTCACATTATGGCATTTTATTTCTATACATATTATAAATTCCACAATGTGCTGTTTTATTTTTGGCTTAATCAGATCATTATATTGTATAGAAATTTATAATTAAAATGTATTTTATATTACATTTTATATTACAAAAGAGTATTACATTACTCTTTTCAGTGATTTTCATTCTTGTTGGTATGATTTTCTTTCTGTTTGAGGGTTTTCAGTTAATATTTTTTTCTGTAGAGGTCAGTTGGTTATTAATTCTCTCAGTTTTTATGTCTTAAAAACGTACTTATTTTTCCTTTATTTTTGAAAGATATTTTTACAGGAATAGGTCTCTTAAGTTGACAGGTATGTTTATTTGTCCTTTCAGTACTTTAAGATGTTTCTCCTCTGTGTCCTGACTTACACTGTTTTCAAAGAGAAGTTTCAATGAAAATAAGATTTATTTTTGAAACTCTGTATAAAATGTGTCTGTGTTCTTGGGTCCCATGCTGCTGTCCTCTGAGCCTGATGACCATGTGTTCCAACGTTTTTTGGCCAGAATCTTTTCTTCAAAGATAGGGAACACAAAATATTCATCCTGAGCAGGGCTTGAGAGCCTTGGGGTGGGTCACAGTCCCTCTGTGCAATGACTTGGTCTGCAGTCAAGGGCAGAGGTGGAAGCAAAGGTCTCTGAGGGTTGGATACTTTGTGCCTTTCTTCATCATCTGAACTTCCATCCTTGTCTTGCCCTTGAGCAATCTGATTTAGCTAGGACGGACGCTGCTCTATCTTGTACTGTTTCTTAACCTTCTCATCAGACTCGGCCTCCATCTTGACTCCCTAGTCTCCCCAAACTTCTTCCAGTACTCCTAAATGAGGATTTGGGCTCCCAGATCCTCCAAGGTGGTAAAGGGAGAGTTCAAGTCCATTGTTTCTACCACCACCAGTGGTTGATCTGATGATTTGCAAATGTACACTTGCTCCTTTCTTCTCCTTCTTTCCTTCCTTTTTCTCATCTTGGAACTTGGCTTGCTCAATTCAGTAACATACTTGGTCCAAATCTCTTTTTTGAGATTTTCATTTCATTTCATTTCATTTCATTTCATTTCATTTCATTTCATTTCATTTCCTTTCCTTTCCTTTCCTTTCATTTCATTTCATTTCATTTCATTTCAGGGAGAGAGAGTGTGTGAGCAAGGGAGAGGGGCAGGGGGGAGAGAGAGAGAGAGAGAGAGAGAGAGAGAGAGAGAGAGAATCTTAAGCAGACTACATGCTCAGCATGGAGCCTGACATGGGGTTTGATCCCAAGACCCTAGATCATGACCTGAGCTAAAATCAAGAGTTGGACATTTAACCGACTGAGCCACTCAAGTGCCCTTATTTTTCAGCTTTAATTCCACCCATAAGCCTTTGGGTGGAATTAAAACCTTGAAATAACATTGCGTGAATTAAGACCTGGAATAATGTTCCACCAGCATGGTGAAGTAGTTGGAAAGTTGTGCTGCAAATGGAGAAGTCAAATTGGTAGCTATGCTATTTTTTTCTGTATCAGCTGTGTTAGAAACAAGCACCCATTCCTTGCCACAGGGTGAGCCATCAGTTTCATCACACCGAGGTTGAAGGCTGAGATTGAGGATGGTTATGAGATGGAGGGGCATGCTATGATGAAGTCAAACTTGAAGGGAGGCTTTTGGGTATGATGGCTCCTGGATTACCTAGGGTTGGGCATTCTGGGGCAGCTGCTGCTGCTGGGTAGCTGCTGCATAACTTTGGGGATGGAAGCTGAGGGCTCCTGAGCCTTTCCCTCCTTACATTCACTGACCTAGTAATGGTGGTGGGCATGATAAGGGTCATCGAAGTCCAGGAAGTTGAAATGAGGGTTGTCCATCTAATTCTGTTACATTCTAGCTTCAGATTCAGGTCTGTTTTTGGCCACAAATTTGTCAGTGCTGTCAAGGATATCCCTGACCTTTGCAGAAGGGTAAATAATCTCCACCACTGGTTTGGAAGGGGTAGAATCCACCTTTGAAGATGCTTCTTCTGTGTGCAATCTTTGCATAATGGCTGCTGGCAGTGATGAGGGCACTACTCTGCCTGGGTCTGGCCTGCATGACTTCAATAGTCAGCACTGCCAAGGGGTTCATGAGTGGTGTTGCATGCATCGAGACAGGCTCCCTGCACAGTGGAGGATGGTATGTATATGTTAAATATGTGTATGTGTGTGTGTGTGTGAGACTCCTTTTAAGAGTTTCTCAGAGACATTGATTTTAGGCTATTTGATTATATTGTGACTTGATGTACTTTTCTTTATGTTTCTTATTTTTTGTTTTTAGCTTATTTATAAGTTTATTATTTTCATCAAATTTTTAGTTTTTAAGGCATACTTATTTAAATATCATCTTTACCCCCATTTCTTTCTTCTCCTTAAGGAACTCCAATTTGGACTACATGAGCTTGCCTAAAGTTGTGATTCAACTCCCTGATGTTATGATTATTTTTCTTCCTGTTTCATGTTAGTTTCTATTTCTATGTTTTAAAATTATTTTTCTCCTGTAATGCATAATCGGTTGTTAATCCCATGTAGTATATTTTCAGACTTTAATATATATCTCCTAAAAATAAGTTTTATTTCTTACATAAATTACATAATATAAGTTGAAGAAAACAATAGCTTGATGAAATTATCTAGTATCCAGTCCACAATAAAATTTCACCAATTCTTCCCAGAATGTCTCCTACAGTCATCTTTCTTTTGACAAAAATCTAAGTAGAATTTCATATTACAATTAATTGTGTTTTCTTGTATTTTTTAATTTTGGATATTGTAGTTTTTAGGGGATGCTTATTTTTTATTTACTTATAATTAAAATCTCATTTTAATTCCAATATAATTAACATACAATGTTATATTACTTTCAGGTGTACAATATAGTAATTTAATAATTCTATAGACCATTACTCAGTGCTCATCATAAGTGTTCTATTAATCCCCCTCACCTATTTCACCCATCCCTCCATGGGCCTCCCTTCTGGTATGCTAGATATTGTAGTTTTTATGCATAGAATTTTCATGTGGGACTTCTTTATTACTCCATGTTCCTTCTAACATTCTCAGTATTTCCTGTATCTTCTTGATATGAAATACATACTCTAATAATAATTGAAAAATACTTTTAATAATCATGGTAATATTCTTGCTTACTAACCCTATCATCTTGGTCATTTCTAGGCCAGATTTGATTGATTTGCCTTTCTCCTCATTATGGATCATATTTGTATACTCCTTGTATATAGATAATAAGTATCCCTAAAGTCTTAGTCCAGAAAAAGGCCACAGGTGCAACACAATTTCAAAAGCCAGAAACATAATGACACTTAAGACATTCCAAATTTCTTTTTATGCAGCATGTGTAATATTGACATTTAAAGGTTATAATCTTTCAACAGAAAATTATAGCATAAACTAACTTAAATAGCCATATATCCTAGATATATATTAGTAAAGAGAATAAAGAATTATAAAATTATGCATCTTTACCAAGTGTGATTTATTCCAGAAATTCAAAGATGATTCAGTATTAGGAAATTAATAAATATGACTACCATACTGATAGCAATGAGAGAGAAAATCACATGATTACCTCATTAATGTTGAAAATAAATCAAAGTTAAACACGTTTTTGTTTAAAAGCAATCAATAAATTAGAGAGGGGAAAGGAATGCTCTTGCACTGTTGGTGGGAATAGAAACTGGTGCAGTCACTGTGAAAAACATACGGAACTTCTTCAAAAAATTAAAAATAGAACTACCCTACAGTCCAATAATCACAGTACTGTGTACTTATTCAAAAAATACAAAAGCACTGATTCAAATGGATATATGTTTATAACAGTATTATTTACAATAGCCAAGATAGAGAAGTGGCTTGAGTGCCTATTGATAGGTGAATGGATAAAGAAGAGATGGTATACACACACACAGACACACAGACACACACACAGACACACAGACACACACACACACTGGAATATTATTCAGCTGCAAAAAAGAAAAAAATACTCTCTAGAACTAGAGAGTATAATGCTAGGCAAAATCAGTCAGTCAAACAAATACCATATAATCTCACACAGATATAGTATTTACGAAACAAAACAAATGACCAATGGGGGATGGGGAAAGGAACAGAGAGAGAGAGAAACAAACCAAGAAACAGAGTCTTAACTATAGACAAGAAAACATGTTGTTGCCAGAGGGGAAGTGAGTGGGAGGATGGGTGAAACAGATGATGGGTATTAAGAGTACATTTATCAGGACAAAAAAAAAATTATAAAAATAAATAAAATCAGCCAATAAGTTAGAAACTGAAGTTTAAGTAAAAAATTTTTAAATATGTATACTTGGGTCCAAAAATCATAATTCTATTTAAAGGGAAAACATTAGAGATAGTATTACAAAGTAAAAGATGTTCATTGCATCCTCTATCATTGACTTAGTTAATATAATTAAGGAGGAGACAAGAATCAGATATTACATATTAGGAAAGAAAGAGTGAAATTATCTCTGTTTTTATGGATTATAAAGATTATGTAGAAGTCTATGACGCTCTCAAGCATGTCTTTATGAGATTAGGAATGAGACACAGGAAATTATGGGTAAAGGATAAGATGGGACCCTGAGAAATAGATGAAAAAAAAAGTGGATAGACACCAATGTTTGGGAGACCATCTGCAAACTGAGGATTGTAAGCAATTCTATTCATAGACATAATTTGGACCTAATCAGAAATGGTTTTTCTCATTTCATTCAGTAGACTTTCTTAATGATGTGTATAAAGCCAGTCAGCAGTGCTGCCTGAAATCAAACCTTAATAAAATCCATTGAGAAAGGAAAAAAATTGATTTTCACATATACACCTACCCTTTTTAAGAGTAGGGCTCATATTTGAGAGCAAATGAAAATGTATCTGGAATCAGAATATGAATCTCCTACCAAAAATTATCTGAAAATATCATTGAAGTATCATTGGTTTGGGGAGATTGTGAACTTTAGTAGGTTGAGAGGCTTTTTTTTTCTTTCATTTCAGCCTATTTTGGACATTTAATGCTGGTAATAAATGGTATCTTTAGTCCTGCCATGCAAGGAATTTCTTTGACATGAAGAGTATTTGAGGAAGCTTCCTGTATTTTAGGGGAAAAATAAAAGCTATAGTTTATGAAACATAAGCTTTGATTCTTTTAACTTTTATCTAACCATACAGTAGGTATTCCATATATATCACTTGAACATAGCCCAAGGAAACTTTCAAACTTTGTAGACAAAAAAATTGCTTTTTCTGAAACATTATAGGATGTAGAAACCACACACGCACACACATACACATACACACATACACACACACACAAAATAATAAAATGTATTATTGTTTTACAAAGTAAATATAATGATTGCTTTGGGACACAATTGAGAAAACAGCACGTATTATACTTATATTTTTTAACAATATTCACATTGTTCTTTATTTTAAAACCTATAATTTGGGGAATAAAAGGCTCATCTTTCATTCACTTTTATTGCTCTAAGATTTGGGTGTAGAGGCACCAGGGTGGCTCAGTCGGTTAGGTGCCCAACTTTGGCTCAGGTCATGATCTCACAGTTCGTGAGTTTGAGTCCTGGATCAGGCTCTGTGCTGACAGCTAGCTCAGAGTCTGGATCCTGCTTCAGATTCTGTGTGTCCCTCCCTCTCTGCCCCTCCCCACTTGCACTATGTCTCCATCAAAAATAAATATATATTAAAACAAACAACAGTAAACAGACTTCTGATTGCTAATGCATGCCATTGAAAACATTTTTACTATTGCCTATCAATCAAAACTTGAAATAAAAATATAAAGAAAAATTTTGTATCAATCCATCAATTCTATGAAATACTAAGTATTTCAGATCTTTTCCATTAAGAAGCAAACATTATGGAACAATTGAAGCCCCAACATATTTTCTGGAGTGCCTGGGTGGCTCAGTCAGTTAAGTGTCCAACTCTTGATTTCAGCTTTGGTCATAATCTTATGGTTTCATGAGTTCAAGCCCCGGATCAGGTTCTGTGCTGGCAGTGCAGAATCTGCTTGGGATTCTCTCTCTCCCTCTCTCTCTCAGCCCTTCCCCAACTCATGCTCTCTCTCTCAAAATAAATAAATAAACATATTTCCTTTTACTTTTTATTGTTATTATTTATTTATTTATTTATTTTTAATTTTTGTTTTACAGAAAGAGAGTGTGTGATAGGAGACAGAGGCAAAAAGAGAGAGGGAGAGAGAGAATTCTATGCTTAGCACAGAGCTAGATGGGGGCCTCAATCCCACCATGACCATGGGATCATGACTTGAGCTGAAACCAAGATTCCAACATTCAACCAACTGAGGCAGCCAGGAGCCCCTCAACACATTTCCTAAAACATTTCCAACAGGAAAGAATTCTATATTTTGTGTTCATGATCCCCATTTATTTAATACTTTAACTACATTTGAATGTCCTCTTAAACCACATTTAATATTGCTTCACACATTTTTGAAATATATGCTAATTTAGAAAACCATTGCCTCCATGATACACATGGTGACACAGGGTTTATAGGATATGTACAAAATTGAGGAAAAAAAAGTGTCTTTTCCTCACATATCATATTTTTATGTTTATATATTTTTAATGTTTTTATTTATTTGAGAGAAAGTGAGGGACAGAGAAAGAGGAGAGGGAAAATTCTGAGAAGGCTCTGTTCTGTCAGCACAGAGTCTGATCAAGGTTCTGACCCATAAACCATGAGATCGTTACCTGAGCCAAAATCGAGTTGGACATTTACCTGTTTGTGCCACCTAGGCACATCTTATGTTTACATTTTTTAACTTGCGTATATTTTTACTAAAATCTTCTCTATTTTGTTTAATGTATCATATAATTTATTTAACTCTTTATTTCAATCACTACTTGATATATTTGTATTATCTTACTCTATTCATTATATAAATCTCAGCTATATCCAGAAATTTAGAAATGAAAATTTTACCCTTTTCGCAAGTTTGCTAGACTTGTCATAAAGTATGTAAGTGTATAAAACCTTCCTTTGTTTGTGTCACTCATGTCCCCATTTTCAAAAGTTAAAAAAAAGTGCCATATTCCATCTAATTGAATATAGAACACATAATGCCACTGACATAAAAGATAAATTTTTATACAAGTAGTAGCCAAGAGAAAAGAAAGAGATAATGCATATAAATCAGTCTTTTATATTTTTCCTAATATTCTCTATCTGTGCTTCTATGAACTACAGTATTAATCATAAGGTTTATTAGTGTTAAGTCCTAGTTATTTTTATTTTTTGAATGAGCATGTGTAATTATTTTTTTAAATATAGTTTATTGTCAAGTTGGTTTCCATATAACACCCAGTGCTCATCCCAACAAGTGCCCTTCCCCATGCCAACAACCCCCTTCCCCTCCCCCCCCATCAGTCCTCAGTTTGTTCTCAGTATTCAAGAGTCTCTCATGGTTTGCCTCCCTGCCTCCCCCCAACTGTTTTTCCCCCTTCCCCTCCCCTATGGTCCTCTGTTAAGTTTCTCCAGTTCCACATGAGTGAAAACATATGGTATCTTTCTCTACCTGACTTATTTCACTTAGGATAATACCCTTGAGTTCCATCCAAGGGTTGCTACAAATGGCAGATTTCATTCTTTTTCATTGCCATGTAGTATTCCATTGTATATATAAACTGCATTTTCTTGATCCATTCATCAGGTGATGGACACTTAGGCTCTTTCCATATTTGGCTACTAGCACATTCTTATCGATGTTTGTGATTGTCTTATGTATTTGGGTGTTTCTGAATTCAGTGCATAGACATTTATACTTGTTAGCGCTTCCTGATGGATAGACCCTGAAATTATTATATAATGCCCTTCTTCATCTCTTGTTACTGCCTTTATTTTTTATTTTAAAGTCCAGTTTGTCTGATATAAATATGGCTACTCCAGCTTTCTTTTTGATGTCCAGTAGCATGATAGATGTTTTCCCATCTCCTCGCTTTCAATCTGAATATGTCCTCAGGTCTAACATGGGTCTCTTGTAGACAGCAAATAGATGGATCTCATTTTTTTTAATCCATTCTGCTACTCTGTCTTTTGATTGGAGCATTTAGTCCATTTACATTCAGTATTATTATTGAAAAATACGGGTTTAGAGTTATTGTGTTCTCTGTTAGATTCATGCTTGTAGAGGTGTCTCTGGGACTTTGTGTTCCTTGCAACATTTCCCTCATAGGATCTCTTGTAGGGCTGGTGTAGTGGTGATGAATTCCTCCACTTTTTGTTGGGGGAAACCTTGATCTCTCCTTCAATTCTGAATGATAGGCTTGCTGGATAAAGGCTTCTTGGCTGTATATTTTTCCTGTTCATCACACTGAAGATTTCCTGCCATTCCTTTCTGGCCTTCCAAGTGTCAGTAGATAGATCTGCTACTACCCTGATATGTCTCCCTCTGTATGTTGGGGCCCTTTTATCCCTAACTGTTTTCAGAATTCTCTCTTTGTCCTTGTATTTTGCCAGTTTCACTATATGTCGTGCAGATTGATTCAGTTTATGCCTGTGGGGAGTTCTCTGTGCCTCTTGGATTTCAATATCTGTTTCCTTTCCCAGGTTGGGGAAGTTCTCAGGTATTATTTGTTCAAGTACACCTTCTGCTCCTTTTTCTCTCTCTTCTTATGGAATTCCTATGATATGGATATTCTTCCATTTGATTGTATCACTCAGCTTTCGAACTCTCCTTTCATGTTCCTGGACCAATTTCTCTCTCTTTTTCTTGGCTTCCTCTTTCTCTATAATTGTATCTTCTAATTCACGTATTTTTTCTGCCTTTTCAATCCGTGCAGTAGACAATGCCTCCATTTCATTTTGTGTTGCATTTTTTAGTTCATCAGTATTTGCAACAATAATGGCTCGGTAGTTATCCAAGCCCTTTTGAAGCCCAATGAGTAATTTTATGAGTATTATTCTAAATTCTTGTTCAGTTATGCTGCTTAGATTGGTTTTGAGCAGTTCTCTAGCTGTTATTTCTCCCTCGAATTTCTTTAGAGGAGAGTTCTTCCGTTTCGTCATTTTGGCTAGCTTTCTTTCTCGTTAGTTTTAAAAGCTTGTGATGTGTTCTGCCCCTGTGAGTGCTGCTATATTAATATTAAAGGAGGCTCATACACTGTCCAGGGCCTGGCCGTTCAGGAAGTCTTCTTTGAAGGGTGTCCCTTGGTCTCTCTTGTGACTTTGGTTTTATTTCTCTACTCGTAGTGATGTTTTGAACTCTCCACGATGTGCACTTTAGGTTTGTTCCTTGAAGTAGCCTGTGCCACAGGCGCAGAGGAGGCGGGCCGTCTCCCGTGCCTCACGCCCTCACTCCGTGCGTTGTTAATGATGCCACCCAACTTGCAATCCCACAAGCCAAGGCACTTTAGGGCAGGGTACTGGTTCCTCCTGATGCCGACCACGCCCCTAGGGTACCACCTAACCCGCAGGGAACTTCCACTGTCCAGTGCCAGATATCCCACAGTTAGAGGTGGGATATCTCTCCGCAAGCCCTGCTTCTCCGCGAGCGCAGGTGGGAAAGGCCGCGGACTGGCCTGGAGCACTCTCGAGCATGTGTAATTATTACAGTAAATGCAACCAAATTAACATTAAAATCATCTAGTTGAAGGAAAAAACCCTGCAATTCCAATCATTTCTCTATGAATGTAGTTTCACTCTATTATGAACAAAAAATTACAGTTTGTGCTTGGGTTGTATTGCCTTGGGGCAATTACAGTTACATAGTTGATCAGTGGACCAATACAAAAATAATGAAATTCATATTTTTTAGATTTCTCTGATAGAGTACTCACATAAATGCTAATATATGATCAAGTAACATGATTAAATATGTAAACATATCTATATATTTTGAACAGGTTTCAAACAGCAATACCTTTATATATAGAAGTTTCTTTAATAATTTCCTCATCCTTTTTTGTCCAGCCAACATTCACTCACGTTTTAATCTTCACTATGATAGTATATTATGAGAGTAATGGTAAAGGTTTCCTAGTGCCAGACAGCTAGTCAGATTCACCAAGAACAGGTGTTTGGAAAAGTGCCAGTTTGTAATGGAGTTAATAATATAAGACAATAAACTGGGCTTTTCAAAAATGCTTAATGACTTCAATTAAAAGGAGGAACTCTTTTTTATATGTACTGAGCATATGACCTTTGCATTTTTATTATGCTGCTTTTCTTTCAATGTAGTAAATATTAATGGTAATAGATATAAACAATATGCTTTTATTTGAGAGCTTTGGAAGAGAATTTTTTGCACTTTTACGTTACAGTGAAGTGTTTTGGTTAAAAGATCATGAGATGTAACAAAATGTAACAGAAAAATAATGTTGTTTTAACTGATAATAAACAGCCTACATCACTGAATCATTACAAAGAGACTTAGTCATAGTATCTTCATGTTTCACAGTATACTTTACCTCAGTGTGAAACATCCACTGTCACAGTAAACCACTGAGAATTAATATTTTTACTACTTTGTAATCCAACCTATGTTTTCTTTTCTTTTCTTTTTTTTAATGCAGGCATAATTGGCATATAAGTTTATATTAGTTTTAGGTATACAACATAATGATTCAAAATTTATATAGATATTGTTAAATGAAGACCATAATAGCCTAGTTAACATTTGTCACCATACATATTTATACATTTTTTCTTGTGATGATAAATTTTAAGATCTATTCTCTTAATTAATACCATAATTTATTTTTCATTTTATATTTTATAGTGCTTCCTGCGCAACTTAATTTTCATATTTTTAATGTTTTATTTATTTCTGAGAGAGAGAGACAGCGTGAGCAGGGGAGGGTCAGAGAGAGAGGGAGACACAGAATCTGAAGCAGGCTCCAGGCCCTGAGCTGGTAGTCAGCACAGAGCTGGATGGGAGGCTCGAACGCACAAACCGAGAGAACATGACCTGAGTCAAAGTCGGAAGCTCAACCAACTGAGCCATCCAGGTGCCCCGTGGACAACTTATTTCTTTTTAATATTTTAATGTCTATATTTTCTTTTTTGAGAGACAGAGACAGAGAGCAAGCGGGGGAAGAGCAGAGAGAGAGGGAGACACAGAATCTGAAGCAGGCTCCAGGTTCTGAGCTGTCAGCACAGAGCCCAACGTGGGGCTCAAACCCACAGACTGTGAGTACATGACCTAAGCCGAAGTCGGACACTTAACCGACTGAGCCACCCAGGTGCCCCCAACCTATTTTTCAAATGAAAGATATTTTTTTTGTTGTTCAATATTTCAAAATTTATTTTTTTAATTTGCATACATTAGATGGACTTGTTTCTGTGCATTTCTATAAATTTAACATATATTTAGATTTTTTCAACCATGAAAACAATCAAGACACACTCTTCCATCATGCCAGAAAACTCATTTGTGCTATCATTTTGTAGTCCCACTCTCCCCCGGGAACCACAGAGCTTTATTCTCGTTACTACAGCTTTGTCTTTTTTAAGAATGCCATATTAATGGAATTGTACAGTATGTTATGAGACTGGCTTCTTTCCCTCAGAAAAATGTCAAGTTGATCCACATCAGTACTTCATTGCCTTTTATTTTTAAGTAGTTTCCCATTGTATAATTGTACTACATTTTGTTGTATCCATCCAATCATTAAGTTAGCTTGCTCCTGTTTTAGTTTGGAGATTATAAATAGAGAAGATAAAATATCGATGTCCAAGTTTTTGTGTGCACATAAATTATAAGATAAGTAACACTGGCATGGCTGAATCATATGATAAATATTATGTTGTTGTGGTGGTTGTTGTTGTTTTTAACCTGGCTAGTTTTCCAGAGTGTCTGCTATTTTGCATTCTTACCAGCAATGGATAGAATTTCCAATTGCTCCACAGCCTCAGCATCATTTGATATTTTTTTCCCTACTATATTTCTTTTTTTTTTTACAAATAGTTTATTGTCAAATTAGTTTCCACATAACACTCAGTGCTCATCCCCACAAGTGTCCTCCTCCATGCCC